>NC_065448.1:225057943-225657943 GCF_917563875.1 Diabrotica virgifera virgifera | reverse complement strand
AAATTAAAAATAATTGAAATATAACATTTGCTCAAAATGTCCGCTGTCCGCCATTGTGTTCGATACATTTTCTTGCTCGCTTTAAAAGATTTCGAATCGATTTTGTAATTACATTGGGATTGTTCTTTATTTTTCTGGCAGCTTCTTGTGACCTTGACAGAATTCAATATGATTTCAAAATTGCCGTAATTAAATTGTCGGCGCAAAAATTTGACATGCACATTTTAACGCAGTTTCTTATGCTCTTTTAAAATACGTAAACAAATTTTCAAAATTTCAATATATAGGGTGCTGTTTCAAGGTCACAATTACTTTATATTTTTTGTTAATCCGGATCTGGATTTTTCTTGTCATTAGTAATTGGGTCGTTCCAATGTGGTAAATAAGTACTGATTATTTTTAAAATGAGTATTTATTCATTAACTTTAATAATTTATAACTAAAGGTTAATAATATATGCTTTTTAATGTCAGAGATCTTAAAAAATTCAATATTATTTCAAAATTAAAGTTATAAAATTGTCTGGCCGAAAAATAGAAGCAAACTGTTAAACTTATTTTTTTGTGCTCTTTTCAAATATGCAAACAGATTTTCAAAATTTAAATATACAGGGTGTTCTTTTAAGGTCACAATTACTTTATAATTTTTTGTTAATCCGGACCTGGATTTTTCTTATGGTTAGTATGTAGGTCGTTTGGGTTTTGAATGAGATATATGTGTACCAAATATCAAAAAAATATACAGGGTGGTTCTAAAGTTATAGCTTAGGAAAGAAATGGGAAAAATCGATAAAACACCCTGTAGCTCGGTTGTAAAAGTCGGTAGGACAAAAAATGTGGTATATCTAGAACCGCCTCGGTGACCTCTATTCACCATTAAAGTATTTCCGTTTCTCAATGAAACACCCTGTATAAAATTCACTCTGTACCTATAATATGTAATTTAGTTTGTTAACATTTAATTTGACTTAAAACTTGTATTTGCGTTAAATGAAACATTTGTACTTGAATTCAATTGTTTAATATTTTCAATAAATCGCTACGTACTGTTACGTTTGCCATTACATAGCAATATAATAATAAGGTTCATTAAATTGATTTTTTGCAAATTATTAAATACTCAAAAGCCTCGCTTACCGTCATACATGATCGGAACCCCAGTTTCATAGTAAACCAAAGCAGGAAAACTGAAAATGCCGATTTCGGATGCCAATTTGGCATCCATGGATTTGACAAATTGTATGTTGTGTTTATCAGTGTCATCGTCGATGGTTTCGAGTTCTTCTAAGATTTGTTTGCAGTCCTCGCAGTCGTCGCTATAGAATAAGACAGCTAGATGTTCAACGTCGTTTATGAGTACCTTTAACAAAAAGATAATTCAACCAAAGCTCAAGATCGGAAGCAATGGGATTATTTACGGGAGACCTATATTGAGCAGTGGATCCAAAAATAGCCTAAATATATGTAACTAGGCCTGTATTAACATGCTTCGAAACTACTACTAATGCAATGGGCCTATAAAGTACTTATATCTTAATCTTATGTTTGTTATTAACTATTATTATCAATAATAAATACCTACCTACCTGTAAAGTTTTTCTGTCCACATTTTCGATAACGTCCGGATCAGAGTCTCTCAGGTTCAATACCCAATCCAAAATGGCTTCTTCGTGCATCAAGTCACCCGTGTAAATTTCTCTAAATCTATTTCTATAGAACACAACAGCTGGTAGAGATGGGAGATCATATTCCTTCTGGATGCCATCGTCTGAGATTTTCACGAAATCTATGTCTTTGTCCTCACATTCGTCGTCGATGTTTTCTAGCTCTTGCAGAATCTTTTGGGATCTCTTGTCGCCTTCTTTATCTAAAAGTGCCAAACAAGAATAAATTATTTATATTTACTGTATGCAGTTGAAGATACTCACAAAAGTAAACTACTACATGTTCATTTTCCCCAAGGATTTTATCCAACATCTTGGAGTTCACTTCTTCAATTCTATCCGGTATTTCCAAAGTATCCTCATCAGTTAACCAAGCAAGAACTTCATCTTCATCTTCAATGTCACCGGTGTACACCAAAGGTTCTTTGTTTCTGAAGAATACTAACTTAGGATACGTTTTGATGTTGTATTTTTTGGCAATCACCAAGTCTTCCGTAGTGACGAATATGATACCAGTTTCGTCCAACTCATCATCGATGTTTTCTAGTTCTTTCAAGATATTATCACATTCTTGACCTTCTTCACAATTTCCACTGAAGTAAACAACTACGTACTCATGTTCCTGGATCAGATCCTCAAGAATCTCATCAGTGACTTCCTCTATAGTTGCTGTTTGCTTTTGTTCAATTAACCATTTTAATACCTCATCTTCATTCATTAGATCACCTTCATATAAAGAAGGGATTTTATCTTCGAAGTAGATCAAAGTTGGCAAGTGATCTATACCGAATTCCTTGGCTTCTGCATCATTATCGATTCTGATCATCGTAATGCCTTCTTTTTCCAGATCGTCATCGATATTTTCTAGCTCATTCAATACTCTGATGTCTTGTTTGTCGTCTTTGTCATCTACAAATAGAATATAATTAGTAACATGCACCTAAAGTCTAGAATCTAAAATATAGTCAGATTTATAAAGGCCAATAGACTAAGATGGACAGGGTACGCAGTAACGACAATCACCTTATAAGCAATGTGTTTTGGGAAAGACCAGATCAGAGAGATTCTGTAAGATAGACCAGAAAAAGGTAGAATGATGCTGTGAGAGAAGATCTGGCTAAAATGGGGGTGAGACAATGGGAAATAGTTGCACAGGACCGACAAACATGGAAGAAAATAGCAAACGCGTCAAAGGCTCACGAAGAATTGTAACGCCATTGATGATGATAATGATGATGATGATGACCTAAGGCAAAAAAAAATGGGAAGAGAATATGTCAAATGGCAGAAATAATTGAAGGTTATTACCAAACAAGATTTGAAAATAAACAGTTAAAGTCGATTCGCTTTTCTGAGACAGAACTCTCTAGTTAGTAATTTCCTTTTTCGGAAATTCAGTTGCTAGACGTGACTCAAAATTACTACACAACCAAACATACCTGCTTTTAGCCAATATTATTAACAGCAAACAGACATAAATAACAAAAACCTTGCGCCAATCAATAATTATTTATTTACACTACACCATTGTACCATTATGTAAAAATTATAATGTATTGATAACAAATGAGAAAATTATTTATTGTACAAAATAAAAATGTTTTGTGAAAATAAACTCCACAAAATTTTATGAGATTAGTATACACTGGCGCATTTTGAGAATTTCGTGGGTGGATCGTGTGACTAATGTTGAGGTTCTACGTAGAATAGGCAAGGAATGCGAGATTATTAACATAATCAAAGAGCGCAAACTAGAATATCTTGGCCATGTTATGAGGAATGAACAGAGATATGGCTTGTTACAACTCATTCTTCAAGGCAAGGTATTTGGAAAGAGAGGACCAGGGAGAAGAAGAATATCTTGGCTTCAAAACCTGAGAAAGTGGTTTAATACATCGACAACCGGACTATTCAGAATAGCAGCAAGCAAAGTTAGGATAGCCATGCTGGTCGCCAACATCCGGAACGGATAGGCACCTTAAGAAGAAGAAGAAGAAGAAGAGTATACACTCCCACTATTTCCAATAATTCTTCTTTTTTGAATGAAAGGTTAAGTTGCTTTGAGCAGTTAATAGTGTGAGATAGGAATTTTTGTGTTGTGTGTTTCCTATTCCGAATGTGCCAAAGTGAATCTCGGCAGAGCAAATGCAGTATACATAGAATAACCTACAGACATTCAACCTGGATTATGAAGAACCAAACAAGCTTCAAATAAAATAAACAACAAGACGATGGAAAAAAGAAGATACAGGGGAGCATACGCCGAAAAATACTTTTGCATGGTAATATGTAGTAACACTGAAGAATATGGCGGCAATATGACAACAAAATCATACAATAGAAGAAAAAGAGGAGGAAAACAACGGCGGAATCTACAAACTCTAAATAAAAAAAGGGCGAGGAAAGAAAAATATAGTAACACCAAGCAGATGAAGTATTAAATCAAATGATTGAAATGGTTAGGACATATTTTCAGAAGATCGACCCACGGGATGATCAAGAAAGGAGAAAGATGAAGAAGCCAAGAGAGAAAAGCGCATGGGATGCCATGGAAAACGACATAAAAATTATGAAAATGGAACAATGGAAATAGCAATGCAGAAAATTATTGAAATCAGCCCGGACGCATAACACATTGAAACCAAAACAAAGAGAAAGAGGACTGATCAATTAAAAAGTAGACCAAAGTACGAAATACTGATTTTAGAAAATTATTGAATAAATATTTTTAAGTAAATCCCTTCTAGACCAGGGCGCATCTGTAAAAATATTAGTACATTTGGACGTTGAGAGGTGACTCAAATTTTTTTGCAGAAATTGCTTGAAAATAAATCAAATAATATTATTTGAGTTATCCTCCCTCTCAAAAAGGTCCGGAACATTGTTTAAATAATCAAAATGTCAAAAAATTAAGGAAAAATTCGATTTTTTTCTTGGTTTTTTGATTATAACTTTAAAAGTATTCATTTCCGAGAAAAATTGTGCTGACATAAAAGTTGCGTAATTAAATTTCCTACGATATAGAATTGGTTAAAAATTTAAAAAATAGTCACCCTTGTCGCAAAATAGCAATAATTGTGAAAAAAAACATACAAAAACAAGTATTCGCATTTTACGTTTTTCAACCATTTATGCTACACTTAGGACCTTCATATTTCACCCTGAAAAACTGTATGATACAGTAAAACAATGCTATAAATTTCATTAAGATCGGTTTAATAGATTTTGCAAAATAAATTTTGAAATCCAGCTTTCGTAAAAAAAATTCATTTTTTCAAAATGTTACAGGACTGAAAATAAAGCAGATAGTAAGTTGAAAATTTTTCTGCGTATAGAAGTATACTGTACCTTTCATTTGCAATTTTGCAAAATTAAAATCGATTAACATCACGGCGTCATAAAATTGTCATACTTACAGAATAGTACAGCTAGGTATTTCTCAGAGTTGATTAGCAGCTCCATCATTTCATCAGTGACATCTGGAATTTCGCTGTGCCTTTTCTGGTGCAATAACCAACCCAACAGCTCTTCTTCTTTGGTCAAGTCACCTTCGTACAAATGGGGAATGCGCTTTTCGAAAAGAACCAAACTGGGAATCGTGTCGATACCATATTCTTTGGCCTCATCTGGATTGTCGATTTTGACAAATGCTATATTGTTGGTATCGCATTCGTCGTCGATATTTTCCAATTCTGCTAGGACTTTCTGGCTTTTCTTTTGGTTTTTGTCATCTGCAAAAATACAATAGTAAATAATGAGAATGATAAAGTAAAGTTTAGCAAACGATATCGTTGCTCTTAGTGTTGTAATTTTTACAAGAATAAAAAACCGCTAAACGCCGTAAAAATGAGTGGGGCATACAATATTCCAGCTACAAAAGATCTTATATGAATATTACGTGGAGCGAAAATGTATTTTCATTTTGATGTAAAACAAAATTCTAGTTTTATTTTAAAAGATTTTTTCATAATATTTGCCCAATTTGAAGTAAAACGCGCCACAAAAGAGTAACTTTAATACAGTTTGAATTTTGAAACTCTTTTGTGGCGCGTTTACTTCAAATTTAGCAAATATTATAAAAAAATCTTTTAAAATAAAACTAGAATTTTGTTTTGCATCAAAATGAAAATACATTTTCGCGCCACGTAATATTCATATCAGATCTTTTGTAGCTGGAATATTGTATGCGCCACTCATTTTTACGGCGTTTAGCGGTTTTTTATTCTTGTATCAGGAGTTTTTCAAAGTTATTTATAAATTAAATGTATAAAGTTGAATGCAATGTTTCTCGATTACACTTTAAGCTTTATAAATGGTCGCCTTTGTCGCATTATCTCCCAAATGATCCAGTGTCCATCGAATGTACACTAGATTTTTTTTCTATTCGAAATCGATTGAAAAAATATTGGGATGGCCTGTAAATGAACTCGGATTACCCGTTGCCAGATCAAATTAGCGTCGTAACCACTACAACTACATAAACCATTTAGGGAATAATCGTTAATTGGATTATACTTTTGTAGCTTAATAACTTCTAAACGGCATAACCGATTTTGTTCACTAAACATGAGTTTGAGACGTATTGACAAGTAGTATCTTATGCATCTAAGGGCAAGTAGGATAACTGAAGCTATTACAGGAATTATTGAGCTTGAAAAACCGTTTTTCCCATAAGAAATCGATTTGATCATACTTATGAAGCCTATAACTTAAAAATTCGAATTTTCCCCCGGATAAAAGGTATACACCGTTAGATTCGTCTAGAGTCCTTCTACAAACGCTCAGTTATTGGCGTAATTCGTAGGTTGAAATTTTGAGTAATTGTTGAAAAACCAAAATTTTCCAAGTTTAGTTTTTCAGTTTTTCGGCTATACTGAGCCGTGTGTATGTCTGATCCTGACAGCTTAAACACCATTTGAAAGCTTAACTCAACACTATTGATTTGGTGTATTTATTGTTCTCCTGTCTCTTCTTTAACCGAAGATATATACCGCCAAAAAATATGCCGTTTTGTACCTACCAAGTCCTATAGCTGACTTATGGGTAGTCAAAACTCACAAACTACACCGGTTCTGAATCGGCCCTCACCCCCTCTTCAAACGCAGAAAAAAAATTCAGATCGGTTTAACTTTTCCACACACATACATACATACATATCAACAAACATTTTCCCTTTTTTAAATAAAAATTGACTCATAATTCTGAGCTCGGTAACTTTTGAACTGTTCAACTGATTTTCAAAATTAGACATGCGCTGGAAAGGTAATGATCGCTTCTATTAGAAGCTGTAAAGGTCGGAGTTAAATTTTCGAAGTTTTTGGGAGTTTTGGGGACGAGAACGAAAAACAGACCCTAAATAGGAGGGGCCGTAAAATCCACACCCTTGGACCAAAATGGATGGTTGACATTTGAATGGATGAGTCTTTTGCTGAACTTTAAGATAGGAGTTGGCCCAATTTTCAATTCAGTCAGATTTAGAAAATCGAAAATTTCGTGTATACAGGGTGTAACAAAAATACAGGTCATAAATTTAATCACATATTCTGAGACGAAAAATAGTTCCATTGAACCTAACTTACCTTAGTACAAATGTGCACATAAAAAAAGATACAGCCCTTTGAAGTTACAAAATAAAAATAGATCTTTTCCAATATATCGAAAACTATTTGAGATATTTTATTGAAAATGAACATGTGGCATTCTTATGGCAGTAATATCTTAAGAAAAGATTATAGTGAAATTTAGACATCCCATAAAAATTTTATAGGGGTTTGGTTCCTTTAAACCCCCCCAAACTTTTGTGTACGTTCCAATTTAATTATTATTGTAATACCATTGGTTAAACACAATGTTTTAAAAACTTTTTTGCCTCTTAGTACTTTTTCGAAAAGTCGAGTTTTTATCGAAATATTTTGAATATTTGTCAAATCCACCACATATTTGTATATGGTTAAGTACGATTATGGAGACTTTGTAATAATATGAAATTTTATTTATGATTTTTACATTTTTAGGTATATTTTGAACCATATTAAAAAAGAAGCCACATCTCGATAAAAGGTGCCTTATCAGAAAAATACAAAGAGACAAAATAGTTTTAAATACACCGTGTTTAACTAATGCTATCGCAGTAATAGTTTAATTGGAACGTACACAAACATTTGGGGGGTTTAAAGGAACAAAATTCCCATAAAATTTTTATGTAAACATATTAAAAAAGAAGCCGCAACTCGATAAAAACTGTCTTATCGAAAAAATACTAAGAGCCAAAAAAGTTTTAAAAATATTGAGTTTAACTAAAGGTGCCACAATAATAATTTAATTGGAACGTACACAAAAGTTTGGGGGGTTTAAGGGAACAAAACCCCCATAAAATATTTATGGGGTGCACAAATTTCACTATAATTTTGTTTTAAGATGTACCTGACATACGAATGTCCCACGTCCATTTTTATTAAAAAATCTCTAATAGTTTTCGATATATTCGAAAAAATCGATTTTTATTTTGTAACTTCAAAGGGCTGTAACTTTTTTTATGTGCATATTATTACTAAGGTAAGTTAGGTTCATTCGAACTATTTTTGATCCCAAAATATGTGGTTTAATTTATGACCTGTATTTTTGCTACACCCTGTATATAGTGTCGCGTGTAGTGGGGTGTAGGTGTGCGCCACTGGTGAGAACTGCCGTCCTCTGGTAATAGTGTATAAAAAAAATACTTACAGAACAAAACGGCTACATGTGTCTTTCTCTTGATCAACAGATCTAGCATTTCGTCCGTAACATCCTCAATTTCGTCATGTTTAACCTGGTGCTCCAACCATTTAAGAACTTTCTCTTCATCTTCGAGATTTCCTTCGTAAATCGTGGGAATTCCCTGTTCGAAGTAAACGAGAGCTGGTATCTTTTCGATACCGTATTCCTTAGCTTCGTCATCGTTGTCAATTTTCACGAAAACGATGCCAAGCTGGTCGCATTCGTCGTCGATGTTTTCAAGTTCGTTGAGGACTTTTTGTGATTTTTTGTCGTCGTCATCATCTAAAAACATCAGATTTATTAATATTTCTATGTAGAATACAGTATATAGAATAGAGGTATACAATATAATACAGAGCAATATACAGGGTGTCCCAAAAGTAGCGGAACGGTCGAATATTTCGCGAAGTCAACATCCGATCGAAAAACTGAAAATACATGTTCAATAATTTTCAAAAATCTATCAAATGACACCAAACACGCCCATCCAACTCTAAAAGGGAGGGGGTAACTCTAAAATCTAAATAGAAACCCCCAGTGTTTATTGCAGAGTTGAATTCATTACGTACAAATAAGCAAATTTATTCAAGACATTTTTTCGAATTGTGGACAGATGGCGCTATAATCGGAAAAAACGATTTATCTTTTTTTCACGTTTAATATTTTTCAAAAACCTATCGAATAACACCAAACATGAACCTCCACCCCACCCCACCCATTTTAAATAGGAACCCCCATTGTTTATAGCAGATTTGGATTCCTCATAAAAAAATAAGTAACATTTGTTTCAAACATTTTTTAGAATTGGTGAGAGATGGCGCTATAATCCGAAAACCATGATTTAATAACCCCATCTTTCAACAATTCTAAAAAATGTTTCAAACAAATGTTACTTATTCTTTGATGAGGAATCCAAAACTGCAATAAAAAATGGAGATTTCTATTTAAGATTTTAGAGTTACCCCCCACCCCACCTTCAGGGTGTGGTGAGGGGGGTCGTGTTTGGTATCATTGGATAAGTATTTGAAAAATATTAAACAAGTTGTGTTTTTTAGGTTTTCATTTGGAAGTGTATTTCTTGAGATATTATACAGGGTGTTAGTAAATAAGTATGAACAATTTTAAGGGCTAATTCTACATGAAAAATTAATACCAGTTTGCTCTATAAACATATGTCCGCAAATGCTTAGTTTCGGAGATACGGGGTGTTGAAATTTTTATTTCAAACTGCCAATTTATTTATTGCTCTAAGACCAGTTGAGCTATGAAAATGAGATTTGGTGAGTTTTAAGAGGTAGTTATTACAAATTCTATGACATACAATGAAGAATTTTGTATTCATCATTGGCGCGCCTGGGCAATGGTCTAAATTTTTTTAAAGAAAAAAATAGTACGCCACTGAGATATTTCGAATTAAAAATTATTTTTAAATTCCACGTCTAATTTATGATAAAAAACCTTTTTGCCTTTTTTTCATATGATGCACTGTTTTTATACAGAAAAATAAAACATCTTGGCGCGTATTTTTCATTTCTTAATACATCATCAAGAACTATCCAATATAATAATACTAAACTAGAACAATAACAGAAAATATTACTAATAAGATTTCAACTAGGTGCAAAGCTGCAAGAAATGTTTAAAATGATCTCTTTTACAGATAACAGAAGAATTTTATATTCATCATTGGCGCGCGTACGGGTAATGGTCTGAATTTTTTGAAGAAAAAAATAGTACGCCACTGAGATATGTCAAACTAAAAATCATGTTTTAATTCCTTGTTCACTTTACAACAAAAAATCTTTCTTTCCTTTTTTTCATACGAGGCGCCGTTTTTACACAAAAAAATAAAACATTTTAACACTTACCAAGCATTTGAGTTTCCATATGGAAAGAAACTTGGTTCAAATACTTTGTAAACGTTAAGATGTTTAATTTTTTTGCATAGAAACGGCGCCGCATATGAAAAAAAGGCAAGAAAGATTTTTTGTCGTCAATTGAACGAGGAATTCAAAACTGATGTTTGGTTTGACATATCTCAGTGGCGTACTCTTTTTTTCTTCAAATAATTCAGACCATTACCCGTACGCGCGCCAATGATGAATATAAAATTCTTCTGTTACCTGTAAAGGAGATTATCTTAAACATTTCTTGCAGCTTTGCACCTTGTTGAAATGGTATTAGTAATATTTTCTGTTATTGTTCTAGTTTAGTATTATTATATTGGATAGTTCTTGATGATGTATTAAGAAATGAAAAATATGCGCCAAGATGTTTTATTTTTCTGCATAAAAACGGTGCATCATATGAAAAAAAGGCAAGAAAGGTTTTTTATCATAAATTAGACGTGGAATTTAAAAATAATTTCTAATTCGAAATATCTCAGTGGCGTACTACTTTTTTCTCTAAAAAAATTCAGACCATTGCCCGTAGGCGCGCCAATGATGAATAAAAAATTCTTAATTGTATGTCATAAAATTCGTAATAACTACCTCCTAAAACTCATCAAATTTCATTTTCATAGTTCAACTAGTCTTAGAGAAATAAATAAATTGGCAGTTTGAAATAAAAATTTCAACACCCCGTATCTCCGAAACTAAGCATTTGCGGACATATGTTTATAGAGCAAACTGGCATTAATTTTTCATGTAGAATTAGTCCTTAAAATTTTTCATACTTATTTACTAACACCCTGTATAGTTTTTTCCGATTATAGCGTTTCATCCTCTATCTTTTCTCCTTCGTAAGGATGTAGTGGCGTCATGTAAGTCGTTTGACTATTTCTGTCCAATTGTCTCTCTCTCTCTCTCTCTCTCTCTCTCTCCTGCGCTTGTTGTTTTGCTTCGGAGAATGAGTAACCAGTTATGTCCTGTATTTGGTCCGACCATCGTAATGGAGATCTTCCTCTGGATCTTATGCCCTCTACGTTGCCTTCAACTACCATTTGTTCCATGCCTTCTCTTCTTCTAGTTATATGTCCAAAATATCAGTATATTTTGGTTGATATTTGTGCTGAGTCTAGTTTTTATGTTAAGTTCGGCTACTATTGAATTATTTGTGCGATGTGTGGTCCATGGTATGCGCAACATTCTCCGGTAAACCCACATTTCAAATGCCATTATACGTTTTGAATCTGCTTTTTTGATGGTCCAAGTCTCTGAAGCGTAGGTGGCGATAGGAAATATTAACGCTCGAACAAAGCGTAATTTTGTGTTTTTTGTAATGTCAGTATTCTTCCATATTTTTGTGAGTTTGTCTTTTGCCGATCTGGTCATTATGATGCGCCTACTGATCTCGTCTTCGCATCCTCTACTGTTAGTAATAACGGAGCCTAAGTATAATAATTAAATTGTCTGACCATTTCGTAACCTGTCAAGTTTCTTAGCTCCGGTTGGTTGTTTCTGATTCTATCACACAATTCGAAAATATGTCTCGAGTAAAAGTTGCTTACTTTGATGTAAGGAATCCAAATCTGCAATAAAAACTGGAGGTTTCTATTTTAAAGTTACCCCCACTTTGTCTCCAAGGGTGGAGTGGGGGGTCCTGTTGGTGTCATTCGATAGATTTTGAAAATTATTCAACATGCATTTTCAGTTTTTCGATCCGATGTTTATTTCGCGAAATATTCGACTGTTCCGCTACATTTTGGACACCGTATAGAAATAATATTAGCGAAATATTCACAGCCAGCTCGAGACACGGGTGGAAGACAAGTTTCCGTATCAAACTGTGGTCTTGCCGCAATGGATATTAATCCTGGTCTTAAAAATGGAAAGTGAGGAGGCTTAATGGCAGTGTATAAATTAAAGAAACAAGGGAAGAAAATAAATAATAAAATAAAAATAGTTAAAGAGAATGAAATAATTAAAAAATATTCAAACCAGATATTCAATAACGAACAAAAACAGATTTTGGAGAAAAATTAGAAGAAGACAGCAGCAGCAACCAAAACAATTCTATAAAGTTTTAAAGGACTGAAAGGTTATAAAAACAAAGAAGTAACGCCGAGAAAGAAAGAACGAAAACAGAGAATTATTGACAAAAGAAGAGAGAATAATGAAGAAATGGAAAGAATATTTCCAAAAACTTTTTCAGGCGAAAACAAAAAATAATATTACAGATTTGCAAAAAGAAAAAAGCGACAATGAAGTATATGACATAAAGCTCACATTGCATATGAAGAATTAATCGATGCAATGAAAAACTAAGACATAAAGAGCCACCTGGGCACGATAAAATTACGGAAATAATTAAAAGTATAGGTGAAAAAGGGAAGCAAAAGCTTCTCGAATTACTGAATATAGCATGGAAAGAGTAACAAGTATACAGACCCCAGACCCTACAGACCGGGAAATAGGTTTGATTCTACCTATCCCGAAAAAGGGCGATACTATGAATTGCAATATCTATAGATAGTATGGTATAGTTAGACCCAAACCCAGACACCCAAAGTGAAAGTTATCCTCCAACACCAAATTGTTCTATATGGTCCACATAATGTTCAGAAAAAAGTCACACCATTTTGAGCGTCGGGTTTGGGGGGGAGAGGGGGGAGAAATCTGCAAATTCGTAGTTTTTTAAGTTTTTCGTCAATATTTCTAAAACTAAGCGGTTTAGCATGAACAACCTTCTACACAAAATTGTTCTACATTAAATTTGAAATAAAAAAGGCCCTATGCATAATCCTTCTAAAATGAACGGTTCCAAAGTTACGGAGGTAGTATAGTATAATTGGTCCAAAAAAAGGCCTAACCCAGACATCCAAATTAAAAGTTTTCCTTCAACACCAAATTGTTCTATATGGTCCACATATTGTTCAGTAAAAAGTTACACCATTTTGAGCGTCCGGTTTGGGAGGGAGATGGGGGAGAAGTCGGTAAATTAGTAGTTTTTTTTACGTTTTTCGTCAGTATTTCTAAAACCTTGCTTTAGCGTAAGGAATGTTCTATACAAAAATGTTCTACATAAAATTTAAAACAAAAAAAGTTCTATACATAATTGTTATAAAATCAATGGTTCCAGAGTTACGGAGGGTGAAAAGTGGAGGTTTTCGATACTTTTTATATTTACCGATTTCTCCCCCCTCTCCCCCGAAACCCGACGCTCAAAATGGTGTGACTTTTTCCTGAACATTATGTGGACTATATAGAACAATTTGGTGTTGGAGAATAACTTTCACTTTGGATGTCTGGGTTTTTGGTGTAGTTATATCATAAATATTGCCCAAAAAATATAAAAAGTGTCGAAAACCTCGAATTTTCGCCCTCCGTAACGCTGGAACCGTTAATTTTATAACAATTATGTATTGAACATTTTTTGTTTTAAATTTTATGTAGAATATTTTTGTATTTAACATTGTTTACGCTAAAGCATAGTTTTAGAAATATTGACGAAAAACGTAAAAAACCTACTAATTTACCTACTTCTCTCCCATCTCCCTCCCAAACCGGACGCTCAAAATGGTGTAACTTTTTACTGAACAATACTTGGACCATATAGAACATTTTGGTGTTGGAGGAAAACTTTTACTTTGGATGTTTGGGTTAGGCCTTTTGTTGGACCAGTTATACTATACTACCTCCGTAACTTTGGAACCAGTCATTTTAGAAAGATTATGCATAGGGCCTTTTTTATTTCAAATTTAATGTAGAACAATTTTGTATAGAAGGTTGTTCATGCCAAACCGCATAGTTTTAGAAATATTGGCGAAAAACTTAAAAAACTACGAATTTACCGATTTCTCCCCCCTCTCCCCCCCAAACCCGACGCTAAAAATAGTGTGACTTTTTTCTGGACATTGTGTGGACCATATAGAACCATTTGGTGTTGAAGGATAACTTTCACTTTGGATGTCTGGGTTATGCCATCTTTTGGATCAACTATACTATACTAAGAGGAATTACTCAGCATAGTTACAAAAGTAGACGAAAAAAAAAAAGAATGTGTGTGTACTTTGTACGCACGTAAGAAGATATTCTTCTATTATATAGGTAATTTCAACTAAGTAAATATATTTAACAGGTTATTTGTATTTTATTTAAAAATTAATCTAACTTTCTTATTTCAAATTTTTTTTATTAAAACAACCAAAAATAAAAAAAAATATGAATCGCCCAGGATTCGAACCCGCGTCATTCCAATCTCGGAGCTAACGCCCTAGCAACTACACCAGCGAGGTCCTTCTAATTGACATGTAAGTTTCGGATATAATTACACAACACGGCGACAAATAGTGTAAATATTTTATTATTTTACTACAGAGAAACACAAATCCAAAAACACAAGAATTATAATAAATAATACATTTACTAAAAACACTAATATATTCTTTTAATGACTTATTTGCACGGATACAGATACATAAACACCTATCTTGAAAGATTAGCAAGGATCTACATACTGTCTGTGTGCGCAGGCGCGCAGATTTATGTACAATTTTACCCTCAATCGAATCGCGCCTAAAGAAGAATATCTTCAAAAATATGAGAAAAGAAATGAAGACGTGTAATTGGACCAATACTAGATGAATCTCAAAGCGGTTTTAGACTAGATACTTTGCTAGACATGGAAAAAGCATTTGATAAAGTGCCAAGGTCAAATGTATGGGAAAGTCTGAAAAGGAGATACAAGTAAGTATACCAGATAAAATGATAAGAGTTATTCAAACATTATACAAAAATACCAAATATCGCCTAATAAGTGAAAATATGATAGGATACAACTTCACAATGACAGAGGGTGTAAGACAGGGGGAAGTTTAACTCCTTCATTATTCAATACGTTTATGGATAACATTATAAAATGACCAAAATAAAAAACTCGGCCACTATATTTTATATATTGTACCTAACTAAACCTACAAAAACATGGATACCATATTGCCTGTTCACAGACGATGTAGTACCTAATACTAGCATCAACAGTATGAGACAGAGCTTTATACAAATTAGGTGTGAACATGAAGAAGGAGAAATCAAAAGTGATGGTCCTAGCAAAAGACAGAGTGCCTTGTCAGAGTGTTTAGGTGCCTTGTCCTCCTAGAGCATTGGCGAAATCGGTCGCATGGTTTTTACTTTGTCCACAGCTGACCTAAATAGTGTCGTGGTGCTCACTCCATACCACTGGCGGAGGTTCCTAAGGCATGATGTTTTTCTGCGTCCGGAGCCGCGCTTTCTCTATCTTTCCTTGGATATTTCGGATTGCTCATCACGTAGGCAAAGTACTCTAGTTTTTTTCTTTTTATGATATTCAGTATATTTGTGAACAAATAAATGAATGTGATAAAGTGAATAAATTATACTAGACAATAGAAAGAACAGTTATCAACAAGACACAAATTACGAAACAAACTAAAATAGACCAGTTCTTATGTATTGACATGAGGACTGGATACTAAGTAACACCAAAATAGAATACATGCGGTAGATATGAGATATTTACGGAGGTACAGCGAGTGAATAGAAGAGATAGGGTAAAAACAATGTTATAATAAGGGATGAATTCAAAATAAAGTCGATGGTAGAGTACTTTGAAAAACGGCTTTAAGTCGATAGGGTTTTCTGCAGCGACTAAATAATGAAATACCGGTCAAAAAGATATGGAAATTAATACACAAGGGAAAAAAGAAGAGAGGAAGTCCTAAGGAGACTTAAAACGATGTACCTAATAGCAAAACAACTTGACCAATAAGAACTCACATGGAAAGAAGCAAGGGCGATGGCACAAGATAGGAAGATATGGAAGAGATTCGTGCACTGTTGAAATGACAGTAATTTAAAGAAACCACCAAAAAAATCGAAGAAAATTATGTTTACTTACAAAATAGTACAGCCAAAAATTTGCTCTCGTGTATCAACTTATCTAACATCTCATCCGTGACGTCCTCAATTTCGTCTTTCTCCAGCTGTTCAACCAACCATTCCAGAATTTCGGTCTCCTCTTCCAGATCTCCGTCGTATATGTTGGGAATTCCCTTTTCGAAGTATACAAGTGTAGGCAATGAGTCCAATCCGTATTCTTTGACTGCGTTAGTGTCGTCTATTTTGACAAACTGGATGCCGTATTTGTCACAATCATCGTCGATATGCTCCAGGTCGTCGAGGACTTTGGTAGATTCTTCCGATCCATGGTCATCTGAAACAATACAATAAAATTAATGAATATAATGAATAAAATTGTTGAATTTCTGGGACTTGTTTTTTCATTGTCGTAGGGGAGCCCAAGCGGTGATTTTTGCAGTTACTCGAGCGTCAGATTATCATATGGGGAGAAACCTGGTACCCTGCAGATGTACCTCTACCATATATTGGCTCTTATCACAGGGAAGTTCTTTAAGGGGGCCCGAAAAAGAAATATATCCTTAAAAATACTCGAAATTGTCAGATTAAGATAAGGTAAGTTAAGTACATGCAAACGAGTGTATATTTAAAAAATCTGACGATTTGAGCGGGGCGTAACGTCACATCGAAAAACTAAAAAATACGTCTTCAATATTTTTCAAAAATCTATCGAATGGTACCTACTAAAACTAAAACTACGGAGAGGGGTGGGAGGTAAATTTAAAATTTTAAATACAAACCTCGCGATATTTCTCAAAATGAACATCAGATCGAAAAACTGCCAAATACACTTTCAAAATGTTTTTGAAAAATCTATCGAATGGTACCAAACACGGAGGTATATCCCCACGGAGGTGGGGTGGTGGTTACTTTAAAATCATAAATGGGACCCCCAAATTTTTATTGCATATTTGGAATTTTTACGTAAAAATAAGCAACTATTATTCGGGACATTTTTTCGAATTATGGATAGATGGTGCTATAATCGGAAAGAGATTGTTGGAAATGGAAAATTAAATTAAACAATGGAAAGTCCCCACTAAAATGGAAAATTTTACTTAACTTTTTTTGGTTTTAGGACCTAATAATCACAACCCAATAGGTCCTCATAACGCTCGAGTGACTGCAAATTTAGCATACTTTGCTCCCCTACCATTATTGTATGATATTTTATCTATAATTTGCTGGATTCATTTTAAGTATTTTTCACATTTCATCTTTCTATCAATCAGTTAGTTGGAAGGCCATTGCAGACCAAGACATATGTAATTGCTATTTTGAGTAGGGAAACATACTCTTCCCGAATAGTTATATCCATTTATATCGACTTTATGTCGTTCAATTTAATACTTTTAAGTGTTAAGTCTTCAAGTTTAATCCAACCATTGTTTGCTTGCGTTACTGAAGATGTACTGATAAGTCCGAAAACGTTATTTCTGAACAATAATCAACTATTGAAATCGATTTGGATTTTTAAGATTATTTCATTCATAGGAAATTCTGACCAATAGAAAGCTACAGAAATCTGAATTAAATCGATAATTTTTGATAATTGCCCGTCGTTAAGTATATTACGTCAGATGCCCTTCGTTGCTACGAAAAAATACATTCAGTGACATTAATGACAATTAATGTTTTAAAAATTATAAAAGTGATGACTTTCAATCGTCAAATATTTATAAAAACTTTGTGTTTAATTGTACTAATTTGTACTTACATAAATAAATTACAATAAAATTTTGGTTTTGAACAGTTTTATTCCTGAAATAATCGCAACAAATTGCACTCGAACTCTAAAATTAATATAGAATTTTTGCCCTCGTGACACTTTGACATAATTTCACTCGCCTTTCGCTCGTGAAATTAAAACTGTCAAAGTGTCACTCGGGAAAAATTCAATAATTTTAGAGTTCTTGTGCAATTACTACTGATAATTTTTTAATTAAATGTTTATACTTATTACAACACAAGTTTTTACTCCTATATCAAAATCTTCTATTGTCATTTTTTATCTATAAAATTTCGGCAATTTCATGTATTTTTCTGTTTCTCACTAATTCTTGTTCTGTTGTTACATTTTCGGTCTTTTCTAGGTTCATTTATGTGTATATAGGTATATAGTATAGCATAAATTTTATTCATCTTGAACCGTTACCATTTGGTCATCTGCAAAATTTGGTGTGTTCAATTGTTCAAGAAGTCTTCTCGGACTCGTACTCCCTTGCCTTCATATTTTCTTTTCCATAGCTTTAATATTTGTTCTAGGAATGTCTTAAACAGTATCTGGGATGTAGAGCACCCTGCAATAAACCTTTTGTGGTCTTAAACCCAGTTTAATATGTATTGCTGGTTTCAACTCTTATCCTGTTGTTTTTGTAAGTATATGTTTTTTTTTCGAATTTTAGTAACATCTGCGTTATCTCGATTTCCTCCATCGTTTTCTATATTTGCTTTCTGTGAACCGTGGCATACGCCTTTTTTAAATCGATGAGGGCTATTCTTTTCATACATTAAATATAGATTATGTAAATACTTACAAAAAAGTACAGCTAAGTGATCCACACTAGATATAAGAGTAGAAAGGGTTTTTAGAGTCACATCTTCGATGGTATCATCTTCATCCCCTGTACTTTTATGCTGCACTAACCATTCCAATACGTCATCTTCTCTAGTTAGTTCACCTGAAATAAAGACAAAATATGTTTATTCTTGGTTATGGGTTATATGGGTATAATGAGTTAGATAAATCCAATCATTGTTTATATTCTATAATAAAAAAGAAATCAAATCTACAGCCCGACTAATATGAAAATCATTTAAAAGTTTATCAAAAATTTGAAAAAATGTGTTAAATATAGAAGAATAAAGAAATATCTGCAAATAGAATTATCAAATGAAGAAAAATTAAACCAAACTATATGAAGAAATCCCTAACAAAGACAAGAAAAATTCACACATTCATAATGATTTCCAGTCTTCAGTAGAAGATGGAATTTTAATAAAAGGAAGGGCAGTAGCTTTTTAAGATACAGTATCTAAAGTGTATCTATCTAATTTAAGAACATAATTAAAATAGAGATTGAAAATAATTTAAGCGAATACTAATCTAGCTTTAGGCTACCCATCGCATTCACTTTTCAATCTCAAGATCTTCATCTTATTTAAAGTGGCCAAGCAACGATTAAAAAACATTCGCAACAAGTGGAAATTCTACTTGGTGACTTATAAGATCGTCAAGGTCTCAGAAATAAGGTGAAATCTACTAAGAACCTTAACCTTATCACTACCCTTGCTACTCGTCTCGCTGGAAAATCTCAAAAAAAGAGGAAATGCTTCATAAAAGTGAAATAGTATTGATTGAATAGAAATGATAAGTAGATTCTTCTTCTTCTTCCTTTTCTTGTATGTAGGCTTTAAAGCCTGTTTCTTCTTCAATATTAGCCTCCTAAATTGTTTAAGTTATTGCACCATCTTTTTCTTGGTCTGCCAATACTTCTTCGTCCATTTGGTGACTTATCTCGTGCTATTCGTACTATCATATCCTCTGTCATTCTACTAGTGTGTTCGTTCCACTCCTGTTTCCGTTTTGTCACCCATCCATTTATGTCTTCTACATTGAAAAAACTAAATCTATAGAGATTAACTCCCACGGACGATCTACCTTGGGATGAGAAACCATTTTGTCCGTAGGGCGTTCTTGAGAAACTTTATACTCAGCACAAATGTTACAACGACGAACGAAATTAGCGACGTCACTCCTTATCTTTGGCCAATAAAATATCTGCTTATGTTTTCGCTTCTCTCCCTATTCAACAGACTTTTCCCTGATATTCATCGGAGTATTTTCATCTCTGTTGTTTCTAGTAGTCCTCTCGTTTTAGATGTGTCAGGTCTTGTCTCCGCCGTGTATGTCGACTATAGGTCTAATTGCTGCTTTATAGATTCTTGCTTTTGTGTCTTGTCTTAGGTGTTTGTTCTTCCAGATTGTGTCATTAAGAGATCCCGCTGCATTACTTGCTTTTAAGCTTTGTTGTCGTACTCCCTCTTCAACATCTCCGTAACTGGTTATATATATTCCCAGATATCTAAACCTTGCTTCCTGCTGTATTATTTTCCCATCAATTTCGATTTTACATCGCAGTGAGTATTTAGGTGTTGTCATACATTTGGTTTTTTCTGCTGACATTATCATATTGTATTTCTTGGCTGTTGTATGGAAGATGTGTGTTAATCTTTGGAGATCGTCTTCTGTCTCGGCGATTAATGCGGCGTCGTCTGCATAACATAATATTTGGATTTCTTTGTTCCACATTTTGCAACCGTGACCTTTACGTACTGCTTCTATTATTTCGTCCATTATTATATTAAAGAGCAGTGGGCTTAATGAGTCACCTTGTCTGACTCCGCTTTGTACTGGTATAAACTGCGTTAAGTAGATTATGATAGGAATATAAATATGAGAAAATATTCAGGGTGTTCTATTTATTGTATGATTTTACCACGTAGCTATTAATCACCCTGTAGAATTTTACATACTATTGAGGGCTGGATAATATCATTGCCTACATTTTTCTTAAATAACTCTTTTGGATATTCTGTACCATAATGGAATTGACGACCAATGTAGCATAAAAAACTCACCCTGTATATATTATATTAGAAAAATAAAAAAAGTTAAAACAAAAGAACTTACCTTCATAGATAATTGGAATTTGATGTCTGTAATACACAAGAGCAGGAAGCGTACCCAAGTTATATTCTTCGGCCAAGCTTTCATCATTGATCTTAACAAATCCGATACCCAATTGATCTGCTTCGTCGTCGATATTCTCAAGCTCCTGTAATACCTTGGAACACTTTTTACACTCGGGTTTATCTGCAAAAATGTGAAATATTAGGTTTTGATTTTTATTGATCTATCCTCTGTTGGTTTTATGTACTATAATACTGTGCTTTTCAATCAATTCCTGATGTTGTAGCGTAAATCCTACAATGAAGCTGAACACTTAAATGATATACCAAAATACTACTGATACTTCATTACATAAATGTATAAAATTCATAAATATGCAAAGCAAATTGGATATGGTTTTAAAAATGTATTAAATGGTTACAACTCTTTGTAAGTCTTTGCCACGTTTACTATTGCCTTCCATGTTTGTCGGTACTGTGCCACTATTATCCATTGTCTCACTTCCATTTTCTCCAGATTCTCAATGACTGTATCTTTACACCTTTTAAAGACTCTAACTCGTTATTGTGCCTGAGCCTCTATTTGTTTGTAACGCTGTCTTTTCAAGGACCATAATATATACCTTGAAGGATTTTACATTCTTAGGATTTTTACTCCTTAACCCTCTTCTTGACAATGTAACAAATTTGTAACATTTTCATTTTGGGTCCTAGATGAGTTCTAGGTGACTTGAGGCTCATTCTGTTACTCACATTTTGTACTAATAGCATAAAACTGTCCGTAGATGGCAATAGATAACTTATGTTTTTATTATTACCGATTTCTGACAACTTCTAAGTGATGCCATGTGTCATCTGTTTTTACAAACTTTTAATTTTTGATAAAAAATAGTGTGTTTTTATTTTGGTGATTGTTTTATATTTTTCAATTATCCTATAAATAGAGAGTGTACATTTTAGTTCTTATTTTGTTTATTAAACTATTAAAAAATGTCGTCAAACATTTGTAACAAATTTGTTACATTGCCAGGTTACGGTTATATTTTTTTCTCAATGTAGATTTTTAATTTTTTCTATCTCTGCAATATGTTTATGCAATTTTATTTGTTTTGCAAATATACACACACCGGCAAAATTAGCCGAACACGTTAAAAATGGGACATGTTTGATGTCTCGTATTTCATAAACCAGTAGTCCGATTTGAGTTATTCTTTTAATATGTTATAGCCTTGTTATTTTAGAATATCGTTGTAATAATATTGTTGCTAGACAGGTAAATACAATTTTATACCGGGTGTACCAATCATACTGTGTTTTTTTCTTAAAGTTTGGAACACCCTGTGGGATATTCTAGCATATGTAAAATATTAGAATTAATACTCGATTGTAGATTTAGGCTTGCTTAACATTTTTCTTTTCGATTCATTTACTTATGTTGGATAATAAAAAAGTTATGTGCGTTAACAAATATACATGTTTTTCATCAATAAATCCTCATAGTAGGGGAGGAACGTATACTAAATTTGCAGTTACTCGAGCGTTGTGGGAACCTATTGGATTGTGAAGAGTATCTGTTAAAATCAGAAAAAGGTTAAGTTAAGTTTTCCATAAAGTGGGGGACTTTTCATTTTTTAATTTAATTTTCCATTTGAAACAATCATTTTTCTCCGATTATAGCGCTATCCATCCATAATTCGAAAAAATATGTCGAATAAAAGTTGCTTATTTTTACGTAAAGAATCCAAATCTGCAATAAAAATTGAGGGCTCCTATTTAAGATTTTAAATTAAATCCCCCACCCCACCGCCGTGGGGACTCGTGACTCCCCACGGAGAGGGATGGGGGGTAAATTAAAAATTATAAATACGAACCCTGCGATATTTTGCAAAATAAACATCAGATTGTAAAACTGCAAAATACACCTATTCAATATTTTTCAAAAATCTACCGAATGGCACCAAACACGACCCCCCACGGAGGTGGGGTGGGGGGTTACATTAAAATATTAAATAGGAGCCCCCAATTTTTATTGCAGATTTGGATTCTTGACGTAAAAATAAGCAACTTTTAATCGCAACATTTTTTCCTATTATGGAAATCGCTATAATCGGAAAAAACGATTGGTGGAAATGGAAAATTAAATTGAAAAATGGAGAGTCCCACATTTTATGGAAAACTTAACTTCACTTTTTTTGGTTGTAGCACCCACTCTTCACAATCCACTCCCACAAGAACGCTTGAGTAATTGCAAATTTAGCATACTTTTCTCCCCTACTATAAGGATTTATTGATAAAAAACATGGCTAGTTGTTAAAGCACATAACTTTTTTATTTTCCAACATAAGCAAATGAATCAAAAAAGAAAATGTTAAGAAAGCATAATTCTATAATCGAGTTTTAATTTTAATATTTTATATATGCTGGAATATTCCACAGGGTGTTCCGAACTTTAAGAAAAAAACACAGTATGCTTGTTACACCCGGTATAAAATGACGTTTACCTATCTAGCAACAATATTATTACACCGATATTATTAAATAATAAGGCTATAACACACTAAAAGAATCACTCAAATCGGACCACTGGTTTATGAAATACGAGACATCAAACATGTCCCATTTTTAACGTGTTCGGCTAATTTTGCCGGTGTGTATATATGTTAAAAAAAGGGTAGACAAAATTATTTCTATGTTTTTTAAATCAGACACTACTTCCTTTCAGTGTACAAAATGTGAAGGGGTTGGCGACTTTGTCTAAATGGCAAAGGAAACTGTTTTTACGCATATCATCACAAATAAGGAGTTACATAAATTAAAAGGATATTATTTAGTATATAAAAATTATATTTTATAAATAAATAATTATATTTTAAAATTACAAACTTTTTTTTATTTTAAAAAATTTTTATTTTCCAAAAATTTAATGTGGGGAGGGGAGTGTTATGACGCGAGAGCACTCCCATGAACTCAGATAAATGAAATCTGAACTTTGTTCTGAGAAATCGGTTCAAACCTTAGAAAATGCATGGATCATCAATGATAATAATGTGTACGGTATTCTTGGCAATGTAACAAATTTGTAACAAATTCAAATTTGGTACTTAGGAATAAATTAAAGGTGAAATATTTATTTTACAAATTTTTAAATAATTCTTGAAGGGCATTAATAGAAAGAAAACACAGTTTTCACTTTTTTATATAGGTCTGTCAAGAAAAGGGTTAAATCGTAGTAAGTATATTATTAGGCCGGTCACAGACGAGCGACTGTGGCCGGCCAAGCTGTGGATCCACAAAAGTAGTTTCCGATGATTGACCGTGGGTTCTTTTGTGGAGTGGACATTACACCCGACTATGGCCGGCCACAGTCGCTCGTCTGTGATGCAATGTCCACTCCACATAAGAACCCACGGTCAATTATCGGAAACTACTTTTGTTGATCCACAGCGTAGCGCTGCAGCGTGGTCCATCTGTTTTGAGGGTCTGGAAAGATATAGCAATATGTCAACTCAGTACCTGGTTACTCAATAAGACTTCCCTCGTACCCAAGCCACTTCTAAATCAGAATTGTGTATTGCTAATTCTGTCTTCTAATATTTTGTATATCCTGCTATATAATCCTCGCAGACACTTCCTTCCTCGCAGACACCTTACTTACACTGAAGTTTTATTTTAATCAACTGCATTATTACATATATCTTCTCTTGTTACTTACAAATTTTAATACTTTTTAAAACCAATCCAGTATGAATAAAAAAATAGACAAATCACTGAAACAAAAATACCGAATAAACTATAAAATACAATGCCTCAATGTTCGCCTACGAATACAAAACCAAATATACTGATTTAAAAATAGAAAGCTGTAGAAAAAAATGGATGAAATTCAAGAGTGTTTACTTACTGCTTGCCAGTTTTTCGCATTTGTCTGCATCTGGACCTGTGTATAGTAAGCGAGTGGTTAAATGGATTATGAACAACATTAGAACATGAATTTTTAATTGAAAGGTTTGAAGAAAAAAAACTTACAGGGGTTTTTAAAAGATATTTTTTACCTATTACATATGTTAGAAAAAATATATATCAAGTCCTTGAACTTCTAAGTGTTCTATTTTGCTATCGAGTTCTATTTTGCACTAATGTCTTATATCATTCCAAGACTTTCCTTGACCTCTTATCTTGTCCATGACGGATCTTCTCCAAGTTTGTTCTGGGCGAACATTTTTTCTTTTTCCTTGGGGATTCCACTCTAAGGCAGTCTTTGCAATACTGGAACTATTTTTTCGGAGTGTGTGACTAATCCAACCCCACTGGACTTTATTTCATTTTATACCCACTTTTGTTTGGTCAGGTGCAGCAGATCTTCGTTTCTGATAATGCTATGCCAGAAAATACGAACAGTTCTCGTAGGCATCTATTAAGACGTTCGGTGCCCATCTTGAACAAGCGCCTTTTGGCTGGTACCACGTACTTAAATCGTTCATTTAGTAACACAGTACTACTGACGCCACTTATGCGTCATCGGTACCTTTGATAAAACCTTCGTGACGCTACTCGTGCGTCATGTGCACCGAACATGTTAACAAAGACCTGCAGTTTGTCTGCAAAGGCTTTTGTCACTTTCCGGGATTCAAATCCGTAGAGTAGAACGGACCTGACACTTGACTGGAATATTCGGATCTTTATCTTTGCAGTATACTGGTCAGACCTGCAAAAAGGGCTGATCATGCTGAGTGCGCTTGTTGAGCTTTTCGTATACTCATATGAATATCGTCTTCTGTACCTCCACTTTCTGGTATTACACTTCCAAGATACGTAAAATTTTCCTCATTTTCAATCTGAATTTGTTAAAAGTAAATAGTATGTTGTTTCTTGCATTTATTCTCATGAATGTGATTTTATTAATATTGGTTTTCAAACCTATTTTATTGGATTCAGTGGAAAGTGTTTTCCAATTGGTTAGCCACATCTTGGAACCTTTGTTCTAATAAGCATTTATAGACGTCGTAGACATCCAAAGAGATAACACCTTTAAGCTAGAAGAAGAGGCAAATGCTGGACCTAGAATATTACAGCAGGGAGTTAATTCTACCATAACACAGCTAAAGGATGGCAAAGAAGTAGGTCCCTATAATATACAAGCAGACCTACTCAAACTGATGGACAGACAACGAATCAATAGCAATAATCACAAAGATATTCAACAACATATACAACTCTGGAAAAATACCAACATAATGGCTGAAATCTGAGTTTATTGCACTTCCAAAAAAACCAGGAGCCAAAAAGTGCGAAGAATACCGTACGATAAGCCTGATGAGTCATCTCTTAAAATTGTTCCTAAAGGTAATCCATACGAGAATTTGTAAGCTATGTGAAAGTCAAATTTCGCCCAACCAGTTCGGGTTCATAAATGCTGTTGGTACGAGAGAGGCTTTGTTTTCAATACAAGTCTTATTCCAGAGATGCAGAGACGTAAATTGCGACCTATACGCATGTCTGGTTGATTACGAGAAGGCGTTTGATCGAGTACAACACGCCAAGATGATGCAAATACTAAAAGAAGCAGGAATTAACAACCAAGATCTGAAAATAATTAGAAACCTTTACTGGAATCAGACTGCAAACCTCAGAGTTGACGGACAACTCACCGTATATGTCAAAGTCATGCATGGAGTGAGGCAAGGCTGCATTTTGTCCCCCCTAATTTTCAATCTTTACTCAGAAAGAATATTTATCGAAGCTTTGCACGAAACTGAAAAAGGTATTCTACTAAACGGGTACCGGCTAAATAATATCAGGTATGCAGATGACACCATAGTATTTGCGGACAACCTAGAAGACCTACCAGTCCTCATGGACAAAATCACAGTCAACAATATGGACTCAATATAAACGCAAGGAAAACAAACCTTATGATCGTAAGCAAGAAAAAGATAACAGAAGGTCAACTCTATAATCAACCAAACCCCTGTAGAAAGAGTGAGGCACTACAAATACCTCGGCACCATAATAAATGAAGAATGGACCAACAACCAAGAAATAAGAGCGCGCATCGGAGAAGATAGATCAATCTTCAACCGCATGGGGGCATTTTTCAAGAGCCACAACCTTTCTCTTGGTATAAAAGTAAGAATACTGAGATGTTACGTCTTCTTCGTCCTTTTTTCTGGTGTTAAATCATGGACCTTAAACGAGGATATGTGCCGAAAATTGGAAGCATTTGAGATGTGGCTATATCGGAGAATTCTTAAAATCCCATGGAATCATCCGGTCACAAATGAGGAGGTTCTTAGAAGAATGGGGAAGAACCGAGAAGTACTAACCACCATTAAATCTCGAAAGTTGGAATACTTTGGACACACTATGCGAAATGAATCCAGATATGCCCTCCTACAAGCCATCCTACAAGGAAAAATATTTGAAAAGCGAGGTCCTGGAAGAAGAAGAACATCCTGGTTAAAGAACCTCAAAACCTGGTTCAACACAACATCTGTGCAGCTTTTCCGTGTTGCTGTAGATAAAGTGAATATTGCCATGATGATCGCCAACATTCGTCACGGATAGGCACATCAAGAAGAAGAAGAAGAAGACGTCGTATTCTAGATCGCTTAGGCGTGTGGTCAAGGTCTATTGTATCCCTCTTGTGTCGGAGTCCAGTTTGGAGAGAAGATATTCTACAGCTACGGTAAAAATAAACGGAGAAAGCACGGATCCCTGTCTGACTGCAGTCAACACGTTAAATTCATCACTGTTGTGTATCCCGCTGCATTTCGCCTCAGTATACAGTTACTTTATAATGGAAATTATTTTTTGCGGGATGTTTCTTAGCTCTAAATAAGCTGTCAAAGGCACGCTCAAAATCGACAAAAACCATGTAGAGGTGTATGTTCCAATCAACCAATTGTTCCTTTATTACCTGTGCTCCTGTAGCTCCTGTGCAGGAGGATTCTGGTCTAAAGCTTGCCTGATTAGCTCGAAATTCAACTTTGTTTGTTAATCTTTTAGTATGATTTAGCCAAAGTAGCTCACCATTTTACTAAACGGAAAGTCCAGCTCAATAACACAAAAAGCAACGGGCCAAGTCCATTTTTAAAACCAAACTGACTCCATCCAATGACCTCTTTACATTTTTTAAATAATCTTGTGTGTAATGTTCTCAAGAAAAGTCTTAATAAGTGACTCATTAGGCTTATTAGTCGGTGGTCCTTGCAGAATTTCGCACGTGGTGTTGTGGGTAGTGCGGTTCGTTGTTTAATAAATTTCTATTATGAAATCCTTGACACTGATTTCAACCTTTTATCGTTGATGTTCTTTTTATGTCATATTTTTTAAAGACTTAATCTATTTTTTTTTCATCTTACAAATAAAACAATAGAACATTTCTCAAATCGCTCATTTAAAAACCCCTGTATGTTGACATTGGTTCGTTAGTTTATTACATCTAAAAATATTAATACTTTTCAGTCTACACATAATATAGTGTGTTGTGATAAACTGAATATAGCTGACCTACTTTAAAACTCAGTGTTATCTGTCTGTATTTACGGTGTTTGAGTGTCTATACACAAAGAAAATTTTATTCATATAGAAAAAAAAACAAAAAAGAATTAAGGAATAGAAATTTTGATCTTCACCGTTTTCGGTCAGTTCATTCCTCCTCATTTATGAGGAAGAGGCTCTATGTCTCATTTTTCCTCCGATCCCTTCTCTCCATTCTAATGCTGGTCTTCCTCCGCTGCTTCTATTCCATAGAACATTGCTTAAGGCCTGTTTTGGCCATCGTTCGTTTTCCATTCGCTTTAAATACCCATAGCATAAAAGTTATTGGGATTCTACGGTATCTACGGTATTGTAAATCTTTCCTGTTTTTCTTTTTATTTCTTCATTTGGGATGTGATAAAGTCTGGATATCTGACAAACTCTATTTAGATAATTCATTTCTATTACTTCCTGTTTCTATACCCCATTTAGGCCTTGTATTTTCTGCTGAATGTCCATTTCCATGTTCCTTCATTCGCTATCACTGTCTCTATAGTCTAATAGCTAGTGAACCCTCCGACTAACAGTCTTCCTGTAAGGCTAGATAGAAATTTGTATAGTAATATAAATATATAAATATATAATAATTCATAGCACACCAAAGCTAAAAACCATGACCTGGCAGGCATCAGCCCTGCACGTGTATCTACCAGGTGAATCGAAAAGTGCATAGTTAAGGGAAAAAAACTTTCTCCTGTAAAGTTCAAATTTAAGTATGTGTTTGTGTAAGTCATTTAGAAGAAATGTGTACAATGACAGGCGATTCTGAACAGCATAAGACCTTGCCAGGCGAGGGACAAAATTAGGATTTTTTCCTAAAATTAGTTTTTTTGCATCGAACAAAGTTTTTTAGGTTTTTTGAATCATTCCAAACAGAATAGATCTTTAGTGACTTTTCTCTTAGGTTAACAGTTTTTGACATATAAATATAAGTGATTAAAAATGTAAAAATTGCGAAATCGGTCATTTTTAACCCTGAATCGGACATTTAACTGAACATTTCAGTGTTGCCAAAAGAGGTAGATATTCTTTAAACATCGATTGATGAAATCCCGAAGAGTTTTTTGCAATATAATATATCGAAAACCCCGTTGTTTTTTAATTACTAATCAAGCGGGCGCGACACTGTACTATAAGTGAGGACGTTTGAGTTTGCATAAATTTATTATCTCGAGAATGGACAAATTTGAAGAGAAATACTTAGACAGGTCGATTTTTATTTTTAAATTAGAACTTTTTGGCATATACATAATACTAGTGACGTCATCCATCTGGGCGTGATGCCATAATCGATGACTTTTTAAATGAGAGTAGGGGTTGTGTGATAGCTCATTTGAAAGGTTATTTAATTCTCTATTTAGTTATATAAACAATAACATCATTATTTATACAGGGTGTACAAAATTTTTTTTTATTAAATTAATTTACAAAAAAAGAAGAACATTTTTTGCACACCCTGTGTAAATAATTGTGATAAAAATTGTGTTATTACTGAATAGAGAATTACATGTCATTTCAAATGAGCTATCACACGACCCCTACTCCTATTCAAAAAAATCGTCGATTACGTCATCACGCCCAGATAGATGACGTCACTAGTATTATATATATGCCAAAAAGTCCTAATTTAACAATAGAAATCGACCTGTCTGAGGATTTCTCTTCAAATTTGCCATTTTAGAGATAATGAATTTATACAAACTCAAACGTCCTCACACTACAGTATCGCGCCCGCTTGATTAGTAATTAAAAAAAAAGGGTTTTCGATATTGTATTGCAAAAAACTCTTCGGGATTTCGTCAATAAATATTTAAAGAATATCTACCTACTTTGGCAACATTAAAATGTCCAGTTAAATGTCCGATTCAGGGTTAAAAATGGCCGATTTCGCAATTTTTAAATTTTTAATCGCTTATATGTTAAAAACTATTAACCTCAGAGAAAAGTCACTAAAGATCTTTTGTGTTTGGAATGGTTCAAAAAAACCTAAAAAAACTTTTTTCGATGCAAAAAAAAACAATTTTAGGAAAAAACCCTAATCTTTCCCCTCGCCTGGCAAGGACTTATGCTGTTCAGAATGGCCTGTAATTGTACACATTTCTTCCAAATGACTTACTCAAAACACATACTTAAATTTAAACTTTACAGGAGAGAGTTTTTTCCCTTAACTATGCACTTATTGATTCACCTGGTATATACACGTGCAGGGCTGATGCCTGCCAGGTCATGGTTTTTCGCCTTGCTGTGCTATGAACTATCACTATACAAATTTCTAGCCTTAGAGGAAGACCTTTAGTCGGAGGGTTCACTAGCTCTTAGACTACCAAGTATTTGAATTTATAGCATTTTTTATATCTCTAATCGAGAGTTGTGGGTCCCTTTTTTAGTCCCTTATTATTAATTAGTCCCCAATTTTTATATTGTTCGGATAACTTTCAAATCATATAATCCATGTCTTCCCCATCGATGCCATAGTCACTTGATCGTCTGCGAAGACGATTCTCACAAGTCAAAGAGCACAAAATGAGTCTTTAAATTTCTGGCTGTTCTTATTTCTTTAATTTGTAGAAGTTTAAATACAGGGTGTCCAAAAACTCTACCGACAAACGAAGACAGGAGATTCCTCAGATAATTTTGAGACAATTTAACCAAATTCACCTAGTCCGAAAATACTTCCTAAGGAAGCTAGAGCTCTTTGAAGATGGCGTCTTTTAACAAGTGTTTCTTAAATACCTCCAGAACGCTTCTAGTTAGAAAAAAAAAAAACAAAAATTGGTACACATATTTATCTTCCAGTGTGAAATCGATTCCATCTATTGTGAATTTCTAGCACCAGTCATAGCTGTCCGTTTTGGGTGGGGCAACGGTAATTTTATCGCATACCTTTTTTGTCTTTAACTTTTAAGCATTTTTGATACTGGATTATTAAATTGTGAGGTAATCTAGTACTAAAAGTTACTCTTGCTTTAAGTCGGTATGACACACCGTTTTCTAAAAAAATCGATATAAAAATTTTTCGTTTCCTGAATTGGAAAAAAAAATTCAAAAATATATTAAAAAAACTGTGTATTTTACCAACTTAAAGAAAGAGTAAATTTTAGTGCTAGAATACCTCATAATTTAATAATCTAGTGTCAAAAATTCTTAAAAATTAAAAACAAAAATGTTATGCGATAAAATAACCGTTGACCTACCCAAAACGGACGCATATGGCCGGTACTAGAAATTCGCAATTAATGAAATCGATTCATCTCTGGAATATAAATAAACGTACCGTTTTTTTGATATTCAAAAAACGAAAAATTTTCACTAGTAATACCACTAGAGGTCAAATTATTTCCGGAAATTTTTTTGAGATCATGAATATTTTGTAAATTTTCTAAAAATATTCATGATCAAAAAAAAATTCCGGATATTAATTTGACTTCGCGTGGTATTCGGTAAGAAAATTCCACACCAAATTTGCATTTGAAAATCCAAAGCTTCATGAACAGATTAATAGCGCGCCATAGCTTTGTCAGCAATTATTTAGGCTTCCAAATTCGTAATTTCTACTCATTGTAGTTGCATGGGAATACCATTTCAAGATAGAAAATAGTATATTCTTCAATTTTACATAAGTTTTGAGTAACTACAAGTGATAGAAAATGAATCAAAACTAAATTATGTAAACAAATAAAAACCAGTCTGTCAAAAATGTTCTGTTATTGTAAACGTCAAAAAATTTCCACTATAATTCGCTGTTGGGTACCCCACGAGCAAAAAATTTCCGATAAAATACCTCCGTTGCCATGGTGATCTGTCAAAATAACGTATTTTGATTGGTTCAAAATTACAGGTGTGGAATTTTCAAATCAATTTTTCTAGAAAACAGGGTATCCTATCGACTTAAAGTAAGAGTACCTTTTAGTACTATAATATCTTACGTTTTAATAATCCAGACTCAACAATGTTTAAAAATTAAAAACTAAAAAGTTATGCGAAATATAACTGTTGCCCTACCCAATAAGGACACCTATGACCGGTACTAGAAATTTGTAATAAATGGAATCGATTTTTCTTTGAAAGATAAATAAGTGTACCTATTTTCGTTTTTCTAAATAGAAGCGTTCTAGAGATATTTAAGAAAAACTAATTACCAGCCGCCATCTTCAAATAGCTCTAGCTCTCTTAGGAAGCATTTTCGGACTAGGTTAATTGGGTTAAATTGACTTAAAATTATCTGAGGAATCTCCTGCCTTCGTTTGTCGGTAGAGTTTCTGGACATCCTGTATAATACTGCCAGCACGAAATCCTCTCTGATCTTCTATTTTCTCATATAAGCTTTCGATTTATTCTTTTATTAATCGACCGTAGAACCTCCCCACTGAACTATCTATCTATCTATCTATCTATCTATCTATCTATCTAATCAGCCCTAAAAATCCATCCTTGGATATAGGCCTCCTCTTCATTCTTCCATGCCTCTCTATCTTGGGCAATTTGCATACATTTTGACCCGGCGTGTTTCTTCAGGTCATCTGACCATCGCATTTGTGGCCGTCCCCTTTTTCGTTTGTGGTTCCACGGTCTCCAATGTATAATCGTCTTAGTCCATCTTTCGCCCTTCTGCCTTTGGGTGTGTGCGGCGAACTTCGATTTAAGCTTTGCTACTTATTGAGACCTTTCACTTTTGTTTTGTTACGGATCCATTCGTTTATTTTCCTGTCTGATATTAAAGTGCAGCATTTGTCTTTCCACTGATCTTTCTGTCTTTGAATATATATTTTCGTCACTGAACTAATATGTCTTATACCTCTGTAATTTATCTATTCTTACATTTATTTACCTATTCTATGTCATATTATGTTTGTTTTTAGTTTGTGAAAACTGTCATTATAGATAGCAGTGCGTGAAGGGTTTAAAGTGTGCGTGAAGTAACAATGTATTTTAAATGGGATTTACTTTTTCGCACACTTTCAATGGGTTTTTTGGCACACTTTCATATAATCAAATATCCTTAACTCTTGCGTTGTCATGGTGATGACAATATGAGCAATGACTTACAACAAAATTTTTGACAGTTTTGTGGTTTGAAAGTAGTTAGGATTTTTAAATGTCAAAGTTCTAAAAATTGTAGAATAGAAATGAATTCCAGTGACGAAGAGTTACAGTTTTTTTATTTGTTTATCGTAGATAAAATATTGTATGAAACTGTGCGTGAAGTACTTTTTGCGAACGCACGCGATATTTAGAGCACGAGCGACAACGGAGCGAGTGCTATACATCGCGTAAAAGCATACTTCACAAACTGTTTCATAAATAACTATTTTGTCTCCTTTTTTGTAAGTAGAGAGAGCTTATATAAGCCAAGATCCAATTTTTATTAAAAATCTCCGTCAAAAATTCTATTAGTATTGACGGTCCGAGTTTTATTAATTCAATGGGGATGCTTCCAGGTCCTGTGTGGTTTTCACTTTTTTCATTTCCTTTAAAGTTAGTCTTATCTTGTCCACACTAATTGGTTGTACTTCATCTTCGTCTATTGGATCTGTTCTGAAATCTCTGTAATTTATTTCGCAATGTGGTCTTGCTTCGTTAATATTATTATATTATAATAGAAATTTGTAATACTCTTCCCACTATGACATACTTATGGGGTTTAATCTTCCTGTTCCTTTCTGATCTTTCCCTTGGTTTCCTATAAACTTCCTTGCTTCAGATATTCGCGTTCCACAAAAATATCTGTGTGATCAAACAGGCTAAACAATGAGATAGTTTCCGCAGTAAGTGCTAGAATATTCAAGTGTTACGAAGCCTAAAGAACAAAACACTGATAGTTTTTCCGAATATCTTAAAAACTACTTTAGATTTTAGTGAGATTGCTGTTGGGATAACAACAATTTATACATGCAACAAAATATCAGTTAAAGACGCGTTTCACTTCAAAAAATCAAAAACCAAAAAAAAGTCAAAAAAGAACAACGTAAAATAAATTATTAAGATAATATGGAAATAACCACAACTTAAGAATAAACCAAAAAAAAACAAAGAAAGTAGAGGAAATATATTGATATGGATATGATTTTACTCTTATGCACCTGTATCTTTATGTTTTAAATATGTATTTAAAATAATGAATATGGAAGAGTGGTTAATAAAAAAATACGTTAGAAACATAACACTACGATCTATCTAGTGATTCTTGGTAGCTTCTATCTTCTTGAACGTATAATATCTGTTAGCACATACATGTCGCTAAATGCTGATTTTAATTAATTAGAACAAGTTTTTGCGTAAATAAGTTGTGTTACTTACAAAACAAAACAGCAACGAAGTCAGTGTCTTCTACAATTTTATCCAAAATTCTGGCATTGACTTCTTCAATTCGATCGGGTAGGTCCATTGCTTCTAAGCTGGTAAGGAAATCTAGGACTTGTTCTTCATCCATCAAGTCACCTGAAAAGAAAACATGATAGTTTATTGATAAGTTTTTAATGATGGTAACACTCCAAAGTACTTTTATATAACAATAACAAAAATAATATATTAACTTTTTCACGGCTTGGTTTATATCCTTCCTTGATTCCCGTTTGTTCTACGCGTTTTCTTTCCAATTACATACATTGGGATACCTTAGGTTGTCATTCATTTCATGGCTCCATCTGTAGGCTTTCTTTTACACTTTTTACAGCCTGTTGTAGCAACTAAGATTTTTGGCATTCTAGCTTGGGTCATTATTTGGACATGTCCTCTAAGATTTCGTTCACAAGTATATTAGGTTCATTATACAATTCATTTAACATTTTTTTTTTGGTTTTTGATGTCCACTGATTGTTTATCATTTTTCCGTCAAATATCTTTCGAATTATTTTCCTTCCCTATCCTTGTAACATTGATCGCTCAGTTTTCCTGGACAGACAGTCCAGGCTTCTGAGACATAAGTAACTAGTGGTTTTATTGCAGTTTTATATTGAGTGCATGTAAATATTTCCTAACATTATTTCTTGGTGTATTTCGTCCCGGAAATAAAGTCCCTAAATATTCAAATCTTTCTGCTTACCTATTAAAATTGATACATTTTTACTCCATCCGTTATTATCAAATCTGTGTCTATCCGTTGTTACTATCCTTGTTCAAATTCCTTGTTCGTCCATTCCATGTACCTACTTGGTTTTTGTTTTTTTTAGACTTTCTTTAGACTCTAGATGTTCCACTACCTGTTTTAAGAGGAAACAGTAGCGATCAACAGGTAGCGAAAACGCGTTCCAAGATTGAGGCTGTAATTTTGAATATTTTTTCGATATATTTGGCACACGTTTTCATAATATAATAAAGAATGGCGGTATAGAGCTTAATTTGAAAAATATATTAATATGTGGAAATTACTCTGTAATTAAATAAAATATTAAAAAAACGAGCCTGTACCGCTATTAAGAAGAACAAAAAAGTACACTTTCTTAAAATAAACTTTTTTATCTGATGCCTAAATTTTGTGTCATTTTGGAACTACTAAAATTTTTTATTTCATTAGTAGTTCCAAAATGAGACAAAATCTAGGCATCGGATAAAAAAGTTTATTTGAAGAAGGTGTATTTTTTTGTTCTTCTTAATGGCGGTGCAGGCTCGTTTTTTAATATTGTATTTAATTACAGAGTAATTTCCACATATTAATATATTTTTCAAATTGGGCTCTGTACCGCCATTCTTTATGGTATTACGAATACGTGTGCCAAATATCTCGAAAAAATATTCAAAATTACAGCCGCAATCTTGGAACGCGTTTTGGCTACCTGTTGATCGCTACTGTATCACCTTAACTCTATCTTGATTCTGGACAGAATTACTACATCATCCACGAATGCCAAACATTGCTGTCTTTTGTGATACATGTAACCTGGTCTGTTAATAATAGCCTCTTCTATTACCATTTATAACACTACATTAAATATCTATGGGTCTTCTTGTCATACTTTATATATTTCTTTTCTTTTTATTCTATCAAAAGCTTGCTTAAAGTTTATTAAGAGTAACATTGTTAGTCCAGGGCACATCTGTTTTGAGATGGACGTTGAGAGGTGACTCAATTTTTTTTTGCAGAAATTGCTTGAAAATAACTCAATTAATAATATTTGAGTTATCCCCCCACTCAAAATGGTCCGGAACATTGTTTAAATAATCAAAATGTCAAAATATGAAGAAAAAATTCGATTTTTTTATTGGTTTTTTATTATAACTTTAAAACTATTCATTTCTGAGAAAAGTTGTTCTGACATAAAAGTTGCGTAATTAAATTTTCTACAATATAGAATTGGTTAAAAATTTATAAAATAGTTACCCTTGTTGCAAAATAGCAATAATTGCTAAAAAAAACCATACAAAAACAAGTATTAGCATTTTACGATTTTCAACCATTTATGCTACACTTAAAACCTTCATATTTTACCCAAAAAAACTTTATGATATAGTAAAATATTTCTATAAATTTCATTAAGATCGGTTTAATAGATTTTGCAAAATAAATTTTGCAATCCAGCTTTCACAAAAAAAATTCATTTTTTCAAAATGTTGCAGGACTGAAAATAAAGAAGGCAGCAAGTTGAATTTTTTCACATATAGAAGAATACTGTACCATTCATTTGCAATTTGCAAAATTAAAATCGGTTGACTACCACGGCGTCAGGAATTTTTTTAAATAAACATTAATTTTTGGTGCTACGCGCAGGACAGCGGTCAACGGTTTGCTCTCATTGGGCATTTCAATGACCTGTTGACCCTAATTTGTTGCAAAATAGCAATAAGTGCTAAAAAAACCATACAAAAACAAGTATTCGCATTTTACGATTTTCAACCATTTATGCCACACTTAGGACCTTCATACTTTACCCAGAAAAACTTTATGATATAGTAAAACAACACTGTAAATATCATTAAGATCGGTGCAAAATAAATTTTGCAATCCAGCTTTCGCAAAAAAAATCATTTTTTAAAATGTTGCAGGACTGAAAATAAAGCAGATAGCAAGTTGAATTTTCTTTTGCTTATAGAAATGTACTGTACCTTTCATTTTTAATTTGCAAAATTAAAATCGATTAATTACCACGGCGTCAGGAAATTTTTTAAATAAACATTAATTTTTGGTGCTACGCGCAGGACAGCGGTGTACGATTCACGCAAGTTGATTTTCACCAAAATTTCTTCCAAACTTTATCTAATATATTATTTTCTTACTCTATATTTTGTTGTATTTTAATATTTTAGTTCCACAAAAATCAAACTAATTTTATTATTGTGTGTGAAGTATTGTTTAAACAATTGCATATGTTTAAAAAAAATAAACTTTTATTCTCTCAGTTAAAATATGTGAACAAAGAAAGTTTTTGCTAAAAAAGTGTTATTTCAAAAGATAGAGTATGTGTTTTTATTTTGCAATAAACAAAGTTAATTATTTATATCGAAATGTAATAAAAATTAAAATGTATCAATCATTATCAAAGGTCATTGGAATGCCCAATCAGAGCAAACTATCCGCTGTCCTGCGCGTAGCACCAATAATTATTGTTTATTTAAAAAAATTCCGGACGCCGTGGTAGTTAATCGATTTTAAGTTTGCAAATTGCAAATGAAAGCTACAGTACACTTCTATATGCAAGAAAAATTCAACTTCCTATCTGCTATATTTTCAGTCCTGTAACATTTTGAAAAAATGAATTTTTTTTGCGAATGCTGGATTGCAAAATTTATTTTGCAAAATCTATTGAACCGATCTTAATGATATTTACAGTTTGTTTTACTGTATCATAAAGTTTTTCTGGGTGAAATATGAAGGTCCTAAGTGTAGCATAAATGGTTGAAAAACGTAAAATGCGAATACTTGTTTTTGTATGGTTTTTTCGCAATTATTGCTATTTTGCAACAATGGTGACAATTTTTTAAATTTTTAACCAATTCTATATTGTAGGAAATTTAATTACGCAACTTTTATGTCAGTACAACTTTTCTTGGAAATGAACATTTTTAAAGTTATAATCAAAAAACGAAGAAAAAAATCGAATTTTTCCTTCATTGTTTGACATTTTGATTATTTAAACAATGTTCCGGACCATTTTGAGAGGGAGGATAACTCAAGTATTATTATTTGAGTTATTTTCAAGCAATTTCTGTAAAAAAATTTGAGTCACCTCTCAACGTCCAAACGTACTAATATTTTTACAGATGCGCCCTGGTCTATGTTGGTTTATTATATTCATGACTCTCAGCTTATAGACAAGGCGGAAACGGCGGGTTCGTTGGGAAAAATATTCCCATGAGATATTTTTGCATAATCATATTCGTGAGACATCCCAGAATAAGGTTCAAGAAGTCGCCCACGTGAAAAGTGGGCCAATTTTTTTTAACAATTTTTTTTTATTCAAATTGCAAAAATCAGTATTTTTTGCCCGAACTAATTTTTTTTAGGTTTTTTGGACCAATCTGGACAAAAAAGGTATCTTATAATTTTTCCCTAAAGTTGATTGTTTTCGACTTATAAGTAATTTAAAATTGAAAAAAACGAAAAATGGCGATTTTCAAGACTTAATAACTCGGTTAATAATTATTATTATGAAAGTCAGAAAGTCACTAAATTAAAGTTTAAAGTCTCCGCTACATGATCCTGAAGAAATCTGTGTCATTAATTTATTACTAAGCTGTTATTTTTAATTAATAACAATGAGCGGTTAGATCGTATTGGCGCGGTTGTACATGTGAGTGCGAGTAAGATGCACAATTGGACTGCTGGAATGGCTTCTCTCTCGCACTCAGCATTTACAGACGCCGCACACGTGCATGGCGCTTATTATTATTACTTAAAATAACAGCTTAGTAATAAAATATTGACAAAAATTTCTTCAGGATCTTGTAGGGACGGCTTTAAACTTTGATTTAGACATATATTGACTTTCATAATAATAACTTTTAACCGAGTTATTAAACCTTGAAAATCGCCATTTTTCGTTTTTTTTTCAATTTTAAATTGCTTATAAGTCGAAAACGATCAACTTTAGAGAAAAATTATAAGAGATCATTTTTGTCCAGAATGGTCCAAAAAATTAAAAAAAAATTGTTCGGGCCAAAAATATTGATTCTTGCAATTTGATTAAAAAAAAAATTGTTAAAAAAAAATTGGCCCACTTTTCACGTGGGCGACTTCTTGGACCTTATTCTGCGATGTCTCACGAATGTGATAATGCAAAAAAATCTCATGGGAATATTTTTCCCTTCGAACCCGCCGTTTTCGCCTTGTCTATTATAATTACGCTTGTATTCTCCTATGCTATTGGTAAAAGTTCACCCAACTGCATGTATTATTTTATAACTCTTTGAACATTTTGTAAAGCCTTGTATATGGTATTTTTGATGCTATTCCACGTATTGTTTTTTATTTTTTGCTGATATTAGGTGTTTATTTTCAAGTTCCTTTCGTAATGAATTTCTAGTTTTATAATTTTAAACCTTTAATAGTATATTCAACGTGTTGTCTAGGCCTAAAGATCATTTTTCCTTTGAGCCTAAAGTTACCAATTATAGGTTAAGGTCAGAGCCAATATCTACTACAGAGTAAGTAGATACTCTTAATGCCTCTCCTGGTTCATTCCTTTCTCCCAATCCAAAAGGTCCCGTGATTTCTTCTACTGATACTTTTCCTACCCACCCTTTCATGAAGGTCACACATAATAATTTTCATTTCATTAAATTTTATTGATTTTATGACATTCCGTAGTTATCCACAGAACTGTTTCCGTCTGACCAGCTTCTATGTCTGGTTTGTCTGATATAGGTAGGTATTCTTTAGATTTTTATGGTTTTGCAATTCAGCGATATCAAACTTTGAAATAACAATAAGAAACAAAAATGTTTGAATATACTATCATAACCATTAACATACGAATTTTTTCACTTCCTTTAATATATTATCAAGTGGTACTTTGAAGTAGATACTTACCTTCGTAGATGATCGGTTCTTTTTCCCTAAAGTAGGTGAGAGCAGGAAACTTGGTGATGCCATATTGTTTGGCCAGTCGTTTGTCGTTGATTTTGACAAAATCTACTCCAAATGAGTCGGTGTCGTCGTCGATTTGTTCTAGCTCCTGGAGTACTTTGTCGCATGTGGTGCAGCTCCGCGCATCTGCAACAAATTAGACAAAATTAGAAGAAACTAGGATATAAATGAGGGGTTTAAGTGGGGTAGTGATGCACATTATAAGGTGTTGCTTCTGGATAACACCTCTAGCCTCTCTTACTCAATTCCTATCCTCACCTTCAAGAAGTGTGATCTTGATCACACGGGTGAACCCCGGTAAACCTGCAACCCTACTGGAGATTGGTTAACCAACCCCAATGGAAGGTAGGGTCAGGGCAGACAACTAAGGCAGAAAGCAAAGCTTGTTCAGAAGCTATAGCCAGCAGCTCTGGCACTGGACTCGGGTGCAATAGGCCGATAACCAGCTCACCTTAAACTAGGCTATCACGAATGCTACGAACAATGAACAAACCAACTACAAGTAGAATGTGAAAACGTTCAAAAAGAAGATGCAGTTATAGTCCTGGGTGATGTGAACGCCAAGCTGGGAAAAGAGCCAATATATGCAGAATCCTTTGGTAAGCATAGTTTTTATGATATTACCAGCAACAACGGTATAAGAATGGCACAGTTGGCAATGACAAATAAACTCAGAGTGGTCAGTACGTGTTTCTCCCATAAAAATATTCATAATGGGACCTGTATGATATCTGGTACTAATAAATGTAATCAAATTGATGATATATTAACATTTAAGTGGTGGGAAACCTCCGTAACAGATGTTAGATCTTAAGAGGCGCAAATTGTGATTCGGACTATTTCCTGGTTATATCAAAGATAAAACAAAGAATATTAATGGTAAGAAAAGAGAAAGGCGCCAAACAAAGAAAATGGCACATATAAGTATATGTTTAAAAATCCCAAAAAAGAAGAATGAGTACCAGCAGAAAATAAAAGTAATATTAAATAAAAGAGGAGAACCAAACAACATTGAAGAAGATGAGAATGTCATCAAAGCGACAATTACTAAGAAAGCAAAGGAAAAATTGGCTAAAACCTCAAGCAAAAGAAACGAGGAGTGGTTTGACCAAGATTGCCAATAAGTAATAGACAGCAAAACTATAGCTAGACAGAAATGTCTACAAAGGGATTCCCAATTGAATAGAAGAGCATATGAAGAACTGTTGAAGAAAAGTTGCAAAGAAAATATGTAGAAGGAAAAAGAGAAAAATGTTGAATAGAAAAATATAACAAATTACAGATTATAATAACAGAAGAGATACTAGAAAATTTTACAAGAAAAGCAAGCAATACACACAAGGATACATGACAAGAACAACACAAGGACAAAAATGGGGCAATTATCAGGGAGAAAGAGGAAAAAAATAATGAAAAGATGGAAGGAGCATTTTCTGGAGCTCTTAAATCCAGAAACCAAACAAAACCAAGATAAAGAAATGATTAATTGAAAAAGACTGTATGACTTGTACACACTTCTAAGTAGGTCAAACCGGCAAACAGGTGTATGTTCTCAAAAAAAAATTGGTAGTGTGTAAATTTTTTTTATTAATTAGCAAGTACTTTCAGCACATCACGTGCCATCATCAGAGCTTCGTCCTATAGGTATAAATCCTTCATAGAAGAGCAATTGCTAAACAACATTAAAATGTATAGATACTGGGCCAAGCCACAGATCTCGGGTGTAAAAACCCTTTACAATTAATAAAATCATATCTAATTTTTTTTTTATATTTATAAAAGACAATATGGCTGCGGTACACCATTGTGAAAGTGAACAGCTGTGGACTGTTATTCATTGACAGTTTAATGTCGGATGACAGTTTAATAGGTTTGCCGGATTAAGTTTGTCGGACATGTATAACGGGTTTTCATGTCTATTCATAAACTAATGAAGACTTATTAAGAATTAAAGAAAGGCCAAATATTGCCATTTACACATATTTTAGTAATTATACTGTTATTAGTTGTCGTTATGTTTATAATACGGGGCTCACAAAAATTGCCGCGGGGTGGCCCGCAATCTTCAGCGACGCCACTGCTCACAGTAAACCGTTGAAAAAGTCCATTTGCGTGACGAGAGGAGTCCATTATAGATGCAAACGTTTTCAATTTTATTAAACTCTACAAAAAATGAACAAGTAAATAATAAAATTACTTTATCCAATTTTAAGAATTTGATTTAAATTTTAAAAATACAAAAAACACACTTCGCGCTATTATAGTAGTTTAAAGTACAGCTACTGTACCATTTTTTTAATAACATATTCGGCAAATCTCTTCACATAGAAAACAATTATTGAGACAATTATTTGAAAACAGTTTCTATTATTATGTTACATATAAGTTGTTTGTATCTGCAACATTAAGCAGTATCATTAATTAATTATTTCAAAATTGCCAAGTTATGAGTCACCAGGAAAGAATTAATTAAGAAACCAAAGATGCACAGCAGAGTCAGTAATTTTTTTGGCACGAGTGTTTTGGCATTGTTTAAATAAAAAAAGAACAATTAAAGGTTCGATGTAAAATCACTATTTATAAGAAGTGTATGACAAATTAATATATTCAATAAGTCATTGATATATGTATGTCTTAATTAGAAGAAACTGAGCATTTAAGTTATTTTTGGTGAAGAGTTTAGTCATTTAAAACCAAATACCGTTTATTATTTGACAGTTTTATTATCTGGTAGGTATATGAAATATTACATAAAACAAACCTTTCCGAAGCAATATACATAATAACAAACACTTTTTGAAATATTTGCGATGAGTAGGTAAGTAGTTGTTGATTTCTTGAATGATGAATTCATAACGTATGCTCATAAACATAATAAAAAGAAGAAAAACGGAATACTTCGATCATATAATTAGAGGACCTAAATACCATCTATTTCGCCTAATAATACAAAAAAAAGGAACTAAAATCCAGTGGCGTGCTGGAACTTTTCAAGCGGCCCGGTGATTTTATAGAAACGCGGCCTCCCATCCTCATTTTACCTTCCATTATCAGGATTTTTACTCGTTATTTATAAAACAAAAACAAAAATACAAATTATTTGTAAATCAAACATAAAATTTTGAATTCAATGATTTTTTTTAAATTTGCTGTTTTTTTATTTAAGAATAAGCAATCTTACAAATAATAAATATTATCAGTAGTAATTGCACAAGAGCTCTAAAATTATCGAATTTTTCCCGAGTGACACTTTGACAGTTTTAATTTCACGACCCGAAGGGGAGTGAAATTATGTCAAAGTGTCACGAAGGCAAAAATTCGATAATAACTTTAGAGATCGAGTGCAATTTGTTGCGAATATTTCATGAATAAAACTGTTCAAAACCAAAATTTTATTGTAATTTATTTATGTAAGTACAAATTAGTACAATTAAACACACAGTTGTTATAAATATTTGACGGTTGAAGGCCATCACTTTTATAATTTTTAAAACATATCAAACGGGATATTATCAAAAATTATCGGGTATAATATCACAAGAGAGTGAGAATAAATTGAAAATAATGCGACAGTTTTTCGAAAATTTGTTGTCTGGCAATAGACACGAGAGCCCGCAGGGCTCGAGTGGCTATTGCCCAATGACAACAAATTTGAGTAAAAAATGAAGCATTATTTTCTTATTTATTCTTACTGTCGTGTGATATTCGTAAGATTATTTTTTAATACGTATATTATGGATATTTTCTTAAATGTGACAGTTGTCAAAACTAGGAAACTGGTTGCCATTAAACAGAAACAATCTACTTAAAAAAATTCTATCGGTAATTTTCTACAGTAGATAATTCTCAGTATAATTTTAATCTGATTGGACAGAATTAAACACGTGATCAAATATCTTACTAAACGATTGGCAGTTAAAATCATCAAAAAATAATCGGGTATAATATTACAAGAGAGTGAGAATAAATTGAAAATAATGCGACAGTTTTTCGAAAATTTGTTGTCTGGCAATAATAGACACGAGATCCCGCAGGGCTCGAGTGGCAATTGCCCAACAAATTTTAGTAAAAATGAAGCATTATTTTCTTATTTATTCTTACTGTCGTGTGATATTTGTAAGATTATTTTTTAATACGTATATTATGGATATTTTCTTAAATGTGACAGTTGTCAAAACTAGGAAACTGGTTGCCATTAAACAGAAACAATCTTATAAAATTATATCGGTAATTTTCTACAATAGATAATTCTCAGTATAATTTTAATCTGATTGGACAGAATTAAACACGTGATCAAATATCTTACTATACGATTGGAAGTTAAAATCATCAAAAAATAATCAGTTTAATTTTGATTTCTGTAGCTTTCTATTGGCCAGAATCTCCTGTGAATGAAATAATCACATGTATGAAAATATTGTTGGCAGTAAGGCAGAAACCATAATTTCGTTTACGTACTTATTTAGTTGAATTTTAGTAAATCAATTATTATACAAGAGAGTACAAATACAAGTACAGTAGAAATGCTTTAATCTAACAATATTTAAATTTTAATACAATGCAATAATCTAAATATTATTTTTTTGAGCAGTAGATTTTTGAGCAAATTCGTCGATTATTACAAAGCTTCTTTTTCTATAGCCATTAGTAAAAATGTTTCCAAGTGATCTTGTGTTACAATACCTACTTCTTAACCGATTTTTTATGTAGTTCAATATTGAAAAGCTTCTTTGACAAGATACTTGTGTCACTGAAAGAGTTAATAAATGCTTATATACTATATTTAAATTTGGATAAGTACAATGATATATAATGTAAGTTGTGCTTATGCAAAACAGCGTAACAGCAAGCTAAATAATCTTTACACTTGTTAGTACCACACGGAGGTGAAGCTTTCACGGTATTAACAATATTGTCATTTATTCCTTCATTTTCATTATCACTTACATTAATAATAGCATTTTTCATATTTTCTGTAGACTGAACATATTCGTCATTAACGCGATCTTCTATAATTTCAGTATTTTGCAAAATCTTATTTTTTAATACAATCCATTTATCAGCAAAATCAACGAGTTCTTCTTTAATTGCAGTTGCAGATATGGTAGGATAAAATGTCTTAACTTTTCAGCGAATGATTTAAATGCTTGATGGATTCGACCGTTACTTGATGGAAGTTCATTTTATCTCACAATAAAACACTGAAAACTTTTGTTTTCTATACTTCCACAAAATTTATTATTTACAACTATGTGACTACAGCTGTTTCGGCAGAGTGCCTTTCTCAAGTGATTTAAATGCTGTTAAAGGTATACTCATTTTTTACTGTATTAAAACTTCTAGGATGTAGAGTGCCGGATGTAGATGACGATTTGTCTTGATCAAATCGTTTTTCGATACTTTTAAAAATTTGAATAGGTTTATCATTAAGTTTCTCATAATTGTTGAAAACTCTTGTACAAAAATTGTTCCATTTTTATATTCTGCAGAGTACATATTTACTAGATGTTCGAAGGAAATTGGAATACCATAGATATACTTGTATGCATAAAAATAAATACTATTTTTAACAATCATTTATGTATATAGTCTTATTCATTTACTTAAACTGTATTTTACTATTAAAAAATATTTAAATTTTTTTAAATGTTTTGTTAATATCATTCGATTAGAAATTAAAAAAAAAGTTTTGTTACATTTAAATTTTTTTGAGAGAAAGACTTATTTGACCGGCTTCAAGAGGCCGCGGCCTCTCGGTGATTGCACCGTTTCATTTATATGGCCAGCACGCCACTGCTAAAATCACGAGAACTAAAACAGAAAAATGAGAGCACTAGGGATATTAAGAGTAAGTTGAGTGGAAAGAGTCACGAATGTCGAAGTGTTGAGAAGAATGGGAAAAGAAAGAGATGTTTTAAATACAATTAAAGTTAGAAAACTGCAATATCTGGGACATGTCAGGATGGGCGAGCGTTAAAACTTGTTGCAATTAATAATGCAAGGAAGAATACATAGTAAAAGGAGTCGTGAAAGAAGACGCATCTCCTGGTTAAACAATTTTAGAGCTTGATTTAACTGCACTTCTGCTGATCTCTTTAGAGTATCGGTATCAGAAGTGCAATGATGGACCTACTTTCTTAGAGGAGATGTCACATGAATGTAGGATTGTAAATAGTTTACCTTATATTTTAAGTTCCCCTGTATATCATTGTTCTTAATTATTAATACGAGAACGGGATAAGGGTCTAACATATGGACGTTGGCACATATGTGCAGAACGAATTGGTGATTACGGCGACGGTAGCGGAATACTTTTAATTTTGGTAGTTTTGGGTTATTGAAAGATGTCGGTATATGCTTTGAACCAATTTTAATTGGGTTGTTTCATAGGAAAAAGGAGATTAGCCTAAGACGGTTTGTTTTAGCGTAGGGAAAGAGAACGAATACATTCAGTCGATATAACATCACAGCGGCGACCAGGCGCGTTCTTAGGGATAATATTTAGAAAAGACGAATTAAGACGGGTATTATATTGATTAGACGCAAATTATCTATAAATACATATCGCTTTTGTAAGAATAAGAACACGTAAGATTTTGGTCACAATTACACACTTTTACACTTTTACATTTCGTCAATTTAATGGTATCAAAAATTTAGTCAGAAGAAGTCTTCCTTAAAGAAGGAAACTTTATATCTGAATCATTCCCTATATCAAAGGGGCTTAAACAAGGACTGTCTCCAACTTTATTTAAAATATATATTCAATCATCGCTAGAGCAGTGGAGGAAACAAGTATCCGGAATGGGAATAGACATAGGCAGTGGTAAATGTCTAACAACTTTGTTTTTTGCAGATGATCAGGTAGTCGTAGCGAATGATGAGGAAGACATGGACTACATGTTTAGAAAACTAAAGAAAGAATATGAAAAATGGGGCCTGAATATGAATATGTCACAGACAGAGTATCTTGAAATAGGGGATGATGAAGAAGATCCAGAGTTAGAAATTAGAACCACGAAAAGATGTAATGAATATAAATATCTCGGATCTATAATATCTAAAGAAGGCACTACCAAAAGAGACATCGAAAAGAGAACGCAGCAGGGCAAAAAGCGGTAAACATTCTGAGCTCTCTACTGTGGTCTAAAGATATAAGGCAAGAAACGAGATTGACAATTTATCGTACCTTGGTAGAGCCTATTATGACTTATGGGGCAGAAGTTTGGCAGATGACAGAAAAAGATAGGAAAATAATAGAAGTAGTAGAAATGGATTATCTAAGGAGGGCGTGTGGTATATCTAAAAAGATCACACCAGGAATGAATATATTAGAAGGAGGACACATACTGTATATTCCAGTGTAGATAAAATTGAAACTAGACAACTAGTGTGGTATGGTCACGTGAAACGAATGAATGAAGATAGATGGCCAAAGAAAGCTTTAAATTACATACCACACCAAAGAAGAAGAAGGGGAAGACCTTCAGTTGCCTGGGAAGAAAATGTACGGCACATCATGAAAGAAAGAGCCATCAAAGAAGACGAATTGATGGACAGAAAACGATGGCGGTCGAAATGCGAGAAGCGGCAGAGGCTGTAGGAACCTCGCTGATAGATAGATAGATAGAATAATTAAGTCATCTATTTTATTAATTAAAACTGTTAAACATCAAACGGACTTTTATTACGATTGTCTTTAAAGGAATCCTACATGAATAAGAAGAGAGCACTAATGTTTGCCAGGTAAATAACAAAAATTATACTAAAATGATGGTATCTCGTAGGTAAGACTCAGAAGCAAACTGATCCTCGGATCACTGATCAGATATTTCGATGGAGACAACCTAGGGTAAAGTAAATAAGTAGAAAGGATAGAAATTGTGGTATGTATGGAAAAGTCATACTAGGAATAGAGATGGCATAATTTGATTGCAGATAAAGGAATGAAACATAGTAGAACCTAGTAAACCTAGTAGAAGCTGTAAGGAAGGTGATAGAATAATGTCAGTGACATATTTTATATCGGTTAGTATTATGTATTTGAACATTTAAATACTGTAACCCCCCGCTCCCAAGAAAAACGTTTGAAAATAAAGGGATCCTGCCAGCAGCAGGACTTGACAATACGATATAAAGACTGCTAAAATACTAATATTACATTCAAGATTAGAAATAGTCCTACTGAAAACTACCTATTAAAAGTGGAGTACGACAGGGTTGTGTTTTGCCACCCAGTCTTTTTAATCTATACTCTGAACAAATATTTATTTATGCTTTGGTTAATAGACAAGAGGGAGTAAGACTAGGCAGAGGCGGAGAAGTAATCAACAATATCAGATACGCTGTATAAAATTTACAAGATGTCCAGACATTAGTAAATCTACTCAGTGAAGAAAATTATCGTAGAGGCATTTCAAAAACAAAGTGGATGATAGTTGGAAAGACTAATATAGATCAAGGTCTGCTTTTTAAACGCTTTTCTTTACTTCAATAGTTTGCATCAAATTTTTAGACGTTAATTTGACTGCTTTTTCTTCAACGCAAATGAATGAAAATTTGCAAACACATGTATTCGCGGGAACAATACACGAATAGTCAATAAATTTTTTTTTTATGTTTATTAATTGTTTAAATTTAAAAAAAAAAAACGATTTTAATGGAAAATGCTTAAATTTTCTTGTTTTTTACAATGTAGAAACTTGAAACTTTTACGGATTGTAGCTAATGATATGAACTATACATAATTTCACTTTTTACGTTAATTGTTTACGTTATGCTTCATAAATAAACAATAAAGTTTCAAATTTTGAACGCTCATATATTTGTTTATATATAAATCGGCGTTTATTTGTGTCAAATTTCAATACGATACGAAACAAAACTTCAACCAAAACTCGAATTCAAAAAATTTGTGTTTTTATCGTAGCCTTAGAAAAACCACCGGTAGAGACGTTTTGTGCTACAATTAACATTAGAATTCGTTGTGGCGTATTAATTAATTAAACGCTTTTATTTAGTTAAATCGTTTGGATCAAATCTTTGGACGTTAATTTGACTGCCCTTTCTTCAATGCAAATGACTAAAAATTTGCAGACATATGCATTCGCGGGAACAATACACGAATAGTCAATAAAAAATTTTTTGTTTATTAATTGTTTAAATAAAAAAACTATTTTACCGGAAAATGCTTAAATTCTCTTGTTTTTTACAATGAAGAAACTTGAAACTTTTACAGATTGTAGCTAATTATATGAACTATACATAATTTCACTTTTTACGTTAATTGTTTACGTTATGCTTCATAAATAGACAATAAAGTTTCAAATTTTTTACCGATTCCGACTACTTTTCATGTTTGTACATCAATATGTATTATACATATTTTAATAAATATGACCATATATTTTAATGTTTGAAAAATGTAAGACTAAAAAGTAAAAAATAAAAAAATATGAAAAACGTATTTTTAAGAAACGCTTTTCTTTAGTTACGAGTGACTAAAATTAAACATATAAAAAATCAACTAAAAAGCAAAAAATAAAAAAAATGAAAAATCTAACACATTCGTTAAAGAAAAGCGTGGTGCGAAAACCGTTTATTCGATGAAGACGCGCCACGCTTTTCTTTGACGAATGTGTTAGATTTTTTCAATTTTTTTATTTTTTGCTTTTTAGTTGATTTTTTTATATGTTTAATTTTAGTCACTCGTAACTAAAGAAAAGCGTTTTTTAAAAATATTTTTTCATATTTTTTTATTCTTAATGAAGAGGAGAAATAAGGTGTACCTAAACCACTTTAAATACCTTGGTAGCTGACAAAATGTAAATTGTGACTTTGAGGAAAAGATAATAACTAGGATCGAAATATCGCGTACCTAAGGCTTTTATGGAGTGTATGAAGAAGAGCAGCCACAGACAAGCAAGGGTGGAGGCAAAAAATAAAGGAGGCCAAGGCTCAATTTGGGCTGTAGTCAGGGCCGCGTTTAGGTCAATTGACGCCCTAGGTAATTCTCTAGTAGCCGCCCTTCAAGCATGTACCATTTTTGCGAAAAGAAACTGTAATCACTGTTTTATAAATTTTTTTGAAAACTCAATATTTTTTGAGTTATTCGTGGTTAAAAATTTGCCATTTTCATAAAAAATGACACTTTTCGGAGACTGTTCTTTTGGGAATACCATAAAAATTGTGCATCTAACGAAAAAAACTATATAAAACATTTTTGTAGTTTATGAAAAATCAGAGAGATTCATTTTTTCATAAATCTTCTAGTTTTAATAAAAAAAGGGTAGGTGAAAAAAGATTTTTTTGGTGCATGCTCAAATAGGTGTGTTCAACTTAAAATAACAGAGAAATTGTCGATTTTAGGGGTATAATGCTACGAATACATTTTGTAGTGCTTAAAAAGACCTTTAAAACGAGAACTGTTAAATGTCGGTTGGTTACATTCAAACTAAGCGAGATATGGTGCAAAAAAACTTATGACTAATGTATTTTAAGGAAAAATGAAAAGTATATTTAATCCCTCATCCACCAGAATTTAAATGCATCCTTTTTCTTCTAGAATACCTTCTACTATAGTGTTGTTTCTATATTCAAAAACTTGGACGGGTTTAAAATGAATGGTTTTTGAAAAGAATAAGATCAAATTATAGAGCGCATTTTTAAATTTACTTAAAAATCTTCATTTTTCTCCATGTAATTCGAAAGTGATAAGAGATACGTAAAAAAATACCTTACAAAAATGTAAGTTTTCTTTTAGATAACAATTTTATTTTTCTTTCATTACTGTATCTCATTATCATTTTGGAGTTACATAGAGAAAAAGGAAGATTTAAAAAAATTTAAAAATGCTCTCCATAATTTGATCTTATTTTTTTTTCAAAAAACATACATTTTAAACCCGTTCAACTTGTTGTAAAAGGTATTGTAGACGCAAAACGATGCATTTAAATCTGGTGGATGAGGGGTTAAAATATACATACTTCGCATTTTATCTTAAAATTAAATTAGTCATCCTTTTTTGTTGCACCATATCTCGCTTAGTTTGAATATAATCGAAATTTAACAGTTCGGTCGTTTTAAAGGTCTTTTCAGGCAGTACTTACAAAAGATATTGATAGCATTATACCCCTAAACTCGACCATTTCTCTATTAAGTTGAACACACCCATTTGAGCATGCACAAAAAAATTTCTTTTCACCTACCATATCTCTTATGTTATCACTAGAAGACTTATGAAGGAACGAATCTCTTTGATTTTTCATAAGCTACAAAAATGTTTTATATAGTTTTTTCGTTAGATGCATAATTTTTAAGGTATTCGCAAAAAACCGTTCGAAAAGGCGACATTTTTCAATGAAAATGGCAAATTTTCAACCACGAATTACCCAAAAGGGTTCAGTTAAAAAAAAATTATAGAACAGTGCGCCCGCCGCCTTCGCGCTGCTGTAGACGACCCAATAATCCCTAAATTTACGACTTCTGTCTTTTTGAATGAATAGTGTTAAGAAAATGCAATTTGTTTTCTAGAAATGAATGCCCACTTATATTCCATTGATGTACTTAAATATTATTCGATGATGTACTTAATACCATGATGTACTTAAATATTATTCGATTTTAATTTTTATATACATATATTTTTTGGAATCCATAGAAATAAAAATACTTTTTGTACAGTATTTTTGCCGCCCTCTCATAATTTGCCGCCCTAGGCAACTGCCTATATTGCCTAATGGATAAAGCAGCCCTGGCTGTAGTGCCGTAGAAGAAGAAGAAGAAGGCTTTTATGATCTAAACCAGTTGTATGTAACAGAAACCTGTGGATGCATATTCGCAAGAAAATCCTGAAATGTTATGTGTGGTCTAATAATTGTGAAGCATGGTCTCACGGTCATTAAAAATCACAATAATTAACAAATTAGAGGAAAATTTGATGCATCGACGGATCCTAAAAATATCGTGATGAACAAATTGTGAATTCAAAACGCCTGCTCAGAAACATCATAAAGTGGAGAAAAACAGAATACTTCGGGCATAAGTATAATTAGAGGACCTACATATGTACAATCTCATTCGCTTTATAATACAAGGAAACGTGGAGTGAAAGAGATGGATTGGTCGATAGAAACTTTCATGACTGCGTAATTTTAGACAATGGTGTGGTTCCACTGTAGAAGGATTATTTCGCGCAGCAGTTGACAGAGAAAGGTTTCAAAAAATTGTAGACATGATGACAGCCAACGGCTTAATACGGACACGGTACCTAAAGAACAAAAAAGCAATCCGATCAATTAATCTCTGGGAACTTGGAATTGTAGAAAAAATATTTTATTCAACCTATGCATGTGATGTCATTTTCGCTTAAAGCATTGCTGCAGATACTCTTTACTGTTACTTACTTCTTCCTTAGAATTAATTTTTTTTATTTTTTTTAATTTTATTAAACTAACCTACGTGAAAAAATAGCGGTTTACGCATTGTCTTTTTACTATTAGGAAAATGTATTAGAAAAACAAAAACTAAATGATGACAAAAAAGTACGTTATTTAAGTTTGTAAAATGTCTTAAAAGTCAAAGAAATTCTTGTGAATCCGGCAACGCTGTTGGAATTTGTGGGTGTTGCAACTGTGACAATTTTAGCGCAGCTCGAATCCAAACAGCTTAGATAATCAAATGCCTGAGTGCTCCTTAAATTAATTTTATTTCATTCATTACATTTTGTGGAACAAAAAAAAAAATACATTATATATTAAGTGTACGTTTTGTTTTTCTACTTTTTCCGAGCAACTACATTTGAGTTTTCTTTTTGGTTTTGTGACAAATGATAGAAACGGAATGATTCAGATTAAGTGATGGTTCTATTTTTGAAATCATTGTATTTATAATCTAGACATTCGTCGGTAGAGATGACCTCACAGATATGTGTAATAAAAAAATTCGCACAGTAAATGTATCAGCCTTCGTATAAAATGTGTACATTTGTTTTTGAGACATTATTGAACTGGCACAAGTACCAAAAGTACACAAGGCGCCGTTTCTCATTGAGTTCCTGCTTCACTTTGCCCAACAACGCACAATAACAATAATATTGGAGACTGATAGTTTTCTTTTTATTAAATTAATGCACAAATGAATAACCATTTTCAATTTGGTTGCAAAACGAAAATACAGCCGCATCATATTCTAGTCCATTCAGAGAGTGCAGCAAGCACCTCTACCGGTTTCGAAACTTATTAGTCTCTCATCAGGAGGCACATATGCTGCTCTCTCTGATCCAACCAAAACAAACCCCGGCGTGCAGTCACGGATTGCAACGAACGAAATGGCATAAATGCTCTAGCGGCAACTTCTAGCAAAACTTAGTCTTTTGCTGGCAGTTGCCGCTAGGGCATCTATGCCATTTCGTTCGTTGCAATCCGTGACTGCACGCCGGGGTTTGTTTTGGTTGGATCAGAGAGAGCAGCATATGTGCCTCTTGATGAGAGACTAATAAGTTTCGAAACCGGTAGAGGTCCTTGCTGCACTCTCTGATTGGACTAGAATATGATGCGGCTGTATTTTCGTTCTGCAACGGAATTGAAAATGGTTATTCATTTTTGATTTACATGTTTACTCTGAGTGGAGTATGAAGGGGACAATTCTCGTTGGAACTTTACCGCGCTGAGCAGATGAGACGTGAATTATAAATTGTAAAATTCTCTCATCTTCCTTAGTTTCAGCATCCGTTATGGCTTTCAAATTGTAGAAGCCTCGGAGGTGTAACCAGAGAAGGTTCCCATTATTTTCAGTCTGGTGGGATGTAGAGTAACATTATGTTGTTTTTTATGCCATTAGATTGAAAACTTCTTCTTCTTCTTTAAGTACCGTGCCCAAATTTTTAATCGTGGGTAGCTTCCATAACAATTTGCCGATATCGTTCTCGATCTTGTACGGCATGTAGGTAACAATTGATCTGCTGATAAGCCAGTCCATTGACGAAGGTTTCGGAGCCATGAATATTTCTTCCGACCAATTCCTCTTTTTCCATCGATCTTTCCATTGAGTATTAACTGCAGCATCCTGTATATGCTACCTCTCATTATATGCCCCAGATATTCAAGTTTTCTCTTTTTTATCATCTTGGTTAAATCACCTTCACCTTGACCTACTCTGTTTAAGACTTCTCTGTTTGGAATGCGTTGAACCCAAGATATTCTGAGCATTCTACGATACGACCACATCTCAAAGTCTTCTAATTTGTTCATCATGTTAACCTTCATGATCCAGGTTTTACATCCATAATATAGTAATACAGGATACACATAACATTTTAGGAACTTGATTCTTAGTTGTAAGTTCAGCTGAGAGTTGCTCAGAATAGATCTAAGGTTCATAAATGCTCCTCTTGCAATTTCTATACGAGTTTTAATTTCTTCATCCGGATTTAGTGTCTCATTTATCCAACATCGTAGGTATTTAAAATGGTTAACTTTTGTTATTGGTTCATCACTGACAATTCGTTGCATAGGGACGACGTCTTGTTTACTAACCACAAGTAACTTTGTCTTTGTTGCATTTATGTTAAGTCCGTTATTGGAGCATTCTCTAGTGACTCGATCTATAAGGAATTGAAGATCTTCGATATTTTCAGCCATGATCGCGGTGTCGTCTGCATATCTGATGTTGTTAATAGTTTCTCCCCCGATTCGAACTCCACATTGTCCTTCCAAGGCTTCATGAAAAATTATTACTGAGTATACGTTAAACAAAGTTGGGGATAACACACAACCCTGTCTGACACCTCTTTGAATGCAAATTTTGTCTGTTTCTTTACCGGAAATATCATAACGGAAATATTATAACGGAGACAGAACGAAAACTACGACGATGGAAAGAGTACATCGAGGAACTATTTCATGACCAGAGAGAAGCTAGTACATCCGTAGATAGCCAAACCGGAGATGTGAGCCCAGAGATAACCAAATCAGTTAGTCAGGCAATAGACTCTATGAAAACCAATAAATCTGCTAGTCCAGATGGATTACTTAGCAAGCTGATAAAGTTGGTCAACGAGAAAATCCTGGACATAATAGTAGAACTGTTCAACGCTATCTATACTACGGGAATCATCCCTAGAGAAATGTTGACATCAGCATTTGTGTGTTTGCCAAAGAAAGTGAATGCCAGTGACTACCGAACCATAAGCTTAATATCACATACCTTGAAAATTCTGCTGAAAATTATCCACGCCAGAATACACTCTAAACTGGAGCTGGATATTAGTGACACTCAATATGGGTTCCGCAATGGTATGGGTACCAGAGATGCATTATTCTCCTTCAACGTGCTGACACAGAGATGTTTGGAAGTTAGCCATCCTCTTTACGTCTATTTATAGACTACAACAAAGCGTTTGATAAAGTAAAACATGATCGACTCATGGAAATTCTGAAAACTAAAACCTAGATGAAAGAGATTTAAGACTAATAACACACCTCTATTACAATCAGCAAGCAATAGTAAGAATTGAAAAAGAAACAGCTGAAGAAATGGAAATAAAGAGATGAGTCAGGCAAGGCTGCATACTATCACCTCTATTATTTAACGCTTATTCTGAAGAGGTAATGCGAGAACCTCTGGAAGATAAAACAGTCGGCATAAAAGTAAATGGAGTCTTAGTTAAATAGTCTCAATATCAAAAAGACGAAAATTATGAAAGTTAGTAAAAACAACCATAATAATAACGAAATCTTGATAGTAGAGGGCCAGCAGATCGAAAGAGTAAAAAAGTACACTTACCTAGGAACACTTATAACAGAAAATAATGACTACACTGCAGAAATCAAAGTCAGAATCGAAAAAGCACGCTCTAATTTTATGAAAATGAAAAAGATCCTATGTAGCAAAGATTAAACATTAGCTCTTAAAGTACGCCTAACAAAATGTTACGTATACAGTGTACTATACTATGGAGTGGAATCATGGAAGTTAAATGTAGAGACAATGAGACGACCTAACGCCTTTGAAATGTGGACCTATAGAATAATTATGAGGATTTCCTGGGTAGATAGAGTTACGAACAATGAAGTACTGAAAAGAATAGGTAAATAGAAGGAAGTTGAACTTACAATTAAAGAAAGAGAACTACAGTGTCTCGGACATGTGATGCGGGGCGAGAAGTATGGCATCCTGCGACTCATAATGCAAGGAAAGATAGATGGCAGAAGATGCATCGGAAGAAGACGAATTTCATGGCTGAAGAACCTGAGAGAATGGTTTGGAGACAGCTCAAAACAACTATTTCGAGCTACTGAGCTAAGAAGAAGAAGAAACAGAAGAGTAGATTAGAACGACCAGATAAACCTAATGACAAAAATAGAGTAGTAAAGACGGCGAAAGGAGGCTTCCCAATAGGAAGACGATCAGTGTGAAGTACACGAAAACGCTGGAACTGGAACGACAACTTACTGGAGGTACATTGAGAAAAAAGTCATGTCTATACAAAATGAAGAACAAGAATTGTTAAAAAACGATTTATAATTTCCAAATGTTTGCAACATGTGTCAATGATGTGTATAAAAGTGTTATGTTCGTAATTTTTCACCGTGTAAAACGAAAATCTTAATTTTCTCCACTTTGTCTCAAATTGTGAATAAAACCACCATATTGTATTCATTATAGTAACTTTATGACTGCGACGATATTTTTAAATCGTCTAGTTCTTACCTTTGGTTATAAATAAAAAAATCAAGTGAAAATTTACAACCTTGGCAGTGGGTGTAAAGCTCCACGCGTTGAAATCATTTACATGACTAGGTTAATATCTTGCGGAGTTTTTCATAAAGTACACTGAGAAAAAAGTTTAGTTTTTGTTCCGTTTTATTTTTATTTTTCGCATTTTTATTTTAAGTTTCATTTAAAGTATAAGTAAGAGATGTAGTAGAAGCAATGGTGTGTGAATGTTGCTACGAAAAAACGTAATTATCTTTTAAACTATCCTGCATAATATTACAAAACCTCATATTTTAATATTTGAAGAAAGAAGACATCGAGTGGAATCCAAAAATGTAAAAATATACAGGGTGTCCCATTAAAAAACGAAGTTATAAACAAATTGCGGTCGAATCGGAAGTAGAAAATGGATGAAAATATTTTCATTAAACAGTTCGCTCTTCAAAACCCCTTCATTCCAGGGGGAGATATTTCTAATTCGCCCTTTATTTGGCTCACCCTATATAATACGTATATAGACTTTAAACAAGTTTTTGATAGTGTGAAAAGAGACAAAATTCCACTATGCCACTAATTCCCGTTGTCTCATTCCCATTTTCTCTAGATCTTCTTTGACTGCATCGTTCCACCTTTTTTTAGGCCGTCCTACAGACCTTTTTCCATCTGGCCTTTCCCAGAACACATTGCTTATAAGGCGATTGTCCTTACTGCGTATCACATGCCCTGCCCATCTGAGTCTATTAGCCTTTATATATCTGACTAGACATTTGTTTGTCACGCTGCAAGGGCCATATATCATTCGAAGGATTTTACGTTCCCACACCAGCAATTTATTTACTTCTCTTTTTGTTAGCGTCCATGTTTCGCTTCCATACGCGACTGCTGTCGTATTTATGATCTTATACTCTGGACTAATTAGCAAAATACAAGGAAAAGTTATTTACCAGCAATTTTATTGCTGGAATCGAATCTTATTATTGTATGTATTAATAATATAGGTATGCAAAGTCCGCAGATAGTGTGCTACTTTTTTTATAAACAAAATGGCGCCCGAAAATCGTGTTTTTTTCAATTTTTGCTCTATAACTAAAAAGATTTTAACTTTACACCAAAATCACCAAAATAAAAATTCACCGCAATTAAATTCTACATAGAGACGTGTTTTTCCCGATTCACTTCGACGAAAACTTTCCCCGGAAAAAGCGGGTTTTTCCAACAAAACCTTTAATTTTCAACTAAAATTTTAGATACTTAAGTAATTGTTAATCAATAATTAAATAACTTGGTAATGTAAAAACCCTTTTCATATAGATTATAATTCCAGAAGCCTATGGAAATTGAATGAACAGTGTAGCAACAATTGAATTGTCAATTAAAAATTTACGGTCGCTATAATAACGACAATAATTATGGTGCATAAGAATTACTATGATTTTTTCATAAAAAGACAGTATACCTATCTAATGTACTTTACACAATTGAAATTGGAATATTTAAGCGGCCTCAGGAATATTCTAAAATTATAAACAATTTTTTGGCTTATAAACAAATAGAATATCTCGGGAAATATTAAACTAAATTAAATTGTGAAAACGGTATTCGAAAAACAGCGGCAGGACGCTTCTTTTAAAAGAGAAAACGTTTAATTATGATGAGTAGTTCCTGAGATACAACCGGTCAAAGTTGACCGGAATTTACGGCAAAGATATAAAACCTTATCATCAGTCTTTCAACTATTTCCAAAGATATAAAAAATTGGATCATAATTTTCAAACCATCACCTTTTCATTTTTGTCCTCTTTCTCCACACCAATTTTCATATCTTTAAAATACTCATAACATATATTATTATAATAAAAACTATCGATAATACGAGTGAAAATTGCCAAAAATAGCAAAATTCCAATCAAAAATTAGGTTGGAGAAAATGTAACCCTCAAAGTTCAAAATCGGTATACGTTAAAAAAATGCATTTTCTCGGCTTCCCATGGAGCAATTTCCTTCATTCTTTTTTTGTTCCCTAATAACTCGAGTAGAGTTATCGAACTAACGCATTATTAAATGTCAAACTTGCTTTTGTTTTGTTGTAATAGATTAATTTATTTATAAGAACAGAAAACTACATATTTTTTAGAGTTGTAGACTTTTTTTAGATAAACTTACTACAAGTGTACCTTTTAAAGTTAAAAACATAAATATTCTCATTTGAAAGCTGTATAATTATTTAAACAATTTTTATTTAAACAAATTAAAATTTTGTGTTATAATAAATAAATTAATTTATTATTACAAATCAAAAGCAAGTTTGACATTTAATAATGCATTAGTTCGATGGCTCTACTCGAGTTACTTGGGAACAAAAAAAGAATGAAGGAAATTGCTCCATGGGAAGCCGAGAAAATGCATTTTTTTAACGTATACCGATTTTTAACTTTGAGGGTTACATTTTCTCCAACCTAATTTTTGATTGGAATTTTGCTATTTTTGTCAATTTTCACACGTATTATCGATAGTTTTTATTATAATAATATATGTTATGAGTATTTTTAGGATATGAAAATTGGTGTGGAGAAAGGCCAAAAATAAAAAGGTGATGGTTTGAAAATTATGATCCTATTGTTTATATCTTTGCCGTAAATTCTGGTCAACTTTGGCCGGTTGTATCTCAGGAACTACTCATCATAATTAAACGTTTTTTCTTTTAGAAGAAGCGTCCTATCGCTTTTTTTCGAATACCGTTTTTACAATTTAATTTAGTTTAATATTTCCCGAGATATTCTATTTGTTTATAAGCCAAAAAATTCTTTATAATTTTAAAATATTCCTGAGGCCGCTTAAATAGTCCAATTTCAATTATGTAAAGTACATTAGATAGGTATAGTGTCTTTTTATGAAAAAATCATAGTTAATCTTATGTATCATAATTATTGTCGTTATTATAGCGACCGTAAATTTTTAATTAACAACTCAATTGTTGCTAAACTGTTCATTCAATTTCCATAGGCTTCTGTAATTATAATCTATACGAAAAGTGTTTTTACATTACCAAGTTATTTAATTATTGATTAACAATTACTTATTTAAAAGTTTAGTTGAACATTAAAGATTTTGTTGGAAAAACCCGCTTTTTCAGGCGAAAATTTTCGTCAAATTAAATCGGAAAAAACACGTCTCTATGCAGAATTTAATTGCGGTGAATTTTTATTTGATTATTTTTGGTGTAAAGTTAAAATCTTTGGAGTTATAGAGCAAAAATTGAAAAAAACACGATTTTCGGGCGCCATTTTGTTTATAAAAAAAGTAGCACACTATCTGCGGACTTTGCATACCTATGTTATTAATATATACAATCATAAGATTCGATTCCAGCAATAAAATTGCTGGTAAATAACTTTTCCCAAAAATGGCCTATTCTCCGATAATCAGCCCAGACTATTATATATCTGGATTTTTGCACCTTCATTAGATGTTGCATTGCAAAGAAAGTTAATTAGATTCGTAATGTTTGTATACTTAGTTAAAAAATATATATACCTGATTCTCATAAAATGGCATTGCAGGGTTCAAAAACCGCAGTTACTGTAGATGAAGAGCTGACTCCCCTATTTGACATAAATGTGGGAGTGAGACAGGTAGACGCACTATAAACCATGCTCTTCATTCAACCTAGTTCTTGAGGCAGTAGTCAGAAAAACTAATATATCCGGCCATATAAATACCAAAAACAGTATAAACTATTGAATTTGCAGACGATATAGCTATCAATAGGAGGATCAAGCAAAGACGAATAGAAACGTTTAAGGAAATTGATCCTGATGTACGAAAATGTGGGCTTAAAATAAACGAAAAAAAAAAACGAAGTACATTGCCATTAAAAGAACATCTGACAATAATAATATCGCAGTAGACAACTATACTATTGAATGAGTGGATGCCTTCATATATCTGGGCATAGAAATCAGTCAGAAGGATTCTGTAAGTAGCGAAGTTAATGCACGTTTTTTCAGTGGGAATTGTACACCTGGTTCCAAAAAAAACTGATACGACTCTTGAAGCGTATTTTGTAGAAAATTGAGCAGTGTATTTTGAAGGATAGATACTTAATATTTACATACTGTCAATGTCACTGCCAAATCTTAAAATTTGTCAGATATATTATTCTGTTCCACGGTTATTAGACTTTATTATTAATCTTTATTATTAATAATTTCTTCGCAACTGAGGGTATCTTATCAACTGTATTGTTTTTAAACAATAGATGATAAAATAAAAATATTGACAGTTCAAAAATGTGAACATATTGCATTGTGTGTGGCCTAAGTTTGGGCTGAAAACTGAAATGTATTACATTTTTACAAAATTTTGGAATATGTTTAATTACGTAGACCAATTTTAACAGTTGTTTTCAATACAGATTTCAATCCTCTACAAATAGTTTCTAATGTCATTTGATGTCAAATAATTAGGGAAGCTGGAATTCAACAGTTTAGAATTTTACATTGAGTTAATGCAAAATTGTGGCGCATGTCAAAATTCTCAATGTATTTTAATTGTAATAAGTTACAGGGCTGAATTGAATATTAATTTGTTTTGTTGTATAATCCATGTTTACAATAATTATGTGATCTATTTGATGTAAAAACTATCATTTATATGTTCTTTATAAAATATAGGAATTCAAAATAATATAAACATTTAGACCTTAATAATTAGTACAATTTATGAATTAACATAATATGTAATCAGCTGTTTGTTGTTTGTTTATTTTATTATTTGTGTGTCATAATAAATATAATGTCAGATCAATCAAATACACTGCTCAACATGATCAAATCTTACTAAGAGTCGTATCAGTTTTTTTAGGAACCGGCTGTACATACTATGCTAATAAAAAATATGAAAAAAAGTTTTTTTAAGAATCGCTTTTTTTTAGTTACGAGTGACTAAAATTTACAATATAAGAAAATCAACTAAAAAGCAAAAAAAAAAATCAAACTTGAAGGATAATTCGAAAAAAATTGTTACGACATATTGAATATACAAAAATCTCACACATTCGCTAAAAAATTGAAAAAATTTAACACATTCGTTAAAGAAAAGCGTAGGGTGCGAAAAGTAAAAAAGTATCTATCCTCAAACCGTTTATTCGATGAAGACGCGCTCCACGCTTTTCTTTAACGAATGTGTTAAATTTTTTCAATTTTTTAACGAATGTGTGAGATTTTTTATATTCAATCTGTCTAACAGTTTTTTTCGAATAATCCTTCGAGTTTGACTTTTTTTTTTGCTTTCAGTTGATTTTTTATTTTTTTAATTTTAGCCACTCGTAACTAAAGAAAAGCGTTTCTTAAAAATTGTTTCATATTTTTTTATTTTTGAAGTTATACTTCTTTACGGGCAATATGAGGGTGAATTTTTATATGTTAAAACCTACGATCCCGGCGCATGCGCATTATAACTTTATTCTGATTGGATGTTCAAATGACATGTCAAAAATTATCCAATATGGCAGCTGTGGTTTGGACGGTTGACGGTTTGGTTATGTATGGTTGTTGCGTTTTAAAATTTTTGGGAAGAGAAACAACAAAGGTTAGTTAATAGTTATACTGCCTTTTTAAATAGTTTTCATATTATATTTTTGAAGTTATACTTCAAAATGTTTTAATTTATGTATGTATCAGTCCAGAAAAGGTGTGCAAAGAATATATTAGTGTTTTTAAATATATTTTTCTACAAACGTGTTAAAAATGCAATTTTTAGGACTCCATAGGAGCGTTAAAAATGCTACTTTAAGGCACTAGTGCTTTAAAATCTTTAAGGCACTGCAGTTAAAAGTGAATTGTCAAATTGTGAAACGTCAAAATATTTATATTTCATTTTATAACATTAATATTAATAATACAACTTGCGCAATTTGAAAAAGGTGGTTTAAAAGGTTTTTTATTATAATTTTGTGTCTTTGGATTTGTCTTCCTTGGGCGTAAAATAATAAAACATCTATTTTTTATATTTCACTTGTCACCGTGATGTATAATTATGTATATCTGAAAGGTAAGTTGCATGCGGCTTGATGGCCTTGTTGGTAGAGCATTGGACCAGAGATCAAAAAATCCGAGATTGCGGGTTCAAATCCCGGACGATGCATATTTTTTTTTAATATTTGGCATTGTTAAGTTTTGGTTCATTTTTGGTAATTATTGTTAATTTTTTGTATTGTAACTGTTAAGTAGGTATATTTATTTCGTCGAAATTATATTATAATAGAAGTATAACTTCTTACGTGCGTACAAAGTACACACACATTCTTTTTTTGCTTTTTAGTCTTACACTTTTCAAACATTAAAATATACGTCATGTTTAAAAAAGGATGTATATGATAGACATATTTTTTGCATTTATTTCAACATTTGATACATACATTGTACATTTTCTGTAATTTCTTCATACATTTCTTAAATCAAAATCAATTTTACACCTATTACAGTTTTCGCAGTCTTTCCATCTCTGCTAATGCTTTTCTATTGCACGGTGTAGACCCTGTTAATTTCTCGCGAATTATGAATTCTAATGTTAATTGTAGCACGAAACGTCTCTACCGGTGGTTTTTCTAAGACTACGTTAAAAACAAAAACTTTTGGAATTCGAGTTTTGGTTGAAGTTTTGTTTCGTATCGTATTGAAATTTGACACGAATAACCGCCGATGTTTATATAAACAGAGATATGAGCGCTCAAAATCGTCGCCGCTTAGGATGTTTATAAACATGATGTACAAACATGAAAAGTAGTCGGAATCGGTAAAAAATTTAAAACTTTATTGTTTATTTATGAAGCATAACGTAAACAATTAACGTAAAAAGTGAAATTATTTATAGTTCATATAATTAACTACATTTTCTAAAAGTTTCAAATTTCTACATTGTAAAAATACAAGAGAATTTAAGCATTTTCCATTAAAATCAATTTTTTTATTTAAGCAATTAATAAACATAAAAAAATTTATTGACTTTTCGTGTATTGTTCCTGCAAATGCATATCTCTGTAAATTTTCATTAATTTTCATTTAAGAAAAGGCAGTCAAAACGTATAAAGATTTGACACAAACGATTGAACTTAAGAAAAGCGTTTAAAAATCGTTTAATAATAAAAGATTGATGTTGATGACATCGTAATTATTAGATTTCGGAAAAGTCAAAAATTGTCATGGATGGGACATGTCTAGAGACAAGAAGATGGAAAGGTGGCAAAGAAAATATACAAGGAAAGCTCATAGGCACACGAAGAAAAGGAAGACCCAAGACGAAATGGTTGGATGACGTAGAAGACGACCAGAAAACTATGAATATAAGACAATGGAGGAGGACACAATATCTGAACAGAAGATAGAAGGACATACCCAGACAAGCATATACCCATACAGGGTTGTGATGCCAAACGAAGAAAAAGAAGAAGAAATGTCACACTCTGTAAAAATTCATTTTATAGCTCATGGATAATTAATTCTTAACGGAATTAAATATTGTAAGTATTCTGCTTGGTTACATATCATTTAAGATAATCGATATGGCTATTTTTGGCAATGGTTTTTAGTCATTTTTGTCCAATTACATTCCAAACCTTTAACTTTAATACGGTTCATTTCACACAAAACATACTTGTCATAAGTATTCTAAATTTACGTTCACCTAATGCATCATCTGCGGCAGTGTTTCGTCATCCCGATTTAGTATATGACGCTCAAGCCGAAGCACCTCCAGCAGATGTTCTGCTTCCCGCATCGCATGGACGAAAATAAAATTCATGGTGTCGATTTGATTTGATTCGAATTCATTTAAAGTGACTAATGGTGTGTTTTTATAGGTACACCTACTGAAATAATTGGTTTTTATGCAATTATTCATTTAGCTGATTAATCACAAGACAAATTATATGAAAACAACACGAGAGCTATACTAAATTTACATCAAGATTAAATCAAGATGCAGTAGAAATAAACAAACTAAGACATGTTAAAGGCTACTAGGAGCACTCCCGAACCATAATTTACAATGTGCTGTTATATAATTTTTATGGGGAAAATTTAGAGAATTAATTTTATGTCAAAAACCACGAGATTGTAAATTTTCATCGCCCTGTATATGACCAAAAATTGTAAATAAAATAATTTAGCCGTAAGCAGTGTTCCGTGGAAGAGTGAAAGTCTAGTGGTAAAGTTTCTACGGACGGATTAATACAGTTCAAAACAATGAACTAGAAAACGGTAGTTTTAGAAAGTTAATGTGCCGCTTTGGAATGGACAATATACAATGTTTCTAAATGGTTTCCTAGAAAGAAAGGATCGTTAACAATTTTGTTTAGTTAGGAAAGAGGGTTTTTCTAGATTGTAATTAAATTTAATTGTAATATCTCATGGAAATTGACGAGACAGAAATTTTGTCTACAATACTATTTGCTCTTAAGAATGAAAGTAGGGATATTATGTGTGGAGAATGCTTGTGATTGGCGAGGAGACCGATGGAGGGAGAATAGAGTGGTTGAGTTTCGGATTGATGAGGGACAAAGAATTCACTGTGTAATTAAGATCGGAAGCAACCAGTCCAGTTCGAAAGTTGTAATTTTGTGTAAAGTGGTTTATTTGGTGGCCGTGGAAGCAGATTCGTATTTAAGACGAAATCGTGATCAAGTCGAGAAGTACAGATTCCTTGTGTCCGAATAGATTCCAGTTTCTGTCTGGAACAAGTAGCCGGTTTATATCAACTTGCACGAGATATCGAGCTGAGAGAAGAAATGTTGAAATTATAAAGATTGATATTGTTTGTATCGAGTTAGAGATTTAATTGAGGAGAGAATTCTAGCGAGTGCTGTTTTTGTTTGTAAAACAGTTTGAAGGAGAAGTACAGTCGCAGCATCAGAGGTGCACGTTGTGGAAGAACCGAGGACAACACAATCCATGAGAAGAAGTAAAGAAGATAGAAAAGGTTAGTCAGAATATTTGTGAAAAGAGAGAGTTGTTTTATATTACATACCATATTTGTTTTTTGTCAACTTAACAGTTTTACAGCATAATTTATTCATTCATAAATTCATAGAAGATATAAGTAATCTATTTAAAAAGTGAAAATTAAATTTTGTTTTTTTTTTATATAATAATAAGAACAGTCTACCGAATCATTTGAATGAATTTTGGTTCAAAAATAGGAGATATTAGAATTAAAGTTTTTTTTATTAGATAAGAAATTTTTACAACAGAATAAAGTTTAGCATACTTTTTGAATCTTATATTTACGGTATAGTATATAAATAAATAATTTATATGATTTTGAGTATATTTATTTTCAGGGCAATTAGCCCTGAGAATATTTTTTATTGGAAAGTTTTAATAAATTTGGTTTTGTTTTCATGAGTAGCAATTAAAATAATTAATTATTTAATCGAATTGATGAGATGCTGATGAATCTCAAAACAGAGAGACATTTCAGAGCATAATAGTATATACATTGTAAATCCCAAATATGATTTCCAAAGTTTATACATTGTAAATTATGATTCGGGAGTGCTCCTAGTAGAATTTAACGTGTTTTGGTTTGTTTATTTCTACTGCATCTTGATTGTAAATTTAGTATAGAAAGATAGGCTAGAGATAGCTAGAGATAAAAATCAAAACTAGAGTATTTATTTCAATAAAAATTTTGAAATTATTGGACTTTTTAATGTTACATTTATTTTTATATACTTACTTTATTGAAATTTCTAATATTGAAATTTTTTTGAAAATTGAATTTTTTTATTAAAAATTAGGATATAGGGCAGTCAATGAGGGTATGTGGCTCCGAATTCTATTATACTATATCGATTTACGTGATATTTTCACAGTAAGTAGGGAATACCCCAAGAAACAAAGTCTACCCTATGCCGATGTGTGCTTTTGTCTTGGGGGCGGTTCCCACCCCTTCTCGGGGGTGGAAAATTTTTTGCTTAAATAACTACGGAAGTTGCTAGAGAACCTAATACTAAGCAAAAACTGTTCTATAATTTTTTTTTCGAAAACTCAATACTTTTTGAAAATTGGCCATTTTCATTGAGACATAAACACCTTTTCAAACGGTTTTTTGCGAATACCTCAAAAACTATGCATCTAACTAAAAAAACTATATAAAACATTTTTGTAGATTATAAAATAGCAAAGAGATTATTTCCTTTATGAATCTTCTAGTTATAACACAAAAAGAGATATGGTAAGTGAAAAAAACTGTTTTCTTGGTGCATGCTCAAATCAGTGTATTTAACTTGAATTAACAGAGAAACGGTCGATTTTAGGTGTATAATGCTACCAATAGCTTTTGTTGTGCTTGAAAGGACCTTTAAAATAAGCAATATTAAATGTCGATTACGTTCAAACTGTTCGAGATAAACTGTAAAAAATTTGATGACTACCGTATTTTAAGAAAAAAATGAGAAGTATATTTAACCCCTCATCCACAAGAATTTAAATGCATCGTTTTCCTTCTATAATACAATTTACTATATAGTGTTCTTTTTATGTTCAAAAAGTTGGACGGGTTTAAAATGAATGGTTTTTGAAAAAAATAAGATCAAATTATTGAGCGCATTTTTAAATTTTCTTAAAAATCTTCCTTTTTCTCCATGTAACTCGAAAATGATAAGAGATGCCAAAAAAAAAAAGATGCCATGCAAAAATGAAGGTTTCTTTTAGATTAACATTTTGATTTTATTTTTTATAACAGTATCTCTTATCATTTTCAAGTTACATGGAGAAAAAGAAGATTTTTAAGAAAATTTAAATATGCGCTCTATAATTTGATCTTTTTTTTTTCAAAAACCATTCATTTTAAAGCCGCTCAACTTTTGAACATAAAACTGACACTGTAGTAAAATGTATCGTAGAAGGAAAACGATGCATTTAAAATCTTGTGGGTGAGAGGTTAAATATACTCAATTTTTTTCTTAAAATTTGTTAGTTATCAATTTTTTGCAGCATATTCAGCTGAGTTTGAATGTAAACGACATTTAATATTTATTATTTGAAAGGACTTTTCAAGCACAATAAAAGATATTGGTAGCATTATATACATAAAATCGACCGTTTCTCTGTTATTTCAAGTTGAATACACTGATTTGAGCATGCACCAAAAAAAAACAAACTCTTTTTACCTACCATATCTCTTTTTGTGTTATAACTAGAAGATTGAAGAAGGAACGAATCTCTTTGTTTTTATATAGGCTAGAAAAATGTTTTATATAATTTTTTAGTTAGATGCATTGCTTTTAAGGTATTCGCAAAAAACCGATAAAACATGTGTTATATTTCAATAAAAATGGCCAACTTTCAACCAAGAATAACTCAAAAAGTATTGAGTTTTGGAAAAAAAAATTATAGAACAGTTTTTGGTTAGAATTGGGTTCTCTAGCAACTTCCGTAGTTGTTTAACCAAAAAAGTAGACTTTGAATAAGGAGATAATTTCAGGCTATTCCTAAAATTTCATTAAAATCCATGGAGTAGGATAGAATTCGGAGGTAATAACCTGTTCTTGCTCTCATTGACTGCCCTAATAATAATATACATAAATAAGTCCTTAAGTTTTTAAGATATTTAAAAACACCTGATATTTTAAAATCAACATATTGAGAAAAGTTCGATATAGTCCGAAAATCGATGTTTTTCTTAAAGCCTCAGATGCAGAATTCACCATTATAATAAAATTAAAATGGTAAATATTTATTCATTCAACTAGGAAAAGGACAGAAACAGCTATCCAGAGATTGTGCAATGCAATTACGATGTTTCTCTGTTTAGCTCTGTTGGACATAAACAACGCGAAAGAACGACAAACGTTTACTGGAGAATGTGGAAGCAGATCTACTTGTCATGGGAAAATAGGCCATGAGTAGGGAACACTGGCGAGATCTTTTAGGAAAAGCTAAAAAGTTCATCAAGGACTTTTTTGTATATAAAAAAAGAAGAAAAATATAACTGTATTATAAAAGTTTCTGAAACTGCTTTCTTGTGGCATGTGATTGTGTAAACAACTAAGTTGTTTTTTTAAATCATGTTAATATAGATATGTTTTCCTGTATAATGTATTGCACATTTATTGTGAATATTGTCGATGATTTGTTCTTCGACTTCTTTTAGTCGCATTTAAATTAGTTAGCTATTTTGGTATGTTCTTGTTGCTGACTTCTTCTTTTATGAAGAAGTCAACAACAAGATCTATTTTACTAGTTTTGATATATTACAACTACTGACGAGTCTCTAGGGGTATGGTGTTAAGCGTATAGAGCTTAAAGTTCATCCCAATGGGGAGTATATAATCCCCAAACTCCCCCCTGGTTACGCCTATGAGTATTGGCAACCAAAGGCTGCAACATTCTGCTGATGGGTTTACTACACATTTTTTTTAAGTATCCATCATTGTACTCTGTGTTTGTGATCACAGATATGTTTGCATATCTGGGATTTCTCGAATTCTCTGTTCTTGATATATGTTTCATGCTTGTTTACTAGGGTGGGTCGAAAAAAAATAATGTTTTATTTTTTAATCGCTATACCGCGAAAAACTTGCCTTTGGGGTATATAAGTAAAATGCAAAGTAAAATATATTGAATATATTGAATCCCCAGCTAGCGCATCATACTTTAAATTTAGTTTTTTTTTCAGAAATCAAGACATTTTTGAATTATTTTTACAATCTTTAGCCAATAATATTTGAACGTGTTATAGGGAAAACTGTTTAGTTAATCGTTTAAAAAATAGGAAATAAATTTGAAACAGAAAATATCTTTTAATTTGTGGTAGCGCAAAATACTCACAAATTGGTAAAATTCACATATTAGTACCTTAAACGAAGGTGTGGTCGAGTATGTTGTGTTGGGTGTTAATAGCATAATCTATTTTTTGTTCTTTTACTTTACACTCCATTTAATTGGAATATAATTATTATAGTGTGGTTAAAGTTATAAAGGATATGAATAAAACTAATTATAATTGTAATAACATGTTTAATTGAAACAAAAAGAAACCAAATTGTACCCATACAATGTCAACAAATTAAATGAAATTTTGACTTTAGGAAGAGTCTTTTACTCACTATTTCTGAGTGGGTAAGTTGAAGCTGCGCTGGCTGTCAAACTTTGGCATCGAAGCTCTGGATGCTACGGCAGAAACCATCTCGTTCCTAACCACTAGGAGGTTCCTAACCATTCTCTAGACATAAGTTGTGCGATAAAGTCAGGCAACTACCATGTGGACTTATCTGTTCGAGAACCGGGTCCACTTTCCCACTCTCGATGGTTGACTACAGCTAACAGAGTTTTGAGACTGTATGTAAGTGTGGAAACGCCTTCAGTTGAACATAAATTGTTAGTATCCTTCATTCTTAAATCATACATGCCTGTATGGTTCAAAATAAAGTACAGCAAATACATAACAGATGGATCTGAACACGTTTTTGAGGCTATCAAATCAACCAGATTTATACCAGAGAATTTGATTAAAGTAGTTGATCTTGTAATCGAAAGAAATGCATTTTCTCCCACCCAGAAAATTTGCTACTGAGGATGATAGTGGATGAAAGGAAGCACATACGAGAATTAGGATTTCGAAGAATAATCAAAGAAATAATGTTAGCTACAGAAACAGAAACAATTAGGGTTTTTCGACCTCCAAATATCAACTTTCATGCGACTGACACTACTGAATTAATTGATTGGAACACCACTGAAATTACACCACCATCACTGTTACGGAGACTCTCTGCTGATGAAGTTTGGGCTTAAATCACTGCTGGTGAAACACCCGAGGATTGGAACTTTGGAAAATTTCCATGTCATACTCAAGCCGTGGAACGCTACGTCAAGTTATCACTAAGTCAGGGGAGTAATGTGTAGTGTGTGTGTTGAGTAAGTGTCTTGTTACTTTGCAAAGTCGACGTCATTGTCTTTACAAAGAGACGCTAATTTGTTTCCGAACGTCTGCGGTCCCTCCGGTGAGTACCGATCCCACAAGGACAGACACTATTTTCCATTTATTAATTTATAATAAATTAAAACATTTCTGCCCCTGGTAGGATTCGAACTCCCGAGCTACGTCAAGTTAGTAACTGATGTATCTAAAAAAGTCGTCGGTGCTAAGTATTGATATGGTTTCATAAGATCTGCCGTAGCATCCACAGCTTCAATGCCAAAGTTTGATAGCAAGCGCAGCTTCAACTTACCCACTCAGAAATAGTGAGTAAACGACTCTTTCTAAAGTCAAAATTTCATTTAATTTGTTGACATTGTTTGGCTATGTTTGTACATTGTTTTATAACTTTAAACACACTATAATATTCTATTCCAATTAAATGGAGTGTAAAGTAAAAGAACAAAAAAATGGATTATGCTATTAACACCCAACAGAACATACTAGACCACACCTCCTTTTAAGGTGCTAATATGTGAATTTTACCATTTTTGAGTATTTTGCGCTACCGCAAATTAAAAGATATTATCTTTTTCAAATTTATTTCCTAATTTTTAAACTATTAACTAAACAGTTTTCACTATAGCACGTTTAAACATTATTGGCTAAATATTGTAAAAATAATTGAAAAATGTCTTGATTTCTGAAAAAAACCAAATTTTAAGTATGATGCGCTAGCTGGGTGTTTAATATATAACTTTATTTTACTTTGCATTTTATTTATATACCCCAAAGGCAAGTTTTCCGCGGTATAGCGATTACAAAATGAAACATTATCATTTTTCGACCCACCCTATTGTTTACCCTGACACTTAGTGGTCCTGCAATTTCTCCCACGTAGAAATTGTTGAATTCACAGAGTATTTTATAGATGCAGTTTTTGGACCCTTCTTGTGTGTTGTTGGGTTTAGTTTTGGACAGGATAGATCTCAAAATGCGCTTTGTTTTGAATGGTATTTTGATGTTGTACATGTTTCTTTTCTATTATTTTCAATTATTTTGATAAGGGCTTTACATATGGTATTGTCATTTTTGAGTCCATTCTTGTGAGTGTCTCTGCAATGCTTGTACTGTTTTCTTGTTTCTTTAATATTGTGGAATTCCTTATTTATAAATGACAACGTGTAGTCGTTTTCAGTCAAAACCTTTATTGACAGTTCATTTTCTTCCCGAACAACATTCAAAACAACCAACATTCTGATCTGAGATATATCTTGTCCAAATCCAAACCCAACAACCCACAAGAAAGATCCAATAACTGCATGTATAAAATATCCCGTGATTGCAACAATTTATACGTGGGATAAACTGCAAGAAAACTAAGTGTCAGGGTAAAGAAGTATGGAACATACATCAGGAATAGAGACTTCGAGAAATCCCAGATATGTAAACATGCCTGAGACAATCCCAGAATGCACCAGGTTTTGGTTGCCAATCTAAAAGAAGAAGTCCACTTACACAATCACATATACAGGGTGTTTCACTGAGAAAGTAACACAGATTAACTGTAGAAAGAGGACACTTAGGTGGTCTCAAAAATACCATACTTAATGGGTCTTACTTCATTAACAACAAAGATATTGGGTGTTTTATCTATTTTGCCATTTTCTTATTTGGTTCATAACTTTTTAACCACACTGTATATTTATTTTATATTTGCCACACAAATATTTTTTAAGCTGTGGAATCAATTAATTTATAATTGTAAAAATGCAGGTCCGGATTAAAAAATATTGGAAAAATATTCCGACCCAAAAACAACACCCTGTGCATTAATTTTTTTTAAAATGGATTTTGCATTTGAAAAGAGGATGAAAAACTAAATTTAGTGGTATCATTTGAATTTTTTACAAAATGAATTTTCTGATAAAATTTTGAATTTGAATTCTGAAATTATGCGAATTGCGAGAGCTCGAAGTAGAAAAAAAATGAAATACAACTTACAACTTGTTATTTAACACCGAATATTATTTAAGGTGTCCACAATTAATTTATTTACAATTATAAAAAATCCAGCTTCGGATTAAAACATATTGGAAAATGTTCCGACCCAAAAAAAACATTAATTTTTTTAGTGGATTTTGCATTTAAAAAGCGGATAAAAACTAAATTTAGTGGTATACTTTGAATTTTCAGCAAAATGATTTTTCTGGTAAAATTTTGAATTTGAATTCTGAAATTATGTGAATTGCGAGAGCTCGAAGTAAAAAAAAAAATAAATCGGGCATTAATTTTAATTAATATCATTATTTAATCTAGATTGGTAAAATGTTAACATTTCAGTGTTTTTTTATTATGGCGACAAATAATTCGTAACAAATATTGACCTTTAATTAATGAATAAATAATAAAGAGTCCACAACTTTAATCAACAAACAATCTTAAAACTTAAAATAAAAACAAAATTTTTTTTCCAAAAATAGCTTATTAAAACTATAGCAATTGTTCAAAATGACCACCACCTTGTTGAAGACAAAGTCTTGCTCTTTTTGTTATTTGTCTGACTGACTTCCTAATCTCGTCAGGGTTATTCTTAATTTCTTGGAAGGCGACTCGAATTCGGTCAAGAAGTTCTTCCCTACTATTGATTTCCTCGTTATAAACTTTGGATTTTAGATATCCAAAAGTAATTTGTCAGCAATTTTTTCCCCTTTTTTTTAATTTTTAAGATAGTTCGTTGATTAAAGTTATGTATTTTTTATGGACACTTTATTATTTATTCATTAATTAAAGGTGAATATTTCTTATGAATTATTTGTCACCATAATAAAAAAATACTAAAATGTTAACATTTTCTAATTTAGGTTAAATAATGGTATTAATTAAAATTAAGTCATATTTTAATTTTTTTTTACTTCGAGCTCTATCGCAATTCACATAATATTAGAATTTAAATTCAAACTTTTACCCGAAAAATCATTTTGCCGAAAATTCAAAGTATACCACTAAATTGAGTTTTTTATCCTCTTCCCAAATACAAAATCCATTTAAAAAATATTAATGCAAAAGGTGTTTTTTTGGGTAGGAACATTTTTTCAATATTTTTTAATCCGGACCTGGATTTTTTATAATTGTAAATAAACTAAATGATTGGACACCTTAAAGAATATTCACTAGTAATACCACTAGAGGTCAAATTATTTCCGGAAACGTTTTTGAGATCATGAATATTTTGAAAATTTCTAAAAATATTCATGATCAAAAATAAATTTCCGGATATTAATTTGACTTCGCGTGGTATTCGGTAAGAAAATTCCACACCAAATTTGCATTTGAAAATCCAAAGCTGCATGAACAGATTAATAGCGCGCCATAGCTTTGTCAGCAATTATTTAGGCTTTCAAATTCGTAATTTCTACTCATTGTAGTTGCATGGGAATACCATTTCCAGATAGAAAATAGTATATTCTTCAATTTTACATAAGTTTTGAGTAACTACAAGTGATAGAAAATGAATCAAAACTAAATTATGTAAACAAATAAAAACCAGTCTGTCAAAAATGTTCTGCTATTGTAAACGTCAAAAAATTTCCACTATAATTCGCTGTTGGGTACCCCACGAGCAAAAAATTGCCGATAAAATACCTCCGTTGCCATGGTGATCTGTCAAAATAACGTATTTTGATTGGTTCAAAATTACAGGTGTGGAATTTTCAGTGTTATGTAAATATGTGTATGTAAATATGTGTGTATGTAAATATAAAATAAATATACAGTGTGGTTAACAAGTTGTAAGTCGTATTTCAATTTTTTTCTACTTGCGCTCTTGCAATTCACATAATTTCAAAATTCAAATTCAAAATTTGACCAGAAAAATCATTTAGCCGAAAATTCAAAGTATACCACTAAATTTAGTTTTTATCCTCTTTTCAAATGCAAAATTTATTAAAAAAAAATTTAATGTACAGGGTGTTGGATCGGAAGCTTTTTCCAATATTTTTTAATCCGGACCTGGATTTTTTACAATTTTAAATAAACCAATTGATTGTACACCTTAAATAATATTTGCGTGCCAAATATAAAATAAATATACAGTGTGGTTAAAAAGTTATGAACCAAATAAGAAAATGGAAAAATAGATAAAACACCCAGTATCTTTGTTATTAATTAAGTAAGACCCATTGAGTATGGTATTTTTGAGACCGGCTAAGTGTTTTATTTCTACAGTTAACGTATGTTACTTTCCCAATGAAACACCCTGTATGATACAGATTATACAAACAAATTATTACAAAATAACACAAAAAACTGTCAGAATTTGATATCTTTAGGGTAACAACATCACCCACAAACATTTTTTTACCACACATTTACTGTGGTCTATAAGATCTAGGCCAAGCTTGTCAGTTTTGAAAAGACATAAATTAGCTAAAAATTATGTTATACAATCTTCCCAGAATTGTGAGAACAATTTCCGGAGTGGTAATCGAAATGTTTAGTTTGACATTTAAAAACATTTAAAAATGTAATTTTCATTACACCAAAATTGTGGCTCAATCCCATAAGCTCATAAACATAAAACTTAATGTTGTTCTGAAGCTATTTTCTTGTGGCATTTTTATAATCAAGTATATTCAAATGGGAAATAAGCCACAATTTTACCTAAAAATGATTTTATTAACGTTTCGACGCCCAAGTCGGGTGTCGTTGTCAAAATACAAAATAATACTAAATAAACAAAAATGTTGTTGCTCTATCATATAAGGATTTAATGATTCCCTTTTTAACGTTGATGTTATGATTTGATTTGTAATTGTGATATCTGTTGGTGTGTGTTGGTTTTCTATACACTTGAGTCTCATATCCAGTATCCTTCTTTGAGACCAAAACATCGAGGAAAGGTAGGGTTAGATAGAGCCAAAATTACTTGTTCTAACGAAAATTCATTTTTAGAAGAAAAACAATTGTTAACATCTGTTTTATTAAAAAATGATTATCCCATATCGTTTATAAATAAGGAATTGTCAAGATTGGATCGAATGGAACAGAACAACTTAGAACGGGATCCTACAACATTCACAAGAAATAATACGAGGAAAATATCAATACCATATGTAAAAGGACTATCCGAGAAACTTAAAACAATAGGAAATAAATTCAACATATCAACAACATTCAAAACAACAAACACATTGAGATCTATTCTATCTAAAACTAAACCTAACAGTGAACAAGAAAGAACAAAGAATTGTATTTATAAAATACCTTGTGAATGCGAACAATTTTATATAGGTGAAACGTCAAGACCATTAGACGTTAGAGTAAATGAACATCAGTCTTATATAAAAAATAGAGAATTTGATAGATCTCAAATATGTCAACACGCATGGGATAATGAACATAGAGTTCAGTGGAGAGATTCAAGTATAGTCCTAAAAGAAGCAGATAGTAAAAAGAGAAACATCAAAGAAGCGGCTCTAATTATGCTAAATGAAACCAATTGTGTCGCAAATTCCTCGGTAGAATGCAGTAGGATGTGGTTACCCATATTAAAGGAGGAAGTCAATAGAAAGAAAATACCACGATTAGTAAATCAGTAACATATCGAGTTAGTACATATTTAGTATTTTAGTATTATTTAAAATTTAAAATATCAAGTCAGAATTTGGTATTAGTTTTGAGAGTAAACTAAATGTAAACCCAAATACTTACGATGTCGGGATAGTATCACGAGGTTTTTCCTGGTTTTCCCTCGTGATTTACTATGGAATCTCTAACGCGAGAATTTCAGTGCCACCGTTGCATTTGGTTGTCATTTTAAAGACAGATCACATGCTATGATTTTTTGTGGCGGATATTCTTGAGTTGGGATTGATTTCATGTAATCGAATGAACTATCTTTTAGTAAAGTCGTCCCAGGAACGCAACTCTTCAATATTGGCAATATCATTTTAAAGTCGTCTACTTTAAAATGTATAATACTTGTCTGAATTGCCGATATAAATGAGTCAGATTAAATAAATTATTAGAAGAATTTTTTACTAAGCAACAACATTTTTGTTTATTTAGTATTATTTTGTATTTTGACAACGACACCCGACTTGGGCGTCGAAACGTTAATAAAATCATTTTTAGGTAAAATTGTGGCTTATTTCCCATTTGAATATACTTGATAACATAAAACTTGAATTATAAAAGAAATACTCAATTATACAACAACAATTATTCTCAACAACCAACCTATTCTGTTCATTTAAACAACCATTAAACAATAAATCAGGTGAAGTATGTTATTTTCGGTTTTGAAACGCTTTTGCCAAATTCTATAAGCGGTGACGTTACCTCGGTAGCTTTTATTACACTGTCGTAAAGTTTACAATAAAACGTTAAATGTTTATATGGTCGAGTGGAAAAACAAATCGGAAATCATTAAGCTTCGATTATATTTCATGTTCGTGTGTTGCGTAGGTGTTCATCTGTCATCAATGTACTTCCGATTTGAAGTTCAATAAATATCATATTTGAGAATTATTGACGATATTAATAGTTATATTGGATTATGTAATCATAATATTTGATAGATCGCTTTAAATCTAAAGTATTAGATACGTTTGATATTTTCATTTCTTTACAATAATCGTCTCAGTTTAGAACTAAGACAAACAATGGTTTAAGTGCTACGTTTGATCTGTACTTTTGTATGGCGCAGAAGCGTGGACGCTAAAAGTATCGATCATGAACAGAATTGAAGAATTGGAAATGTGGATTGATAGACGGATGCTGAAGATACCGTGGACAGCAAGAAAAAAATCCATAAGGAACAAATTTCCTGTAGCTGGCTGTAAGTATAACCATAATTAGTGAATACAAAAGTAAAAATTTTTAAAGGTTGACCAAGATAAAAAATAGGTTAGACTCTATATATACAAGCTCTACATGCTAAGCCACCAAAAATACATGGGTTAAAACCCTTAAAATGTCGACTAAAAGTCCTACGTTGACATGTTGTATACTAAATTCTGGCGATAGATGAAATTTATGGAGATACCTTAAGGCATTATATGACTATTCCACGAAGCATGTGGGTAATTGAGTCGATTTCTTTGTCTTCACAAAGAGAAAGGTGACGGTGAAATCAGTTGGCTTTCACCTTTCTCTTTGTGAAGACAGGGAAATCGACTCAATTACTCACATGCTTCATGGAATAGTCATATAATGCCTTAAGGTATTTCAAAAATTTCATCCATCGCCAGGATTTAGTATACAACATGTCAATGTTAGCCTTTTAGTGGACATTTTAAGGGTTTTAACCCATGTGGTTTTGGTGGCTTAGCATGTAGAGCTTGTGAGTATAACCTAATTTTTATCTTGGTCAACCTTTAAAATTTTTTACTTTTATCTTCACTAATTATGCTTATACTTATTTTAGGCAAAGAACACTGATGATGCTCTCTTTAGAGCGAAACCGTTCTGTTTTTTAATGTAGCCCTTTATTGGGGTTTTAAAATAAATATACCTTTTACACAGAAGATTTTTTGAAGTTATACTTCTTTACCGGCGATATAAGGGTGAATTTTTATATGTTAAAACCTATGATCCCTGCGCATGCGCATTATAACTTTGTTCTGATTGGATGTTCAAATGACATGTCAAAAATTATTCAATATGGCGGCTCTGGCACAGCTGTAGTTAGATTATTTATGGTTGTTGCGTTTTAAAATTTGTGTGAAAAGAAACAACAAACAAAAGTTAGTTAATAGTTATACTGCCTTTTTAAATAGTTTTCATATACCTATATTTTTGGACTTTTGAACTATTTTGGAAAAGGAAAACTTATTCTAATTTGGTAAGTAGTTTTTATTATAATCATATTGTAATTATACATTTGGATTAGGTTGAAATACAGTAGAGCGTCGATTATCCGAACTAATTGGGGGACATAGGTGTTCGGAAAATCGATTTGTTCGGATAATCAAACTACAATATATTGATACATATTTATAGTTATACATATTTATCCACAATTGAATAAAAGCCATATTTATATACCTACATATTTATTTATATCTTGATAATGACAACTAGCAACTAAACAAAAAAGTGCAGTCTTTGCAACAACATAATTATTTTTGGATACAATATTGAAGAAAATTGAAGATATTTTAAGCGTCAATTACTAACGCTTGCTCGGTATTCGAGTGCGGGACGCGTGAGTCGATAGTTCGAATAAGCGGTCGTTCGGTTGATCGACGTTCGGATAATCGAGGCTCTACTGTACATTTATTTTCTCAAGAATGGGGATTTTAGAGAGAAATCCCAAATTAGGTCCGATTTTTATTTTTAAATTATGATTTTTTGGCGTAGATTTATTTATCTGGTAGGTATGTAATGCTTTGATTTACATACTTAATTTGATTACCAACAAAAGTTCTACCAATCTTCATCTAATATATTGTTTTCTTACTGTTTTGTTATATTTTAATATTTTCTTCCACAAAATTTAAACTACATAATTTAATTATATTCAAAACAACTGTCAAACAGTAAAACGTTCAGTTACCCTATTTTTCCACATGATAAATAATGTGGAATTGGACGAGTGAGTCTAGGCTTCGATTACGAATCAAAGCACCCCGAAATTCACGGGTTCGATTCCCGATGGAAGTTTTTATTTTTTTATTTTTTTATGCATTTTATGATTGTGATTATTTGTTATATAATTTTTTTTTTCAGAAAATGCGTATTTAAAATTTTTGCCAACAATTATTATCGTTCAGAAATCATTTTTTCTTTGTGGCATTTTTCAATGTGTTTGTGTGCGTTTTATTCTTTTATTTTTTAAAATTTTTGGTATTGTCTTAAAAATCACATAATATGTAGTAGAAGTATAACTTCTTACGTGCGTACAAAGTACACACACATTCTTTTTTTCTTCAATTTTTGCAAGAAAAAATAATGGAGAATTAATAAGGAAGGTCAACAAAGATAGAGTAGAGAACTGCTAAATACTGTTAAACACCTGAAAATGTCTTATCTGAGACATAGTGGGGAGAAATAGATATAAAATATTACAACTGATTCTTAAATGCAAAATAGAGAGAGGTGTAGGAAGAAAACAAGTTTCTTGGTTAAAAAACATTCGTGAATGGACTCAGAAATCAAATGCACGACAATTATTCCATATTGCAGAAGATTGAGAAGCCTTCGAGAATGGTGAAAGCCTACGTCGTATAATTCTGACATGGCACGTGAAGAAGAAGAAAAATCATTATGCAAAAACCAAACCAACACAGCCTCGGAATTTGGACGGAAATAACGAATTAGTCAAAGAAAAAGGACTGTGAAAATAGGGAAGTGAAAAATAAAAGGAATCGCAATGAAACAAAATGAAATCCTTCCCGAAATCGAAAGACTAGGCACATAATAAATATAATAGTCTGTATTAGATTGACATAATGTCTTATTAAGAGAAACAAAAAAGAAGTTAAAGGAGAGAAAAGTTTAGGAAAATATATCCACATATGGGGAATTTGCAAACATGACAGAGCAGGAAAAGGAAGAGCAATACTAATAAAAAATAAAATTAGAAAACACATATAACATTACCAGCAAATAAATGAAGGAACAATGGAAATTAGGATGAATATATTTGGACAACCAATAATAATGGTTAGAGTATATGCAAGGAATAACAAACAAACAACAACCTACTGAACTAAACAAACTGAAAAAGGGATATTATACTTTCTTTAAAGACGTGTTCTCCGTATTATTTTATGGGTTGCAGGCTTGGACATTAAAGAAAGATGTTTCGGACAAATTAAAAGACTTCGAGTTATGGACCTTCAGAAGAATGTTAATAATAAGTTGGGTGGATAGAGTCACGAATGTCGAGGTGTTGAGAATAATGAGAAAAGAAACAGATGTTTAAATACAATTAAAGTTATAAAACTGCAATATCTGGGACATGTCATGAGGGGCAAGTGTTATAACTTATTGCAATTAATAATACAAGGAAAAATACAGGGTAAAAGGAGTCAGGATACAAGGTAGAATACAAGGGAGAATAATTTGAGAGCTTGATTTAACTGCACTTATGCTGATCTCTTTAGAGCAGCGGGATCGAAAGTGCAAATTGCCATGATAGTTGCCGACATTCTTAGGGGAGATGGCACATGAAGAAGAAGAATGAATGACAATGCTACCATATGGGAAATGGAAGGTCCTTTCAATGTACTAAATGACATATTAGACAAGGCAAAGGAAAAAGAAAATATTCTGCATATTGGAGATTCAAAGAACCATAATATAAGAAAGTAAGATGAGGATATAAAGGGACGATTCGGAAAAAACGAAATTAGAAACGATAATGGAAGTCGGTTAATTCAAATATGTTGATAATACGATTTGGCCATAACCAACATAAGATTTCAGCATAAAAACGTACATAGATACACGTGAGGGGATGAGGGAAACCTAGTGGAAACTAAAGAAATGTATCAACACTTAGGTAAAAAATAAACAAAGCGGCAAACGGAGTGGTGGGTATTGAACAACATAAGAATAAATATTTGGTGAAATACAGTGGTGACTTAGAAGAGATGATTAAAAGGAAAATAATAATAGGACCAAATAATAACACCAAAATAATAAAGGTTAAATAAAAAAGAACGTCACAATATTAGGAGACTGGAATACTAGAATAGGCAAAACAACCACTAAAGATCAGCTGCAAGAAATAGTTGGTGGATTTGGAATAAACGAACAGGAGAAAGATATTATAACTTGTCATTAGATATAAAAATCTCAAGCTTAAAATTATAGTACTTTTACAAACCTATTTTACAATAATTAGTATAAACTTTTTCAGCTTCAATTTAGTGCTTTCAGAATTCATAAGTAGACCCAATAGTTTACGCGTTCTGTGGCAAACAACATCAATTTTGGAATAATTTTAAGTGAAATTTCTTGAAATTTATATAGAAGAATGTTTGTGATATTGTCCCCATTCTCACTCGAAGTTAAAATTTTTATGCACTTTTGAAAATATAATTAATAATCTCCATTACTATCTATTTAATGTATATAGTGTAGCCATTACTATCTCAAAAAGAAGGAATACTTATTAACGGAAGAACTTTTAACAACATAAGATATTCTGATGACACCGTGATTATGGCAAGTTTTGCTGAACTCCAATTACTGCTAAACACAACAAACAGTTTCTGTGAAAAATGTCGACTAAAAATGAATATAGGAAAGACCAAATACATGATAATAACAAAGAAAACAAATATACAAGCAAACATACATTTGGGAAATGTACCGATAGAAAGGGTTGATAAATACAAATACCTAAGAACCTGGATTTCAGACACTTATGATCATACAACAGAAATAAGGGCCATAATAGAAATAGCAAGAAATGCATTTGTCAAAATAAAAACAATTATCTGCAACAAAGACACATTAATTAGCTACAGTTCTTTGAAATGTTCTGTTAAAAGAGGATGCTTAGAATAGAATGGGCACAAAAGAAAACTAACACGGAAGTATTGCAAGAAATGAGAAAAGTCTACAAAATAATAAACACAATAAAAAGAAAGTTACAATATCTGGAATACGTAATGTGAGGACAGCGATATGAACTGCTAGGACTGATAATAGAGGGAAAGATAAGAGGAGGAAGGAGTATATGAAGAAAGAGAGTTGCTGGTTGAAGAATTTAAGGGACTGGTTTAAATGCAGTTCTATAGAACACTTCAAAGCAGCGGTAGATAGATTAAAGATAGCGATGATGATATCCAACCTCCGATTGGGAAACTTAACTTAATTGGGCACTTAAAGGAAGAAGATTAATAATTTTCAAAAAATCGATTGTTGAAGCTATTTTTGCATTAACTAAAAATCAAATTAACAAACTCCAATTTTAAAGGGGTTTCTACGCTTTTTCAGTAAAATTGTGTTAATTTTCGGTTTTCACTTTTAGTATTTACAACGAAATAGCGATGTTACACTGTTTATAAGTAAAAAAATGACATTTAATCTTTCGCATATTTTGTTTATTACATCTTGTTTTCACCAAATTTATCAAAAGCATTTGTTACATACCTCTACCAAAGAGTGCCTTGGGAAAATCATAACTTTCATGGTCTAAATACTATGACTGAGAGGTTTGTGAGAAGAGCAGATGGTTGCACAGAAAAGCATGTAAAATAGGAACTGAATTGCTATTATATTTGCTATGAACCACATTGTTTTAGTGGACAATTTGTAATTATTTTGTAAATAAAATTAATAAATTTGTAAATACATGTAATATTTTTATGCATGTCAAAAACTTGCAATATAAGCAATATATAACTTATTTTCGGAGGAAGCATTGGATTACTTAAGAAACTTATATTTAAAAATCATTTGGTTCGTGTGAGACTAAATATTATGACGTTTTTACCAAGTTTATGACATCCCACGGCTGTCAACAGTGTGGGTCCAATTTACGAGTTTGAAAAAGAGCTTAGCACAAAAATGTCGTAAAATCCAAACAAATAACTAAAAATACGGCGGCATTTTGAATTGTTTCTCGTTGAAAATTTGTCTGAAATATTAATAGAACTCGGGTTTACTTTCTATTTTGGATACACAAAAAAATATTAAACTTATGCTGTCTTGAAACGAATAGCAAAACCAGGGGCCAATTATTTTTAAAACTTTGCCTTAAATCGTCCAGCAAAGGTCAGTAATAACGAAATAAAAGTTTCTCGGAACTATTTTTAAAGTCGTCTTGAAGAGAGCGAGCAGCGTACGCACTTGCGGGTTTATTTTCGTAGCAAGAAATAAGTGCCGAAAATATGTCGATCCGAAATGCATGACAGTCTAAATGTATGTATTCGGTCTGAGGGGGTATGTTTTGATATGAAACAGTTGTTGCATCACAAGAGAATAGTATGCGGGAGTGAGGCAAAGCGAGCCAAATCTGGATATAGAGCCTGGCGGAGAGACACATAATACACTCACTGATCTGTACGTATCGGGTCGCTTTAGCGCGCACACACACCTACCAAACCACACTTGGAGACTTGGCTTAAGTAGCTGTACTTACACCAGAAGACGGCGACGTAGTCCTTATCGGATAGGATTCGTTCTAGTTGCTTGGCAGTGACCTCTTCGATGACGGGTTCTTGGTTTGTGGTCGTTGTTGAAGGTCGTTTGGCATCGACTTCGGCCGTCACCAAAGTGACTACGAGGAGCAGCCACCACCACATGCTGCTCTTCACTAAGTGAACGAGCTGGCGTCGGGGCGCTCTCCCACCACTCCCACCACCCGACGCTTACCGCCGAGACGCTTCCGAACGAGCGATCAGCGTCAGGTGGCTCCCACATGAGAGACGGTCATGCTGCGGGATTTATTCTTGCTGATGTTCCCATTTTTCTGTTTTGATGGTATCCTCATGGTATACACGAAGACATTTTTTACATATTTATGGTCAGATGTACATTAATTAAAAAATAATGAGGACTATGTTACATATTTTTACAATTAAAATGACTTACGTAAGGTTTCTATAAAGGAGCATGTTTTTTAAACGCTTTTCTTTAGTTCAATAGTGTGCGTCAAATCTTTAGACGTTAATTTGCTTTTATGCTTTTATTCTTCTTGTTGCTTCTTCATGATCTTCACCTTAGGCCAAGATGGCAGGATCATCAGCAAGGGTAACTATTGTTTTATGTTCAGGGATATCACTAGTATATAATAGGTACAGGACTGGTCCTATCACACCACCTTGTGGTACACATGTATTAATTTCTTTTAGTTTGTAATAGGATTCTTCTTGATTAACCCTAAAAACTCTATATGATATATGATTCAAATAGTTTTGTGTATTTACTTGGAAAAATCCTGCTTAATTTATATTTAAGTCCTGCTTGCCATATTCTATTAAAAGCTTGCGCCAGGTCGAGGAATACAGTAGAGCAACCTTTCTTTTCGTCTAGTGACCTCTCTATTATTTCCATTATTCTGTGGACTTGATCAAGTTGAATGACTTTCTCGAAACCCAAAGTGATGTGATGAAAATTAGAGCTTTAGCGTCTATAAGACGTTTCAGTCTTTTTAGCAATAGTTTCTCGTACAGCTTCTAAATTACAAGGTAGTAAGGAAATCGGTTTATACGTTAATACTGTATTTGGTTGCTTATCCAGGTTTAAGAATCATTATGACTTCTGCTACTTTCCACATCTTTGGGATATATCTTAATATGAACTTTTCTAGGAAAATTTAAGGGTTTACTATGGCTTTCTAAGGATTTACTATGGCTTTCTAAGGATTTACTATGCCTTTTCTAGGAAATTGTTTTAAGATTTCCTCGGTAAGTGAATGAAACCCAGGTGGTTTCCTGGGATTGATGTTTGCTCTAATTTCGCTGGAAACTTCTTTTGGAGTGACGAGTTTGATTTTAACTTCTTTCTGTGTGACGTTTCCCCCCTAAAGTATGTTATCACCTTTATTTGGCCGAAATGCTTCCTCGAAATATTCAGCAAATTTTTTAGCCTTCTCTAAATTGCTATTTGCCTAGCTTCCATCTGTATTTCTTAATGAGAATTTTGCAAGATCGGTCATTTTCATTTCTTGATGACTCTCAATCAATCAACACCATATCATCGGCGTATCTGATGCCTTTGGTATTTGCTCCATTCGCCTTGACTTCATCCTTGGAATCCTCTAGTTTCTCTTTAAATAGAAACTCGGAATCGGACTAGAGTATCAATTAAATATCTTCTTCTTCCTTTTCTTCTTTTTGTATAGACATGACTCTCTGTTTTTTCAATAGGCCTCAAGTAAGTTGCCGTTCCATCGTTCTATTCTTCTGTTTCTTACCTAGTTTTTAATGTTATACACCTTGCTTCTCCGTCGTATATCTGTACTTCTAGCTCTGTCCCATAGAGTCTTACCATCGATTTTTTGAAGGGTTTTCATCACCGCTGTTTCGAGCAATATTTTTTTCCTCTCTGTGTCGGGTCGTGTTTCTGCCGCGTATGTCATTATTGGTCTGATGACTATTTTGTAAATTCTGCCTTTCATTTCTTTTCCGATATTTTTATTTCTCCATATTGTGTCATTCAGACAACCTGCGGCTCTGTTTGCTCTATTCACTTGATCTTCCACTTCTGTTTCGAGCCTTCCTTAGTTAGATAGTGTGATGCCTAGGTATTTAAACTCCATCACTTGTTCTATTATCTGACCTTCCAGCTCCAATTTACATCTTATTGGATCTGCTGTTATAACCATGCATATTGTGTTTTGTGAGGAAATTAACATGTTAAATTTTTTGGCGATTATGTTGAATTGGTGCAGCATACGTTGTAAATCATCTTCACTTTGAGAGATTAGTATTGCATCGTCCGCGTAGCAGATTATTTTAAGTTGTTTTTCTCCCATTTGGTATCCATTTTTAGTTCTTACTTTTTTTATTATTTCGTCCATGATCAGGTTGAACAATAAAGGACTCAAGGAATCCCCCTGTCTTATCCCATTGCCGGCTTCAATTGGGTCAGTTAATTCATCGTCCACTTTTACTTTTATTGTGTTGTTCTGGTAGATGTTTTCGATCGTTTTAATTATTTCTAGAGGTACGTCTCTCGAGTATAACAAATGGATAACGTCCTTTAATGTGACCCTGTCAAATTCTTTCTTAAGTTCCACGAAACATAAATATGCCGGTTTGTTGTAATCCAATGATTTCTCTTGAACTTGCCTCATTATAAATATAGCGTCAGTGCATGCAGGGCCGCCCAGAGCCAGGCCGGGCCCCGGGGATGAGACCCGGCCGCCCCCCCCCAAACCCAGTTGAACGAAAATTCCCAAAAATCTGATAACTCATAAACTGGGATATGTAATAGTGAACACTCATGCTATTGACACAGGAAGGAAGAAAATTAAAACAGTTTTAACAATTAAACTTTGTTTTTAATTATTTACAATAGAACTGTTAGTTACAACATAACTTTTCTTGCTTTCATATCCGCAAAGTTTTGGATCACGTGGTCGAAATCAAGAGTTTTTGCAAGTTTCGACTCTATGCTTAACAGTCCCAAATCAGATATTCGTTGTTGACCCATAGTAGATCTTAAACAATTCTTAATTCGGCTCAAAACACTAAATGATCTCTCGGCCTGAGCAACGGATACTGGTAGGCAACAGAATATGCGAAGAGCAATGCACACATTGGGGAAAAGATTTGTCACATTAAGGGACACGAGCTTGTTCAAAAGTTTTGCTGGTTTCAGCGACGTATCTGAGATGTTTGATTTATTAACAGTTTTCAAGTTAAATCATTTCATCTAGCTATATCCAGTACAGTATGCTCAATATATATTTGTAATTAAATAAATTCATTACATAATCTTACTTATGTTATAGCATTTAATAATTGGATAGAACATAAAATAAAATAACAGACATGTTAGGCAGATAATAAAGCACTTCGCGAAATTCACGAATAATCTCTGCCAGAATACAAGATTCTGTGAAGGTCAGCGCTTCTGCGAATCGTGTGGCAGTGGCCGATAGAGCGAGCTTCCGATCAGGGGCTCCCACGCGCAATGTATTCCCGATATATTTTTATTAATTGTAACTTATGCAAAGAAATAATTTCTTGCATATTGCCTTTTCCAAATATTCCTTATAATAATTTCATAATTAAAACCGCAAGCAAATTCAATCTGTTGTAAAATATTTTAATAAAAGGAATTTTTTTAAATTTGCTAACGGCCGGGCCCGGGCCCCCTTGGGCCCCGGGCCCCGGGGATTTTGCCCCCCCTGCCCCCCCTCTGGTCGGGCCTGAGTGCATGACCTTCCCGACCTAAAACCTTGTTGTTCTTCTGCTAATGTTATAATTTCATTTAATTTGTTTATTATCACTTTGGTTATTAATTTTAATGTTGTGTTTAATAAGTTAATTCCTTTGTAATTCTCCGGGTCCGATTTGTCTCCTTTTTTGAAGAGAGGTATTAGGATGTTTGAGCTCCATTCTTGGGGAATTCTGTTTTGTTCTATTATTTTTTGTATTAGTTTTAATAGTTGTTTAGTTAGATCTTGTCCTCCGTACTTTAGGAGTTCGTTCGATATTCTGTCTTCTCCTGGAGATTTTCTATTTTTTAATTTTCTTAATATTTCCTTTACCTCTCCCTCCTCAATGTTTATTTCTTCGTTTGTTGTTTTGGTGGTTCATTATCGTCGCCTCTAGCAAATAGAGATCGGAAGTAGTCTGCCCATGTTTCCTTCTGAATGTGTTTTGCTTTTATTAATTCGTTCATCTCCTTTCTTTGCCCTCTGATCATTCTCCATACTTCGTTTTGTGTTCCGTAGAAGTCGTGTTCCATCTGTTTTAAGAAAATCTGCCAGTGCTCCCTTTTTATTTGCCTCACTAAAGTATTTGTTTCGTTTCTGATTCGTTTGTAGTAGTTGTATGCCGTTTGTGTTTGTTTCGTTCTGTATTGTAAAATTGTTTATTGTTCTGTAATTAAATATCAGGGGTAATCAAACACATCCTTGTACAACTCCTCTCCTAATTTCTACTTAACTCCGGCGTTTCGTTCCTGTACAAGTTTCTTAGTAGTCTGATGTCTTTCCTATCTAAACAGACTTCTTGCAAATGTTTTAAGAGTAGGTCGTGTCTTACTCTACCAAATGTTTTTTGAAATATGTTGTTCTGTTTGTCGTAACATTTGTGGGCCAGAAGAAGTAAACCGAATAAGGGCTTCTCTGTCGTTCCCATGCCGGATCAGAACACAAACTGATCGTCTTCGATTATTGTTTTGTACTTTTCATAGATTCGGTTATGTATGGTCGAAGCGAAGATCGGTGGAATATGTGCATTTTATCAATGAAATTCTATATTTTTAAGATATTCCAGAAGACGCTACAGACAAAATGTTTTAACAACCTATTAATCATTCAGAATTACTCGACGGATATTATACAGTTAAAATAATTAAGACGATAACCGGACAATAATGATTTAATGAGTGAAATTTAATTTTTTTTTACTTTAATGACAAAAAGAGCAAGCCCATTAGCAGAACCCTATTAAAATTTATTTTGCACATCATATTTGAAACATTATTTGGTTTTTTCCACGGATCTCCGAGGGTATAATACGGCTTTTAATATGACGTTTACTGCATGATTCATGAGGCTTATCAGACAGAACTCGTTGCTGTGTTGTTTTGAGTTGTTTAATGTCATTCAAAATTCCGGTTTTCAGAGTTTCTGGTCCTTCTACAATTAAATAAATTATAAGTTAAAATCGAAAGAAAGAAGTGTACGACTTTTGTAAACACGGAATGAAGGTTGATAATGAAATAGGCAAAAAACCTTAACCCTTGAATGTAAGAAGAAGAAGAAGAAGAAGAAGAAGAAGAAGAAGAAGAAGAAGAAGAAGAAGAAGTAATTTTTATATAGGAGTCTGAACTGTTCTGGCTTTTACATGATAGTAATGGCTTTATAAGGTTAAAATTAACTTAAAAAGTTGTCATCATACTTATGATATTGGATCCATTTAGTTGCATATTTGAATAAAAAATGAAAACTACCAAAAATTCAAAATATTTGTTCCACCTGTTCACTGTTACTTAACATATTACCAAAATTTATGTAAAAAAACTATTCAGATTCATTATTTTGTGATATAATTTGAAATATTTTGGAACAAATCCAATACTCGAAACAATTTGGCTACAAATTTTATAATAAAAGAGAGACCTCTGATATGAGGTTTATAAATAACATTCGAAAAGGTTGGAAATAAATTTTCTATACGTTTTCTGAGGAGACTTCAGACCTGTTTACTAGATGTCGCGGCATGTTCTTTGTGAAGAAAACCTGAAAAGTCAAGATGTTCCGATGTTCCGAATGGTAAACTGTCTTTTTTATTTGTATATCTTATTGACTTCAACTTAAATTCTGTGAAAGTGTCATTACTGTCACAATAGTTATATTATAAAAAAGCAAAGTACCAACACCATTTTTCTCTTTTATGTTGTGCATTTAATACAGTATTTGATTAAAAAGTTTGTTGATAGGACTGTCGAAGTCTTATCTATGTCTGGAAAATTATTGATACTCCGTTCTGCGCTCTAACTTACACTCGAATGTTGAGAGGGTTGCTTTCACCAATTCCACTAGTGGATATGGAATTCTAGTGTGGGATATGGAATGTGTGGGATATGGAATTCTACGGTGGCATCGATTGCTTTGTATAGTGCGTTTCTATCTACACTGCCATGGGTAGGTACATCTAAAATTCACAAAAAAATAGTTAGTAGGTATCAATTCCATACTCATATGATTTTTCAAAAGCTTGTCTTGGACGGAATATTTGACGGATAGTTGATTTTTCTTTGCGAAATTCACATTGGTATTTACCATTTTACCTATTATGTTTTCACAACATATTGATACGTTTAGGAGGGTAATTCCTCTGTAGCTAGAAATTGTTAGATTTTATTGTGAATACGTACATTTATGCCTACGTTCCCGTCTTCTGGTATAGCTTTACCTGCTTCCAAATCAGTTCTACTAGCCTAGGTACTTCTATAACAGGTCAAATTTTTTACGCCATGATTTAAAAGCTCAGAGGGAATGCCATCAGCTCCAGGAGCTTCGTCTTCTTTAAATCTTTGTATTGCTTTGATGACTTCTTCCTCTATTGGGATGTTATCTTTCTTTCATCTTCCATGATTTCGAGCTGGATTTCTACTTCCTTCAACCTCAAATTTTTAGTCTCTGCTCAAATTTTTCTGTTCCCTCTTTCCAGTGTCTGGTCCTGATCACCAATGATCTCTCCTATCTGTTCTTAACTATTGATAACCTAGGTTTCAATTCTCTTCTCTTCTGGTTAACCTTCTTGTAGAATATTCGTGTTTCTATTTGCGTGTTATACTTCTCTTATTTAACTTGGTTTTCTATGTGCTCCTTCGTCTTTCTCTTCAGTATTCGTTTGTTGTCTCGTCTCAGCTCCCTATACCCTTCTTCTACTTGTCTCGTTCTTCGTCCTTGGAGCCTTGTATATGCTTGATTTTTTCTTTGTGTAGCTTGTCAACATTCCTCTAAGTATTTGCCTGCCATATATAGCCCTAGTTGATCACCACTATCAGCCGATGGAATCAATTTTTAATGTAATAATAGCAGTGAGAAACTAGTAGATTCCAGAACAAGTAAAACTGGAAGAAGCTAAAGGAAGTCTTCATCTCGACTAAAGCGGAGACCACTGAACGAGTAATAGATCTTGGTTAGTTTCAATAACATAAACACATACTTTTGAAACTCATTTAATATTTACTATTATTATAAACGATTACATTGAATGCGTAAGTAAAAATTGGTTAGAAGAAAACTCTGCACACGATTTACAACAAATTCTCTTATATCCTCCAATCTTACAATATCTGCTTAGCAAGGCGAAAGAACAATATTCGGACTCGTCCTTGGTGCATTTTTGCCTTCTTCTCCCTCTACACAAAGGATTTGTGAATCGGGTATGATAGCCAAAACAAGATCTTCGTTGTGGCGTTGGTGAGTCTCCGCAGGTGAAGAAAGTTTCGTCCTCGGGTGGAAGACAGTGGGATGATCTCGTTTGGAAGCCTGGACCACATGTTGAAGAACACTGAAACATAACAGATGTTTTACCTTTTGTAAATACCTTTTTTGAAATGGTCTTGAAACTATTCACCGGTTTATTACAGAAATATAATTGGGAAAATATTGAAGTCAAAATAAATGGGGAGTTTGTGAACTTGAGGTTTGTAGAAGACATAGTATTTATTGCAGACGAGGCAGATCATACATGCCAACTTTTAGAGCTCTTGTAGACGGGTTGGCCTTAACTTTTCCAAAACACAATAGGTACATGAACTTTGTACTGGCCAAAACATTTCAACTGATGGCACGCAAATTAAAAAAGTGTGTACTATCAAACAACAGAGTGGAAAAAGGGAATATGACTAACTCTCTCTCCTGTCTTTTTCCCATTACTGAGGATCGTGATTTCTTCCAATATTCCTAACAATGTTTCTCCATTGGTCTCTATCTTCAGCTGCTCTAAGAGCTTCGCAGAATGAGTTTCCAGCTGAATGCTTTATTTGGTCAGACCATCTAGTTGGTGATCGTTATCTTGATCTTCTCCCCGGAACGTTTCCAGAAACAATTAGTCTCTCCAAACTGTCGTCATCTCTGCGAACCACGTGACCAAAGAATTGCAGAATTCGTTGCAGACATATTGTGGACAGCCTTTTTTTAATATTGAGTTGGTTTAGAATGGAAACGTTTGTCCTATGAGCTGTCCAAGGTATGCGCAGCATTCTTCTCCAGCACCACATCTCAAAGGTATCAATTTTTTGGCGCTCGCATGCGCGAAGAGTCCCAAGTCTCTGCTCCGTATAGAAATATTGAGAATACAAGGGTATTCACCAGTCTCATCTTGATATTTTAAGAGAGATCTGCCTTTTCAAAGTTTAGTTAGGCGACTCATCGCATTTTTTGCCATACCAATACTTCTCCGAACTTCTGCTTCACAGTTACCATCATTAGTTATACTAAACCCGAGATACACAAAGGTGTTTACTATCTGGTATTCCTGTAATATGTTAGTCAGTTGAATAGTGTCAATTCTGTCGACCACCATTATTTTTATCTAAGCTTTATTGATCTTCAGACCAACTTTATTGCTTTCGTACTCAACTCTTCGCAGAAGATCAAATATTTCTTGCTCATTTGCTGCTATAAGTGTAGTGTCATCAGCAAATTTTAAATTGGAGATTTTTCTACCAGCTACTGTTACTCCACCAGCCCATTCTTCTAAAACCATCCTCATGACATGTTCACCATAAATGTTAAATAAGTCAGGTGATAACACGCATCCTTGTCTAACACCTCTCTCGGTCTTGAATTGGTTTGAGAACTTCTGAACTAGTCGTACTGTCGCTATATTAGACTGGTACTGATTTTTAATAAGTGTCACCAGGTGAATTGGTGCGTCCATTTCTATTAAAATTGACCACAGATATGACTAAACTAACGGGTATATTACGAAAAACTGAGGGAAGTCTTTAGATCAGAGATACCCATGTGCTTGAAGAGAAAGGTCTTTGATCAGTATGACATATTGTGTTAGTCAAAGATATCAAGATATCAAGTCAAAAGTAATCAAGATATCAGGTACACAGAGAGCAGTGGAGAGGTCAATGTTAAATACATCCCTCAGAGACAGAGTTTCGATTCAAATTGTTAGATAAAAACTGGTGTTACGGACGAAGGTAAAAGAATTACAACGCTGAAATGGAACTGGGCGAGACACGTTACCAGATTCCAAGATAGAAGATGGACCAAGAAAATTTATGAATGGAGACCTAGACATGATGCTTATCGTAACTGAGGAATCGACAGTCGAACGTTCTTAGGCGGTGCGCGGTGGCTCATTTATTTCCATGTATAGCAAAATCTGCCGATTGCTATTAGCCGAGCCGATCGTTCTATGCCGATTCATTGCGTGGCCTGCTTTACGTGTATTACGTAAGAATAAATTTAAACCATACAAAATTAACTTATTGCAAGAATTAATTGAAGATGACTTCGATCGTAGATTACAGATTACTGAGGTAATAATGGATAAAATTGAAAATGAAGAAAATTTCGTTAACAGAATATGTTTTTCCGATGAAGCAATCATTACACTGTGTGGAAGTGTAAATCGGCACAATCTAAGGTACTGGAGTGACGTAAATCCACACTGGATGCGTGAAGACCATACTCAAAGACCACAAAAAATAAATGCATGGTCAGGTATAGTAGGTACTCAGTTAATTGGGCCACTTTTTATCGAAGGAAATTTAACGTCAGATAGTTACGAAATGTTACTTAGAAATGAAATTGTACCTACACTGAGAAACTTGTTTGGGGCCAATTTTAATCAGATATGGTTTCAGCAAGATGGAGCTCCAACTCATTTTGGTGTAAATGTTCGGCGTTATTTAGATGAGATATTTCCCGGACGATGGATTGGTAGACGAGGTAGAATTGAATGTCCTCCACGTTTACCTAATTTTAATCCTAAAGATTATTTTTATTGGGGATACTTGAAATATTCAGTTTACAAAACTAAACCAGCAAGTCTTGCAGAGCTAAGTCAACGAATTATCGATGAATTTCGAATAATTTCTAGACAATCATGGAGAAATGTGGTAGACGCATTCTACCATCGGTTAGGGTACTGTCAACTTACAAATGTAGCACATTTTGAACACTTGATAAAGTAACCATTATGTTAAAAAATGTTGTAATCTATCAATTGTTAGATACGTTTTAATGTAGTTGAAAGTAGTTGCTATTAAAAAATTTATTGAGACAATTAGGCGTTGCCAGACTTCTGTTTTATGTATTTAAGACCTTCCAGACTACATCAAATCATAAGTGTTACATATGGTTGAACTTGTGTCGAATATAAGATTCCAATAATGACTGAATATACAGGGTAATGAATTTGAAAAACCAAAATTACTAATAATATAAGAGAAACGGCAAATCTGACAACATTGCAAATATCAAATATGGAATTTTCGTATCCCAAAATAGGTGTACCTCAAATTTTGTACAATTATGACTAGCAATTTAGGAGATAATTGGCCGTTTCCAGAGTTTTGGGCCACTCTGTATAAGAAAAATTTCAAACCTATACTATGACCAAAAAGTAACCATAACATCAAAAGAAATAGAAATACAAAGAGGTGTTCGACAAGGGTGTATACTTTCACCAATATTATTTTATATATACTCGGGAGATATATTATCTAATGCAATGGATGAACAAAACGTAGGCCTTAGAATTAATGACTTGCTCATGAATAACCTGAGATACGTGAAGAATATGGACTATTGCTCAACATAAGTAAGGCGATATGATAATAACAAAGACAACTCAGGGCCTTCGTGAGATATTTGAATAGAATCAGCCTATTGAAAGAGTAAGATAATTCAAATACCTAGGTACAACCATTAATAAAAACAATGACAGCTCTCAAGAAATACGAATCAGAATCGAACAGGCCAGAAGCACATTTACAAGAATAAAGAGGCTTCTCTGCTGTCGGGATTTAAACTTTCAGTTAAAAATACGAATGCTGAGGTGCTATATGCTATTTATATGCTATGAGGTACGGAGTGAAAGCGTGGATACCGAAAAAAATTGACGTGAAGAGACTAAAAGCATTCTAGATGTGGATGTATTGAAGAGTACTGAAGATCTCAGGAGTAGAAAGAATAACCAATGTAGAGGTAATGAGATGGATGCATAAGGAAAGAGAAGTACAGGAGAAGAAAACTGAGATATATGGGACAAGTGATGATGGGAGATAAATATCTAATACTCCAGGTTATTATGCAAGGGAAAATCCAGGGAGAAAGATCCATATATAGGAAGGAGACTCATGGCTGAAGAACCTTAGGGAATGATTTGGATCTAGTAACTATGAACTATTTAGAGCCGCGATCTGATGATTACCAACCTTCGAAGCGGAGATGGCACCTAGAGAAGAAGAAGAAAAAATCTAAGTATAAAATTATAAATCTGTCCCAACTATACAGGTATACCCTGTATATCAGCATCATTGCTTCAAGCGAACATATGTTTAACAACCATCTAATTATTAAATGATTATTAGAATTAGGTTAACTAAAATTGAAATTGGATGCCTTGCGATCCGTCCATATTCCGCATAGTTGAGCAATAGCACCAATCTACCAAGTAATTATCGGTGATGATTGGATAATTCCATCTCCCTTTGATTGTTATTTTCCCGGACCTTGTGGTATTATCATTTACATTTTGAATGTATTTATTCAACGAATGTGTCGAGTATTTCTGTAGTTGACGGGCATTCTGTTGCAGAATTTAATGTGAATTGATGGATTAAATATTACTAATAGATATTATAACAGAGACGACAGAAGATAATTTTAATACGCAAGTGTTATTCTACCACAAAATATGAAATAATGCATTGATAGAAATTATTCTATTGTAGAAAATTAGTCCATTGCATTGAGACATTATTTATTAGTAAGTATTACGATGTAGCCCGATCAAAGAACAATCTGACCCCAAAAAAAATAAAGGAAGGATGAAAATTTTTGAATAGGTAACTTAAATTGTCTATTATTATATATCAAAAAGTTTAAAATTCTACATCCCCTCCATTTTACAAAAGTGGGGGGGAATACCCCCCTCTCGAAGGTGAAAAATATACATTCAAAATAAGTCCGGAATTGGATAAAATGACCAATTCTAAGCAACTTTTGTTCTATAGAGTTTTTTCCCTAAGTCAATACTTTTCGAGTTATTTGCAAGTGAATATGTTTATTTTTAACAGAAAAAAACATGCTTTTGAACAGTTTTTCGGAGATAACTCAAAAAGTAAGTATTTCAGCGAAAAAAATATTCTTAGCAAAAATATAGCTTATAAAAAACTGAAAAAAAAGTGTATGCTTGAGGTCTGTAGATACAGTAGAAGCAGAGTTGTAGCTAATGAAAAGTAGGTTCTTCTTCATTAAATTCCAAATCGAATATTTCAATGTGAAATAACCAAAAAACGAAGTACTTTTCGAGGAAAATTCATTTCAACTTTTTTAAAGTGTTTAAAAAAAGGTTTATTTTTGTTTTTTAAAAGAACTTGTAACATTAAAAGTAAGTGAGTTACGCTCAGATACGCTCAGAGAGATAAAAATACTCTGTTACGCTGATGACACCGAGTTAGTAGCAGAGTGCGAAGACGACCTACAAAGATTATTGCAGGAGTTCAACATTAACGCAAAATAAATGAATATGAAAATATCAGTCCAAAAAACAAAAAGCTTAGTAATTGCCAAAGAACCAATAAGATGCAAATTGGAGTTAGACAATCAAATTATACAACAAGTAATGACTTTCAAATATCTGGGAATTAATCTATCAGTCGACAACAATATCGAAGAAGAGGTAAAAGACCAAATAATTAAAGCCAGTAGAACGGCCGGATGCCTTAACGACACAATTTGGAAAAACAAACACTTAAGATTGGAAACAAAGGCCCGAATATATAAGTCAGTTATTAGGCCAGTTATGACTTACACGGCCGAAACAAGACCAGATACAAGCAAAACACGAAGACATCTGGAAACCAACGAAATGAAGATCTTAAGAAGGATTGCTGGAAAAGGACTACAGAATAGGGTAAGAAGTGAGGAAATCAGACGCATATGTGGAGTAGACAATATAAATACCTGGGTAAAGAACAGAAAAGAAGAGTGGAATGAGCACATAAGCAGGATGTCTGAATCAAGGATAGTAAGAATAGCCAGGGACAAGTCACCGTTAGGCAGGAGAAGTATAGGACGCCCAAGGAAAAGATGGAATGACAACTTAGGGGCAGAATGAAAGGCACCGTTGAAGAAAAACAGGCAGTACTGCCTATATAAAAAAGAAGAAGAGTTACGCTCAAAATATTGTTGGTCCCTTTTATTTTTTGGTGAAAAAATCGCGAAAATCACCCCCTAATTAGCATAACAAATAAATTTTATCATTACCACTTCACAAGTTACTTTGCTTATGTATTATTTATATGATCTGTAAGTTTCATCGGTTCAAAGTGCTTATTTTTGAAAAAGCTGTAGTTAAAATGGCTTGAACGAGTAACTAATCACGAGTTTAGGCAAATTTTGAACAGCCATAGCATAACCAATTTTTGTCTAACAAGAAAACAAAAAAGTAAAAATATTCAGGAAAGCAAAACGTACATTTTATTACTCTTTAAGATTTTTGGTATTACTAATAATGTTTAAGTTAATTCTATGAACAATTCCATTTTTTTCAAAATTAAAAAAAATGTTTGATTTTAAAATCAATTTTTTTCAAAAATGAGCACTTTAAACCAATGTAACTTTAAAGAGATAATATAAACAATACATTAGCAAAATAACTTGTGAAGCGGTAACGATTAATTTTATTTGGGAAGCTAATTAGAGAGTGATTTTCGCGATTTTTGTACCAAAAAATAAAAGGGATTAACAATATTTTGAGCGTAACTCACTTATTTTTAATGTTAAAAGTTTTTTTAAAAAACAAAAATAAACTTTTTTTAAACACTTTAAAAAAGTTGTAATCAATTTTCCCCGAAAATTGCTCCGTTTTTTGGTTATTTCACATTGAAATATTCCATTTTCAATTTGACGAAGAAGAACCTACTTTTCATTAGCTACAACTCTGCTTCTGCTGGGTCTGAAGACCTCACGCATACACCGTTTTTTTTTCTTCAATTTTTTATAAGCTATATTTTTACTAAGAATATTTTTTTCGCTAGAATACTTACTTTTTGAGTTATCTGCGGAAAACCGTACAAAACATGTTTTTTTTTTGTTAAAAATGAACATATTCACTCACAAATAACTCGAAAAGTATTGACTTAGTGAAAAAACTCTATAGAACAAAAGTTGCTTAGAATTAGTCATTTTATCCAATTCCGGGCCTATTTTAAACGTATATTTTTTCACTCCCGAGAAAATATTTTTCACCCCGAATTTCCCAATTTTTGTAAAATGGAGGGGATGTAGAATTGTAAACTTTTTGTTTTATAATAATAGACAATTTCAACTATCTATTCCCAAATTTTCATCCTTCCTTCATTTTTTTGGAGGTTTTCGTAAAATTTTGTGTTCTCTTATCGTGCTAATGATAGAAACTTTTGGACCATGAGAAATACTATTTCATTTTAAAATGGTAGGTACAGGAAGAACAAAGAAACAGACAGTGTGGTGGTTCGAATAAATAAAAAAGCAAGTAAACATGAAGAAAAATGCAGGAACCACTATTTGAAAGATATACAAAACGAAAAGTACGATACTTATAAAAAGGGAAAAAACATTTTTTCATTTATTTCACTTTACCAAAAATTTAAATATTTCTTTGAAGCGGAATGGCTACATTACAGCAAAGGAATCGGAAATATCCCAATCATAATCACGAGTCCTAGACTTCGAAAACATCATAAGAAAAGCCATAAACAGCATTATCGAAAAGGAACATACCAGCAACAGTGGTATGTCTTGGATATATCAGCCGAAAGTTAGGGAAACTAATTAGGGAGACGAATAGAACAAAGTAAAAAACTAGAAAAACAAGAGCCCAAGCAGATAAGACAACAGAGTAAACAGACTAAAAAAACGCCAGCAAGAAATGGGACAACCATGTAAAGCAACAAGAAGAAAGCAGCAGAAACATGGGTCGTGTGTAGAAATTACAGAAGGTTTTAAGAAATGACATGAAACCAATACCACCTCTACATACGGCATGGTATATACCATCAAAGAAAATGGTCTAAATCTTGAGAACCACCCTAGAAGGACAGTATTTCATGAACTGCCACCAAGAAGAAGCATCTGACTTTGAAAAGGAAGTTGAAGAATACTACTGCAACTACAGAAGAAGCTGAAGTAGAAGATCCACCACTGAAACACCACTAAACACATTCTGGTTGATGATCTGTTTATATTAACCCAGAGGTTAATAATTGCGAGGATCTCGAGGTTCAGAGAAGTTTAAAATCTCTATTTAGTCTGATCTGTCTTAACGTTTTATGAGTTCATTGCCACAATTTATGGTCTAAAGACCTTAGTGGTCACACTTACCTGTGTCCAATTTCCGAAGGTCCAATAGGAAAAGCATGGTTTTCGGTTACAGGATCTCAGAATTTGTGGTTTGTTTTCTCCACCGCATCTGTTTGGATTGGCCATATATCTCCAAGGAGTAGTTACGTTGCCTTGTAAATCTGCAAGAACCGATTGTGATAAGCAGTAAATTTCTCGGTGTTGCACCCCAAGAGTTCCGCATGACGTTGTGCAAGGTTCCCAAGGACCTGGAATCCAGGTGAAACTGCAGCTGAAATGTGAAGATTTGGTATTTGTTAGTTTCTATGTATAACTGAAGTTATCTATGTATAACCGTTTGTATAACTTCAGTTATGTTATTACATGTTATTCTTTGTATAACTTTCAAGTCATCTGTATAACAGAAAATAAAATGGAATTATATCACTCCATAGAAAAGGCGGTTTTTAGAAAAGGCTATGGAACAAACGATCACCTATTGGTAATAAAAATCTTATGTAAAAATGAAAAATATACTGAATATAATAAATCACTAATATGTGTGGCTCAAAAGGTGATAGAGCGTGTTATGTTGGATATTTCACTGCTAGACATGATCCCAAACCGCCAGCTACGGTGAAGATCGGGAGTGGCTGATGCTGTAGAGAAAATAGCAACACTGAAGTGGAACTGAGCAGGTCATGTGGCTCAAATGAAAGATAACAGATGTAAACGTAGATACTGGAATGAAGACCAAGATATTATACCTACCGAACCAGAGGTCGTCCACCAACACGTTGGACTGACGACCTAAAACGTTGCTATAGGAATTGGATGCAAAAGACACAAGATCGGAATAAATGGAAAATTATGAGTAAGATCTAGGTACGTTCAGCAGTGGACAAGCGAATATTGAATGACGATTATATAATTTTAGTAAAAATCCAGTTAAAGAATCTCTTTGAAATTAAAAAAATATACACTTACCTAAATGTATTACACTTTTCAAAATCCAACTTGGGTCTTTGCCAAAGAGAACAGAATGTCCTCTTTACAATTTTATTAATATTATTGTCAAAGCAAGCTGCCGTTCTTTGTCTTCTACCGCCACCACAGCTTGCTGAACAAGGACCCCAACCCCCTAGAACCCAAACGTAACGAGATGAGGGCAGCAATTGGTCCTTGTGGATAGAATACTCGGTTGAATAAGAAATGTTCATACCTAAACGAAGTTCATATTTGGTAACCATCATCTGAAAAACATAAATAACATAATACAATATTATTTTGATGACTTATATTCTACAACACTGAAGGTGGAAATGTTCAGGTCACTTGACTCGACGGACAGATAACAGAAGTTCCACTAGGAAGAATTTCCTGTAGCTGGCTGTATACCATTAATTACAAGTAAAATTTAATAAAAAATTTTGGTCTTGGTAAAAGGTATATTATTTTAAAAAGCCCTATAGGGCTACAAACATCGAACAGAACGTTTTCGCTCTAAAAAGAGCATCATCAGTGTTGCAAGAACATGGTGAGCCAACCAAAAAATACGAAGGTCAAAGCCTTTCAAAAATGGACTAAAAGTCACATCAAAATGCTAACATAGCAAATTCCAAAGGATGGATATAATCCCTAAGGATATGGCCCTAGGATAACATATGACTCCCACACGTTGTAAGTGGGTCAAAGGTAACAAATTAGGTCATTATGTTACAAGAGCTGACAGGCAACTAACCTGTTACAGGCAACAGGCAACAAGTTAGTTGCCTGTCAGCTCTTGTAACATAATGACCTAATTTGTTACCTTTGACCCACTTACAACGTGTGGGAGTCATATGTTATCCTAGGGCCATATCCTTAGGGATTATATCCATCCTTTGGAATTTGCTATGTTAGCATTTTGATGTGACTTTTAGTCCATTTTTGAAAGGCTTTGACCTTCGTATTTTTTGGTTGGCTCACCATGTTCTTGCAACACTGATGATGCTCTTTTTAGAGCGAAAACGTTCTGTTCGATGTTTGTAGCCCTATAGGGCTTTTTAAAATAATATACCTTTTACCAAGACCAAAATTTTTTATTAAATTTTACAGATAACAGAAGGACAAATCGAATAATGGAATGGAGACCAATAGATGATGCCTTCTGGAACAGAGGTCGTCAATCAACACAATGGACTGACGATCTAAGACATTACCATAGGAATTGGATGCAAGAGGCATAATATCGAAACAGATGGAAAATTATGAAGAAGATCTATGTGCAGCAGTGGACAAGCGAAGATTAAATGATGTGATTATACAAAATATATTCCTGGCTAGTATGTGGCCATATACTTGACCAAGAACATTAGCAAATGCTATCACACAACATACGCAAAGTTGTGTGATAGCTTGGTCTTATGCAAAGCTAGAATTATAGCTTTTAAATTCACGAGAAGAAGAGAACCGAACTATATAATAAAATTTAATATAAAATCCTCGGAAACGAGAACACTTAAATTCTTCACCAAAGACAAATGGAAGAAACTAAATCCCGGAATTTTATAACAGAAATACATAGCATAGTAGTGCCGCAGAGGCAATAGGACACAGAAGAATCAACACAAGCAGACCAAAAACCAATAAACTGTAGTTCACATATAAAGTCAACATAGCAGCTGAGGAAAAGTTAGATGCCTATGCTCACAAAGTTTGAAGAAGAAGCTAGAGAATATGGCCTGACTATAAATCAAGAAAACAAAAAATATATGAAAATGCGAAGGGAAAATGCAGAAGAAAATAACTAGGTCACTATAAAGGTGAATGAGAGAGAATATGAATTTAAGAAGGTAACAGAATTTTGAGTATCTTGGAGTAACAGTTACAAATAAACGAGGTGAAGAGAGATAAATGGATAAACGGTTGTTGAAAGGTAACAAAGCAGTATAATCATTATGCACTGTTGAAGGCAAAAAACGTGTCCGTGTCCAAGGCAGACAAAATTCGAACTTATGAAATAATAGTGAGACCAGAGGTGTTGAGTGCATGTAAAACTTGGATAATGAATCAGAAAAAAGGAAAAAGTTAGAGATTTGGAAGATACCACCTACCAGATGGACCGACGACATTAAAAGAATAGCGACAAATTGGATTGCAGCTGAGCAGGACAGAGAAGGGTGGACACATCTTGAGGAGGCCCATGTCCGACAGTGGACAAAGTTGGCTGTGTGATGATGATGATGAAGGCAAAAAACGTGTCCAAGGCAGCCGAGATATGAACTCATCAAATAATAGTGATACCAGAGGTGTTGTATGCATGTATGCATGTGAAACTTTGACAATGAACCAGAAAAAAGAAAAAGGCTAGAGATTTTGAGGAGAGAAAAAACCTTGAGAAAAGTTTTTGGTGGTATAGTGGAAGCTAACGGGAAATGGCGCAGAAAATCACAGAGTTAGTTGGTTGGGACTTGTTTTACGAATGCCAACGAAAATAAACACCCTGAGAGACTGAGAGAGATTTGCAGTCGGGAGAACAAGGAAAGAAAAGAAGAGATAGAGACCACGAAGGGAGTGGTTTAATGCAATCTGGGCAGATATAGAAGAAATAGAAACAAGGAACTGGAGAGGAACAAGTGAAGGACCAGAAAAAGTGGAAGACTCTAGTCAAGACTATCTAAGGCAAGGACATCTATGACCTGTAGTGCTGTTCTTCCATTCTCAGAAACCACACTTGAATCTTGACACACAAAAGTATTACGTGATCAATTTAGAACTTATAGAACATCTCACGAAACTTACCAAAACAACCATTTCAACACGAAGAGGTCCTTGCGTCCAAACTGAATACCTATTGTTCACCCTTTTATAATGAAACCTTACCCCTTCAAAAATTCTGTAGCGTACGACAGCATCGGGAACGACTACTGAATAACTTTTCTTTTTTCTGTTTTTGAGAATTAAGGCCATCACTGGATTATCTGAGTGGTATTTCGTTATGTTCAGTTCTATTTTCACATTCCGGCCTCTTTCTGGCAAAACTGATATTCTGCTGGATTCTAAAACACAATACACTTTTATTACCGTGGCTTATGTCGAGCTCTTCTTTATTTATTAAAAAAAAGACACAGGCTCAGTGACGCGTCTTTTTCAAGAACACGTATTCAATTACAGTATACACGTCGGAAAACTGTATAAATTATTGAAAAATATAAGTTTTTAGAAAACTCCAGCTTCGACTTCGCAGTTATTGAAGCTATCAGATTCATTATTAGTGCAGTCACTGAAGGTGGATATGAGCTATTACCTCCGATTTCGTTGAACCCAGGGACGTAACTAAGGGGGGGCACGCGGGGCATGTGCCCCGGGCTCAAGTTGTTGGGGGCGCCAACACGGCCACAGATTTTTCTAATAAAAATTGTTGAAAATATTTTTAATGTGAGGTGTGTTGCAAAAGAAAATCATTATATTTATTATTTTTATTTGATTTAAGTCTAAGAAAATTCAAAGTGAAATGATGAATGCTCTCTGACTATTTACGAATCATGTTTACGGTCCGGATAAACTTGTACGGAACGAGTATGGGCATGCACACTGTGTTATCTGTGGAATGAGTCACTCGGACGGCGCGGCGTCAGAACGAGCCATTACGAGGCTCCCATGAAAACCTGGATTTCAGTGACCCTAGATGCGGTAGCTTTTTGAACACTATTGAACTAGTATCTCATTACCATGCACCTCTGAAAGAGCACATTCTTCGCCATAAAAAAGGCCAAGTCAGTTACTTTTCGCCGCTCATCCAGAATGAAATTTTAGACATTATTGCAGGAAAAGTTAGAGAACACATATTTTGTGACATCAAGGCTTCAAAATACTTTTCAATTATGTTTGACTGTAAGTACTTCCAACGTAAGTCATTTGGAGCAAATGTCTCAAGTCCTTCGTTATGTGAAAATCACCGAACAGGGTCCGGAGGTAGTGGAGAGTTTTATTGATTTTGTAACAGTTAGTGAAAAAACTGGATTGGGTCTTTCGCAAGAAATTTCAGAGAAAATCAAAAAAGATGGCTTAGATTTGAAGAACTGCCGGGGCCAGTGCTATGGCAAAGGTTCGAATATGGCTGGCAAATACAAAGGCGTCCAATCTAGGATTCTTGCCGAAAACAACCTGGCTTATTTTGTGCCTTGCGCGGCTAATTCTTTAAATTTAGGAGGTGCAAATGCTGCTAGTATGTCAGGGGAGGTACAGTCATACTTTGGAACTCTTAACTGCTTGTACAATTTTTTTGCTTCCTCCACCAATAGATGGGAGGTTTTATTAAAACATGTCCCTCTTTCTCTAAAACTACAAAGTAACACCAGATGGTCGACTAAGAGGGAAGCTGTACAAGTTATATACAAGCATCTAGGTAAAATTATAAATGCTTTAAATGACCTCAGAACCATCCTAACTACCTCAGATGAAACAAAAACTGAAGCAACTAATCTTTTGAAAAATGTCAAGCAGTTTGAGTTTATATAGTTCTCTCCTGTTTTTGGTACAAGCAATTGACCCGCATTGACATTGTGAACAAACTCCTACAAGTGGAGAATATCACCATAGATAGATCGGCCAAACACATCAGTCGATTGATCTCTGAACTAGACTCGGAAAGGGCAAACTATTCAAACGCTGCAATGAAAGAAGCCAAAGAAATGGCAACAAATCTTGGCCTTGATCCTCATTTCAAAGTAGTTCGAAAGAGAAGAAAAAAGCGCATGTTTGATGAGAATGCCGAAGATGAAGCACCTGAATTCTCAGAAGAGAAAAAATTTCAACAGCAGCTATTAGAAATCGTCGATCGCATTCTTTGTGAACTTAGAGAAAGATTCAACTCTATTCAAAATGTAAATCATTTGTTTGGTTTTCTCAAAGGAGCTAGCTTTGGAACAATGAGTGGGGATGACCTAAAGGCTAAAGCAATCGAATTAGCCTCCACATATAAAGAAGGCTTGGCCAAAGACGAATTGGCAACCGAAGTGGAAAGTTTCAAATACCATGGTTTGGATTTGGTACCAAATATCCAAACAGCCAATTCGATTGATCTTCTGAAATTTTTGTGTGTGAACAAAATGGAGGATGTATATGTATATCCAAACATAATGACTGCCTTACGAATCTTCTCGACAATTCCGGTTTCAGTGGCTTCGAATGAAAGAAGTTTTAGCAAACTTAAAATAATAAAAAATTATTTACGGAATTTGACAGGGCAACAGAGGCTGACAAACCTAGGGATTATTTCCATTGAGCACCAGGTAGCCTCAAAACTATGCTTCAGTGAGATTGTCAGTACATTTGCTGCAAGAAAAGCCCGAAAAGTTAAATTCTAAGGACAATTAAATGTTTAAATCAATATTTCAGTTAAATTTTTTATAATTTTATCTAATACTTGATCTACTTGTACATAATTTACTATCTTAAGGTTTTAGTATAAATGACGTTGTTTTGAAATAAACTATTTGTTTTTGAAAATACGTATTCTGTTATTTACCAAATATAATTAGGCCTATATACTTTCAACTTGAGGTTGAGTATTTTAAAATCAAGATAGTATTAATGTAGCGTGACGATGGACACACCACACATTTTAAGAGGAGTTATAAGGAATTAGTTTCAGTCCAATTGGTGGGGGGGCGCCAAAATAGGTGTTTGCCCCGGGTGCTGAATAACCTAGTTACGTCCCTGGTTGAACCTCCATAGATTTGCATGAAAATTGGTGAGTGATTAGAGGATATCTCAAGGAACAAAGGTGTCATGGTGTTAACCTGCGCTTTTACCCTGGGGTGGATGCCACCCCTCCTCGGGGGTGAAATTTATTTTATTAAAAATAACCCCACAATTCGATAGAGGGACAAATTACAAGCACAATTTGTTATATAAAGTTATTAAAATAAATCAAAACTTTTTGAGTTATTAAAGATCCAAGATTTTAATTTTTCGTGAGAAAAATGTATGTTTTTAACCGATTTTTCATAAATAAGTCAAAAACTATAAGTTTTTACAAAAGGTTATTATTATCAAAATTGAGGCTAATAAAAAATCAAATAAACTCCTTACTAGAAAAACCTTTCAATGTTAATTAAAAGTGAGTTATGGGTAATTGAATGTATATTTCTTTCGTCGAGTACCCAAATCTAAGTATTCAAGCTTAAATACCGGGAAAATGATGCATTTTTTAACATAAACTTATTAAACATTTGTCAAAGTTCTTAGAAATATCTATCAAATAAGTCCTCGAACAAGTTGATAGCATTCAAATGTATGCACCAAAAATTTTACAAAATTTATCTTTTAAAAATTTTTCCAAAAATATTATTTTTTTTTGTAAATAACTCCGTAAACCTTTAAGATATTTCATCTAAATATAATATAATAAATTCAGATAGGTTCATCTAAAAACTAATTGAAAGTTGATTCCAAGAGCTATTAAAAAACGTGAAAGTTAGTCTTTTAAACCTCTCACTTTTTTAAAAATAAAAGGTTAAATCGCCCCGGTTACGTGGTTCTCGCTGCAAACTTGAAATTTTAAACGTTTCTATCTCGGTTATTTTTTACTCTACGGAAATAGTAAAACGAGTAAAGTATTTGGAACAGAAAAAACTACAATTTAGTTATATATCATTTTTTACGTATATTGAGTATTTTTGGAGTTATTTAAAAAAAATGAAAAGTACTTTATTTTAAAAATTCTGATTTTTTTAAATTATATCTTTTTTTCTTCAAAAATATGCATTCTAAAGCGGTCAAAATTGTTGAAATCATTAACTATGTTAACCTAAAGAAATTCTTGTGAGGATTACTACAAATTTTAATTTTTGTGGAAATGGCGTATGTTTTATTTTTCACTTTTTCCTAAAAAAATCGAAAGGGTTCTCTTACTTTCATCATAACTTGCTTAATTTTGATGCCATTAACTTCTACTGGAGCTCATTTGATAGATATTTCGAAGTACGTTGAGAAGTGCTAACAAGTATATTCTATGAAATGCATCGTTTTCCCGTTATGTAAGCTTGAATACTTAGATTTGAGTACTTGTCGAAAAAAATATACATTCAAATACCCGTAACTCACTTTAAAATAACATTAGTTTAGTTCTTTAAGAAGGGAGTGTATTCCATTTTTTATTATCTTTAATGTTGGTAATAATAACTTTTTAAAAAAAGCTTATAGTTTTTGAGTAATACGTGAAAAACAGCTTGAAAACATGCATTTTTTTTAAGAAAAAATAAAATCTTTGATATTTAATAACTCAAAAAGTATTGATTCATGTTAATAACTTTATATAACAAATTTTGCTTAGAAGTTGTCCCTCTATCGATTTCTGGTATTATTTTTAATAAAAAAAATTTCACTCCCGAGAAGGGGCGGCATTCACCCTCAGGGTAAAAGCGCAAGTTGGCATTATGTCACCTTTGTTTCTTGAAGTACCTTCTAACTACTCACCAATTTTCATGAAAATCTATGAAGGTTCAACGACATCGGAGATGAAAACCTTCAGTGACTCCACTATATATGATAATTATTATAAAATAGGTGTATCTCTAATTTCCATATAAATCAAATAAAAATAATACAGTTCACTTTACCGAGGAGGGATTAACTAAAAATGTATAATAATATTTTCTTTGATTTTAATCCCATATATTTCAATATCTTTGAACTAACTTTGACGCTCCTAGGAGCTTTTCCAGTCTTTATCTTCCCTATTGCTTTCTTTAGTTCTTCTTCCTTCATAGATTATATACATCTGTTTACTCCAGGTTTTCTTCTGTTTCGCAGAAATACGCTGTTTTCATTTTTCTTTGCTTTTCCTTGCTCTCCGTTTAACAGTTGTTCGAAATGTTCACTCTAGCTTTCCATTATATCCTTGTCATCAATTAGATAATATTGGTCTGTTTTTGGTCTTTATTTGTTGTAGTTTTATTTCTTTGATGTCTAGAAGGTTTTTCAGTGTTCTTTCCACACTTTTTTACTGTTTTCTACAAATTTTTCTCCGAACTTACCCCAGTTTTTATTTTTTTTATATTGACTACTTCTTTAAATTTCATTCTCTGTAATTTGTGTCTTTCATTTTTTGGTTGCGTTTTTACTTGTTCCGCAATTTTTTTTACCAAGGCTCAAGGCCTATAATGAAAAGAAGCAGAAGAAGAAGAATAAAAAGTAAATAGTAGGCCTCGTAAACTGCAATAAAAAAATCCAAATTAAGGGGATGGGCACGAACTTTGGGCTTTAATGCTATTTAAATGGGATTCATTTTTTTCGAATCCTGAGAAAACTAATAAGTATTTTTGAAAAATTTAAACGCAGAATGAAAGATTACGTTATTACCGAGGGCCGAAAGTCCCTGAAAACTTCTATAATGTTTATTTTAATAAGTTACAGGGGTGAAAAACTAAGAGAAAATTTAGTTTGATTTTTAATTTCAAATAGCACAAATATTTCAAATATTCAAAATAAACTTTTTATTCATTCTAAGGGACTTTCGGTCCTCGGTAATAAAGTAATCTTTCATATAGTAGTCCTGTCGCCAGGGGGGGTACAACGGCCTCCTGTATTCAGATGGACTTACCCAAGTTTTTTTATGTATTTTGACCTGTAGAACACGAATTTTTTGGGTAACAGTTGATCCGGATGTCGATAAGATTGTTATAAACCAAGAAGTTGAGGAATCACATAACAGCGATTTCTCGCAAAACAAAACATTTTTTTGTATTTTTTGGGCCATTCTAACCAAAAAATGTTCCTACAAATTTTTTCGTAGGATGCATAGTTTTCGAGATAAACGCGGTTAAACTTTCAAAAAATCGAAAAATTGGAATTTTTGAACCCGAAAAACTTTTGATTAAAAAATAAAATAGCAATTCTGCTTACCGCATTTGAAAGTTCAAGTCAAATTATATCGGTTTTAATTATTTATATTGCTAAAAATGTAGTATTTTATTGTTAAAACAAAGCTATAAATACCTAGTGCTTGAGTGATGTTTCAATGATTTCTCATTTAAAATCGAACGAGTCCGTAGAGGAGGTAAAAGTGCAAGCGGGGCTATTTCTAAGTAGCATGCATTAAAACGAATGTATTAGGCACGGGAAACACTATGTGTTCATAGCTTTTTTTAACAATCAAAAAATAAATTTTTAGCAATGCAAATATTCAAAACAGATATAATTTGACTTAAACTTTTAAAGGCGGTAAGAAGAATTGCTATTTTATTTTTTATTCAAACGTTATTCGGGTTGAAAAATTGCAATTTTTCGATTTTTTAAAAGTTCAACCGCGTTTATTCCGAAAACTATGCATCCTACGAAAAAACTTGTAGGAACATTTTTTGGTTAGAGTGACCCAAAAAATACAAAAAAATGTTTTGTTTTGCGAGAAATCGCTGTTATGTAATTCCTCAACTTCTTTGTTTATAACAACCTTATCGACATCCGGATCAACTGTTACCCAAAAAATTCGTGTTCTACGGGTCAAAATACATAAAAAAAACTTGGGTAAGTCCATCTGAATTAAGAAGGCCGTTATACCCCCCCTGGCGACAGGACTATAGGGACTTTCGGCCCTCGGTAATAAAGTAATCTTTCATTCTGCGTTTAAATTTTTTTGAAAATACTTAATAGTTTGCTCACGATTCGAAAAAAATGATTACCTTTAAAATACATTGAAAATTTTGAAAGGCGTCAAAATGTTCCTTTCCTCTTATAGTATGGTATAGTTAGACCCAAACCCAGACATCCAAAGTGAAAGTTATCCTCCAACACCAAATTGTTCTATATGGTCCACATAATGTTCAGAAAAAAGTCACACAAGTAAATTAGCAGTTTTTTTAAGTTTTTCGTCAATATTTCTAAAACTATGCTTTTGCGTAAGGAATGTTTTATAGAAAAATGTTCTACATAAAATTTAAAACAAAAAAGGTTCTATACATAATTGTTATAAAATCAACGGTTCCAGAGTTACGGAGGGTGAAAAGTGGAGGTTTTCGATACTTTTTATATTTACCGATTTCTCCCCCCTCTCCCCCCCAAACCCGACGCTCAAAATGGTGTGACTTTTTTCTGAACATTACGTGGACCATATACCTAGAACAATTTGGTGTTGGAGGATAACTTTTACTTTGGATGTCTGGGTTTTTGGTACAGTTATATCATAAATATTGCCCAAAAAATATAAAAAGTATCGAAAACCTCGACTTATCACCGTCCGTAACTCTGGAACCGTTGATTTTATAACAATTACACTGGGGAACAATTTGAAACTTAATTTCTGTTGAGTTAGATTTCTTAGCTGTTTTCTATAGAATTAGGCATGCTGATTTCAAAACTGTTTTTAGTTTTCTTCTATCACGTCACGTTCTTTTTCTATGGGGGTGGGGCGCCTGGTGGGAGTAATGACGCTCTGATAACTGCAATTTTTCTAGACTTGCCTGTTAAATTCAGTTATGTCTGTTATATTGTGGTGAAACGTTGTGTTTCGGTTAGCAGTATTTAGTATTTTGTTACTGAAGTGTATAGAACTGCTTAGTGTGTTTGAACTGAAACGTTTCCTCATGGTTACCTCTGCTCCTATACGTCGTAAGTGCGAAAACAGCCCCGATTCGTTTTGTTATATATGTGGCAGTTTTACCATTCCCAGTCAAAGGACAAACATTAGTACATTTGTCAGACAAGCATATTTAGCCTATTTTAAAGTGAAACTTGGTGATCAAGATAAAGTATGGGCACCTCATAAAGTGCATTTCCGGGTTTACGGATGTGGACCAAGGGAGAACGTGCTAAACTTCCATTTGGTATACCTATGATTTGGCGTGAGCCCAAAGATCATTCAAGTTATTGTTACTTTTGTATAGTGAAAACATCAGGATATAAACAAGACAAACAAATGTAAAATAGAAGTATCCTAGTTTACTGTCAGCTACACGCCCAGTGCCATATTCAGCCGAAAACCCCGTGCCAGTTTTCAATGAATTTCCCTCTTTGGAAGAAGAGGAATACGGATATGGTGCAGTTGAAAGCTACTCCAACGATGAAGATTTCGAAATTTAAGACGACTCCGCACGTAAGGGATTCGAACAACAAGAGCTAAATGATTTGGTGCGAGATTTGGGACTATCCAAAAAAGCTTCAGAGCTCTTAGCATCACGACTCGATGAGAAAAACTTGCTTGAAAAAAGTGCCAAGGTATCCTATTTTCGAACACGAGAAAGGGCATTTCTGCAATATTTTCAAAGTGAAGGTGGATTTGTGTTTGGCCATAATGTAAGTGGTTTAATGAAAGAATTGGGAATTTCAAACTATGTATAACGCATCTGACTCGAGACTGTTTATAGATAGCTCAAAGTGGAGCCTGAAATGTGTTCTCCTCCATAATGGAAATTTATTTGGTTCTGTTGCATCATGAAAGCACGGTACCAAGGTAGATGGGATGTACATATGATGGCTGACTATTTTTGGAGCATCAAGCGCGAATGTGCACAAACTGAACACTCCAGAAAAAGCCATAAACGCAAATTTTTTTCTTAATTTGTCAGTAATGTTCATTATTAAACAATTTTATTTGTATGAACTCGATTTAACTTAAATTAAATGATTTGTAAACTGATTTTTATTTTACGTTCCTTTATATGCATGATTTTTGAGGATATCCTGTAGTTTAAAAAGTTGACGTGATAGAGAAAATCTGAGGTCATTCTCAGATTCAGACGCCAAAAATTAGTGAAAAACAAGTGTCAGATCTAACTCAACAAAAAATGTGTTCCCCAGTGTTATGTATAGAACATTTTTTGTTTTAAATTTCATGTAGAACATTCTTGTATATAACATTGTTTACGCTAAAGCATAGTTTTAGAAATATTGACGAAAAATATAAAAAAACTACTAATTTACCGGCTTTCCTCCCATCTTCCTCCAAAACCGGACGCTCAAAATGGTGTAACTTTTTACTGAACAATATGTGGACCATCTAGAACATTTTGGTGTTGGAGGAAAACTTTTACTTTGGATGTTTGGGTTAGGCCTTTTTTTGGATCAGTTATACTATACTACCTCCGTAACTTTGGAACCATTCATTTTAGAAAGATTATGCATAGGGCCTTTTTTATTTCAAATTTAATGTAGAACAATTTTATATAGAGAGTTGTTTATGCTAAACCGCATAGTTTTAGAAATATTGGCGAAAAACTTAAAAAACTACGAGTTTACCGATTTCTCTCCCCTCTCCCCCAAACACGACGCTCAAAATGGTGTGACTTTTTTCTGGACATTGTGTGGAACATGTAAAACAGTTTGGTGTTGAAGGATAACTTTCACTTTGGATGTCTGGGTTATGCCATCTTTTGGATCAACTATACTATTAAGGCTTTTATCTACGATCATTCCAAACTGTCTGTGAATTATCAATTCCATTTACCGCTTAAGCTTTTCTTGATCTCCATTATCCTAAATACATTTCTCGCCACTCGCACCCTTCTGTAATTTAAATAAGTTACCGAAACGGATATTTACCCTTTTTTAATCGTCTCCTATAAATCCTCCTGACCTCGCTACATTCGGAATTGTCTCCACCGCAGACTCCACATCTGTCCCTTCGTAGAGGAGAATGGAGGATTCCGTCGCAGCCCACTACGTGGCACACTCCCTGAAATCAATTCCGCTTAGCCTGAGGACGGTTAATATTAGGGTCGGTTGGAGGCTCATGCAGAGGTGTACGAAAACTATTTAAGTGTTATATGGACTATCGAAAAAACCTAATTAGAGTAGTATGTGTAATAAAAATGACGTGTGTTGTGATTTGAATTCACTTACAAACATACCCGATTAATAAAAAAAAAATTGAAAAAAATATTTTTAAGAAACGCTTTTCTTTAGTTAAGAGTGACTAAAATTAAATGATGTACTTTTTAAAATTTTGATGTACAAAAAAAAACATATTATAAAAAAATCAACCAAAAAGCAAAAAATAAAAAAATTGAAAAAATCTAACACATTCGTCAAAGAAAAACGTGGCTCGTCTTCATCGAATAAACGGTTTTAGCACCACGATTTTCTTTAACAAATGTGTTACATTTTTTCATTTTTTTATTTCTTACTTTTTAGTCTTACACTTTTCAAACATTAAAATATATCGTCATGTTTATTAAAATATGTATAAAACATATGATGTACAAACATGAAAAGTAGTCGGAATCGGCAAAAAATTTGAAACTTTATTGTTTATTAATGAAGCATAACGTAAACAATTAACGTAAAAAGTGAAATTCTGTGTAGTTCATATAATTAGCTACAATCTGTAAAAGTTTCAAGTTTCTTCATTATAAAAAACAAGAGAATTTAAGCATTTTCTGTTAAAATCGTTTTTCTATTTAAACAATTAATAAACAAATAAAAATTTATTGACTATTTGTGTATTGTTCCTGCGAATTAATATGTCTGCAAATTTTTAGTTATTGGCATTGAATAAAAGGCAGTCAAATTAACGTCCAAAGATTTGACCCAAACGATTGAACTAAAGAAAAGCGTTTAATTAATTAATAGTCCAAGTAATAAAGCTTAAAATAGGACAAAACCTCGCAATTTTTACAGAATGGATAGATTTGCTTGAAAATTTGAGAATAAGTAGTGGATAGTCCAAGGATCAAAATCTATATCATGCCGAAAGGCGCTTTTACCATGGGGGTAGTTGCCGCCCCATCTCGGGGGTGGAAATTTTTATTACATTTTAATAATGTTCTATACATTTTTTTGATAAAATTGATAGTTCTCGATTTATTCGCTATCAAAAGTGTTAGTTTTATATCGAAAAAATCAATGTTTTTAATAAGTTTTCTGCTAATAACTCCAAAAGTTTTCGTTTTATCAAAACAACTTTACTAACAAAAATGTACCTTTTGAAACAATAAACCAAACCGATTTTTTAAATTTTCTTTAAGACCAATGAGATCGAGCTATACTTTATTATATGTTGGCTCTTCTTCGTGAAATGCTGAATATTGTAGTTTCAAAGTCAAAAGACGGGAAAACTATGCATTTTGCGAGGACAACTTGTTCAAACTAATTTAATGTACTTAAAAATATCTATCTCCAGAAATAAAAAAGAGTCACTAGCTCAAAAATTAAGTGACTTATAATGAAAAGAATGTCAGTCCTCATTTTTTTAAGCGAAAAAGTAATCGCAAGCATCCCCCTAATCACCACCCTAATTAAAATTAGTCATTATCCTTATTTGATCGTTTTTATTTATATATTATTAATAGGTCCTAGAAGTTTGACCGGCTTAGAAGGATTAGTTTTAAAAAAATGGAGTTAAAAGCGAATAACGAATTTTTATAATTTGGAAAAGAATGGCATTTTCTTTAGAATAGCAAAATTAGGATCAGAGATACGAAAAAATGTTTCAATAGGAAATTGTAGCTGTACGGCAAAAATTTCGTGAGCTATTGACAATTACAACTTGTAATAACATGGAAAAACCACCTTTCCCAACACTTTCAAAGTCACCTCTTTTTGCGACTGAGGATGTTAAAATGATTTAATATTAACAGACTTATAGATCTTATAAAAACCTACAAATTTATTTTTTACCAAACTTTCTAATGTAAAAACCAAAAAAGTTACGGTTAAAAAATCAATATATATTTTTGAAAAAAAAAAGGGGAAATCAAATTGGAAGCATAATGATGTGAGTTAGCGGTGTTTTTAGTCATTGCCCTTATTCATTCTTATTTATTTGTGTATTATTAATAGATTCTAGAAGTTTGACTGGCTTAGAATGATTAATTTAAAAAAAAACTGGAGTTAAAAGCGAATAAGAATTTTTCTAGTTTGGTAAAAAAGGCCATTTTCTTCAGAATAGAAAGATTAACATCAGAGATACGAAAAAATGTTTTAATATAAAATTGTAGATTATTTAATTCCCAAGAACTTGGTAGAAAAAAATGTTTCTACAGCAAAAATTAAGTGAATAGTAAATGAGTATACCAAAAAACATTTGATTTTTTCTATACAAAACATAACACTTTCGATAGCGAATAAATCGAAAACTATTAATTTTATCAAAAAAACGTATGTAACATTTTTTGCTTATAATGAACGTTTTTATCAACTCTTGCGGTCAAAATATAATAAAAAATTTCCACCCCTGAGATGGGGTGGCACCCACCCCCATGATAAAAGCGCCTTTCGGAATCATATAGATTTTGATCCTTGTACTATCCGCTATTTATTATCAAATTTTCAAGGAAATCAATCCATTCTGTAAAATTTGGAGGTGAAAAGCTTCGGTTCCTGGCCTATAATACGACAAAACGAATTCTAATGTTAATTGTAGCACAAAACGTCTCTACCGGTGGTTTTTATAAGACTACGGTAAAACACGAATTTTTTGAATTCGAGTTTTGGTTGAAGTTTTGTTTCGTATCGTATTGAAATTTGTCACGAATAAACGCCGATTTATATATAAACAAATACCTGTATCAACATTCAAAATTTGAAACTTTATTGTTTATTTATGAAGCATAACGTAAACTATTAACGTAAGAAGTAAAATTATGTATAGTTCATATCATTTGCTACAATTCATAAAAGATTCAAGTTTCTACATTGTAAAAAACAAGAGAATTTAAGCATTTTCCATTAAAATCGTTTTTTTATTTAAACAATTAATAAACATAAAAAAATTTATGGACTATTCGTGTATTGTTCCCGCGAATGCATATGTCTGCAAATTTTCATTCATTTGCATTGAAGAAAAGTCAGTCAAATTAACGTCTAAAGATTTGATGCGAACTATTGAAGTAAAGAAAAGCGTTTAAAAATAATATATTATAAAGGTACAGCGCCACGTAGGGTGCTAATTATAAAAGGTACAAACGACGCAATAGGTGACGAAATTATTACATAATTACAGTTGAGTCCCTGAATCTTTACCCGTGCGCCATCATTTAAAACATACGAAATAAGTCGATGATAAGTCGGAAATTTAAATTTACTAAACGAAACAGCAAGTCACTTACTGTCACTTGCTGTTGCGTTTAGTAAATTTCAATTTCCGACTTACCATCGACTTATTTCGTATGCTTTAAATGAAGACGCACGGGTAAAGATTCAGCGACTCAACTGCATATTGGGTAGCCTAACACATGTATGTAATACTTTAAAAAGGGGGAAGCCCTGTAAACCATGTACAGTAGGAAAAATGAAAGAATACCCATGAACGAACATATAAAACACACTGTATTTTCCTGTCACCGTGTCACACAAAAAATTGGCCAGCGCAAGTACATGTAATAAGTATTGTTACATGTACTTGCACTGGACAATTTTCTTTGTGACACGGTGACAGGAAAATACAGCGTGTTTTATATGTTCGTTCATGGGTATTCTTTCATTTTTCCGACTGTATGTAATGTTACTTGTAATGCATCAGGCCTAACTATTCTGCTGATACACACATGTGCTCAAGACGCTACTACTTTCAATAAAAGCCGGACATTTAACGGACTAGTTTTATTGTTGAATTGAAGTAACATACGAGAGAGCATATACAGTGGGTGATCATTTGATTAGAGCCACCTAGTAAAATTCAATGTTTTAGAGGAATGGTATACAGTGACCACGTAAAGGTTGGAATAAATTCATTTTCTCGAGAATGGACGACGTAAAAATTCCCGAAACAGGTCAATTTTTATTTTTAAATTACGACTTTTTGGCATACATGTCATACTAGTGACGTCACCCATCTGGGCGTGATGACGTCATCGATGATTTTTTTAAATGAGAATAGGGGTCAAGTGATAGCTCATTTGAAAGGTAATTCAATTCTCTATTCAGTAATATAAACATTAACATAATTATTTATACAGTGTGTTCAAAAAATTTTTTTTGAATTAAATTTATTGACATAAAAAGAAGAATGTGTGTAATTTATTTAATTCAAAATACATTTTACTGATATCAGAAAACAGGAAAAAATGTTTATTTGATAAATAAATATTGTTTTTGCTTAAATTCAATATTAAAGCAGCCATCCACTTGCCTCTTGACAGTTTGAACATTTAATTTAAGCAAAAAGCAATGATTATTTTTCAAATAAACATTTTTTTCTGTTTTTCGAGAGCAGTAATAAATTACATACATTCTTCTTTTTATGTCAATAAATTTAATTTAAAATTTTTTTTTGGACACACTGTATAAATATATTATGTTAATGTTTATAATACTACTGAATAGAGAATTGAATTACCTTTCAAACGAGCTATCACACGACCCCTATTCTTATTGAAAAAAATCATCGATGACGTCATCACGCCCAGATGGGTGACGTCACTAATATGATATATGTATATGCCAAAAAGTCGTAATTTAAAAAAAAATTGACCTGTTCCGGTATTTTTTTCCAAAGTCGTCCATTCTCGAGAAAATGAATTTATTTCAACCTTTACGTGCTTACTGTATAATTGAACTGTATCGTATATTAATTAATGGATTTGTTTCCATTTGGCTGTATTGTTACACTTTATGAAAGTGCAATAAATAGTGGCAACAAGCATGTATGGCAATGCGTGACTCGGATGCCATTGTTTGTCAGTGCTGTCCAGCCTAGCTTGCAACTCGTGTGCCTATTATTTTGTATTCTTTATGTTTAGAGTTATAATAAACTTTTCGAGTTTCCATTGCTCTCTAGTGATATTCTAACAGGCCTATACTATTTTTTGTGAATTTAGTAAAAATTGCGCGTTCGTTACACTAGTTGTACCAGAACATCATGGGAAATCCAAATACATTTCACCAAGGAAAATAGCAGAAATAAAAACTTTAATATTCAATACTCATCACTCCAACACAAACATAGCCATCCATTTCTAATGTTTCAAAGGCAACATGGACCGTATAAAGAAAAACCTTACATACCATTATTAATCAAAAGTAAAATTTTCTAAGGTGGCTCTAATAATATTATCACCCACTGTAGGTTACAATTTCCTTATATACTACTACAGTGAAGTGGGATGGTCACTGATGTCAAAATGAGCAGTGACACCGCGCTAAATACAAATAACCTAAACCCAGTATATTACAGGTAACCTAAACCCAGTATAATAATAATTAATCTCTGGTTTAGGGTTGTTTACAATGAAAATCATGATAATCGATCGAGCCATGTATTGTTCATTGTGTTGAACATTGTTCTCCCTACAGGGTGTCTCAAACTTGGCATAAGAAAAACATGTATTATCTTCCACCCTGTGACGATAATATAATTTTATCGTCTAGTCTAGAGTACGCCAATGAATTAAGTAAAACGTGTTTTTGTACCGTCTCGGACGATATAAAAGTCGGAACGAAAAGCCTAGTTGATTATTATTCTTGGAGCGTTGATCGAAGAATAATAAACAACAACGAGGTATAAGAGGTGAGTTATCCCAACTATTTTCCGCCGTCGTTTTGGTGTGTTGAACGAATCCGACGGTTTTCTTTTTTACCTATCCTTTTACGAGCGTTGATCGTATTTCCCTACATGTCTTTTCCGCTGGCGAGCTGAGCGAGATTTCCTCTCCTTATATGTCCGTTTCATAATAATAAATGTAATTCCTAAATCCACGCGATCGTCGGTAGTATTCATTCATGTACCAGATATCGTCACATCAATCCGAATCTAATGGTCTATACGTAGGTTGTAAATATATTTTATTAACGAAATTAACGAGTAGTAATTAAGGCTAATTACACAGGCCAACGATGAAAAAACTTTTTGGTACGATTACCTATATCTTATGTATTTTAGTATGCTGAGTCCGAAAAGCGTATTAAAAATGCTGTATCACCCACCATTTTTCACAATTTAACATTTAAAACTGCATAATTACCTTTGAAACCAAGATGACTACTAAGGAAATAGAAGCTTGTATTACATTCAAAAAAGTTGTAACCACGTTTTTAGGTAATGTGAAAGACTCTAACTACCTTATATTAGCTAATTTATTAGATAAGTTTTTTAAGATATTAGATAAGGTTTAAGATTTGGGATGTCAAATGAGCCTCAAAATCCACCTTTTGCATAACCATCTTGACTTTTTCCCTGAAAATCTGGATGATGTCAGTGAAGAACAAAGTAAACGATTCCAGTTGGATATCAAGGTGATGGAGAAACGATACCAGGGACGTTGGAACACCAATGTGATGGGTGATTACTGTTGGTCACTTCACCAGAAACAACAGAGTGGCCTCGCATAGGAGAAAAAGCTACTTCAGAAGTTTTACATAAAAAAGAGAAAGAAAATACAAAAGCATTGACACCTGAAATGACTGCACAGACCTATACTATAACAAAATAAGAATTAGATAAAAGGTTTTATTCTAATAATGTATCATTTTAATGTATTTTGGTATTTTGTCTATTTCAAATTATTTTAATGTATAATAAACCAGTGTCATATTGTGGGAAAACTATGAGTGATACGTAAAATCTAATTTCAGATTCTTTTTTAGCGCCAAAAATACATAGGATTCATATAAATTTGTAAGAAAAGTTTTATAATTTTTTTTGTTGGCCTGTGTTATCTTATCATTTGTAATGTTTTGATTCTAAAGTAAATGTCAATAAATGTCAGTGTAAAGGCGAACCTTCTGTCTTCGGCTGAATTTTTGTTACCTGGAGCAACAAACGCAATGACCACGTCCCTGCTCGGGCGCCAATGTAACGTGGTCGTTGCGTTTGTTGCTCTAGATAACAAAAATTCAGCCGAAAACAGAAGGTTCGCTTTTTAAAGACATTTATTTTCTATTTAAAGACATTTTATTTATTTTTAAAACCGTCGGATTCGTTCAACACACCAAAACGACGGCGGAAAATAGTTGGGATAACTCACCTCTTATAGACAACGAGCTATATTATTTTGTTATAGTATAGGTCTGTGCAGTCATTTCAGGTGTCAATGCTTTTGTATTTTCTTTCTCTTTTTTATGTAAAACTTCTGAAGTAGCTTTTTCTCCTATGCGAGGCACTCTGTTGTTTCTGGTGAAGTGACCAACAGTAATCACCCATCACATTGGTGTTCCAACGCCCCTGGTATCGTTTCTCCATCACCTTGATATCCAACTGGAATCGTTTACCTTGTTCTTCACTGACATCACCCAGATTTTCAGGGAAAAAGTCAAGATGGTTATGCAAAAGGTGGATTTTGACGCTCATTTGACATCCCAAATCTTAAATATTATCTAATATCTTAAAAAACTTATCTAATAAATTAGCTAATATAAGGTAGTTAGGGTCTTTTACATTACCTAAAAACTTGGCTACAACTTTTTTGAATGTAATACAAGCTTCTTTTTCCTTAGTAGTCTTCTTGGTTTCAAAGGTAATTATGCACTTTTAAATGTTAAATTGTGAAAAAATGGTGGGTGATACAGCATTTTTAATACGCTTTTCGGACTCAGCACACTAAAATACATAAGATATAGGTAATCGTATCAAAAAAGTTTTTTCATCGTTGGCCTGTGTAATTAGCCTTAATTACTACTCGTTAATTTCGTTAATACAATATATTTATAACCTACGTATAGAACATTAGGTTCTGATTGATGTGATGATATCTGGTACATGAATGAATACTACCGATGATCGCGTGGATTTAGGAATTACATTTATTAATATGAAACGGACATATAAGGAGAGGAAATCTCGCTCAGCTCGCCAGCGGAAAAGACATGTAGCGAAATACGATCAACGCTCGCAAAAGGATAGGTAAAAGGAAAACCGTCGGATTCGTTCAACACACCAAAACGACGGCGGAAAATAGTTGGGACAACTCACCTCTTATACCTCGTTGTTGTTTATTATCCTTCGATCAACGCTCCAAGAATAATAATCAACTAGGCTTTTCGTTCCGACTTTTATATCGCCCGAGATGGTACAAAAACACGTTTTACTTAATTCATTGGCGTACCCTAGACGATAAAATTATATTATCGTCACAACCCGGTATAAGTTCAAAAAAGAGGTTTGACTAAACCTGCCCAACTGTGTAAATACAAGAGAAATATCTAAAATACTAAAAAAAAAATAGCGGAATCCTTTAATCTGTTCACGAAAAAATCGACTATGAACATAAGCATAATTTTAAGTGATGCATAACCTTTGAAACTATGTGTATTGCGTATTAATATACGTTGTTGTTATGTCTTTCAATGAATTATTATTAATATAGTTTTCTAATTCCTAAATATTAGTTAGTTTTGTCCATTTAATTAAAATTAATTTAATTAAAATTATTGGAATTAAATAAAAAAAGACGGTGTGATTACGGTATTTTCTATATAGGTACAATTTTCGATTAATTGTTTTAAGATACGTATTATAAGGACGCCAATGCCTTTTTAACGAGATGGTGATTATGATCACAACCGTCGTCAGGGTATTTGCTAGGTCAGATTCATCACACATAATTAATCTTTCTAATATAACAGAACAGACAGCGACATCAGTAGCACGTCACGGGAACATAGAGTAACCGTCTCAGACATTATCAGGTAAAACGGGAAAATGTGGGTCGAAACTTTTAGCTGCTGCATTTTAAATCATTTCTTCAAGTTTTAAACATTCATAATTAATTCTGTTTAACAAAAATTTTGAATAAATTGGGAAAATGGGGTACTTTGTTTCTTTAGAATTCTGGCATCAAACATAAAAGATTTTTAGCTGATTTTACAAAAAATCTTTAAAATATAATAGTAGGGGAGCCCAAGCGGGGATTTTTGCAGTTAATCGAGCGCGTCAGATTATCATATGGGGAGAAACCTGGTACCCTGCAGATGTACCTCTACCATTGGCTCTTAACACAGAGAAGTTCGTTAAGGGGACTCGAAAAAAAAAATCTATCCTTAAAAATACTCGAAATTGTCAGATTAAGATAAGGTAAGTTAAGTACATGCAAAAGAGTGTATATTTCAAAAATCTGACGATTTGAGCGGAGCGTAAGGAAATGGGCGAGTCAAAAAATTTCACAAAAAAAGCGAATATTTCACGAAATGAACATCAGATTGAAAAACTAAAAAATACGTCTTCAATATTTTTCAAAAATCTATCGAATGGTACCAAACATGACTATGGTACTATGATACTAACCACGGAGAGGGGTGGGGGGTAAATTTAAAATTTTAAATACACACCCCCCGATATTTCGCAAAATGAACATCAGCTCGAAAAACTGCAAAATACACTTTCAAAATGTTTTTGAAAAATCTATTGAATGGTACCAAACACGACCCCGCACGGAGGTGGGGTGGGGGCTACTTTAAAATCTTAAATGGGACCCCAAATTTTTATTGCAGATGTGGATTCTTTACGTAAAAATAAGCTACTTTTTTCGAGATATTTTCCTGAATTATGGATAGATGGCGCTATAATCGGAAAAAACGATTGTTGGAAATGGAAAATTAAATTAAAAAATGGGAAGTCCCCACTAAAATGGAAAATTTTACTTAACTTTTTTTGGTTTTAGTACCTAATTATCACAACCCAATAGGTCCGCATAACGCTGGAGTGACTGCAAATTTAGCAGACTTTGCTCCCCTACCATAATAATATAAATACAAAATCCACAACGAAATTAAATTCCTGTAGCTGGCTGTATACCGTTAATCACAAAAATTACTAAAGTCCTTTATAAAGGTATATTTTATTTAAAAATCCTTAAAGCGAAAACGTTTTCGATCTAAAAAATCATCATCAGTGCTTTTTACAGGCCAGTGACATGCTTGAGTCTCCAAGATATTTGGGTGAAAACTCTTTGAATCTTATACAATTATAAAATGTTACATTATTATGTTAAAATGAAAATTATGTTTAAAATATTCCTGGATATAACATCAGGCACCACAGGACTTCCCACGACACGTGCAGAGGCGTAACAGAGGCCCCCGCAGCATGAAGCTTGCGGGGGCCCCAATATGTCAGGGGCCCCATCTTGTCTAAAAGATGTAAAAATGTTTCATTTTTATATTATTGAAAATAATTCATATACTGAATATATTTAGATATAGTATTGAAAATGAAGTTGTCCATCAGATAGATATGTATGAATAAAATTGTAGATATATTCGCTGATGGTAGTGCACATAATACTATCAACATATACTCATCAATAAAACAGTGCATGAATACACTAATAGCCCAGTAAATTACCGTTTTGGAGTGTATGACCCTCTACTTGGGGGGGGGGGGGGTGAACTACTTGGTAGGTGAAAAACATACGTTTAAAATAAGTCCGGAAATGGATAAATTGACTGACTAATGCAACTTTTGTTCAATATTTTTAGAGTTATTTGCGAGTGAAATTGTTTATTTTTCAACAAAAAAAAAAAACAAGTCTTCAAGTGGTTTTTCGCAAGTAACTCAAAAATTAAGTGATTTATCAAATTAAATATTATCAAAAGAATATTTTTAGCAAAAATGTAGCTTATAAAAAACAAAAAAAATGGTGTATTCATGAAGTCTATAGTCTATGGACACAGTAAAAGCAAAGTTGTAGCTCATGAAAAGTTATTGTTCTTATTTATCTAATTCCAAATATAATATTTATATATTTTTCTAGCATCAAAACTAAGCGAGTTACGCTCAAAATAAAGTTGCCCCCTTTTTTTTTGGTAAAAAAAATCATAAAGCTTTCCCCCTACTTATAGCACCAAAAATAAAATTAATCGTTAGCGCTTTACCATTTACTTTACATAATATATACCTAGGTATGTACCTATTGTTTAAATGATATGTAAGCTTGACCGGTTCACAGCTCTTATTCTTGAAAAAATCTGGTTTTATAGTAGAAAAAGTTTTTTTAGTTTGGAAAAATGCCCTTTTTCAAAATAGCTTAAAAAGTATTAATGATACAAAAAATCTCAAACAGCAAAGAAATGTAGGTTTTGCTTTCATAAATATTATGGTTTTATTTTGTTTTTCTTTAAGAAAAAAATTGGCTAAAATATGGCTGTTCAAAATTTTCATAAACTCGTGATCAGTGACTCGTTTAAGCCCTTTCAATTGGAGCCCTTTCAAAAATAAGCACTTTGAACCGGTGAAACTTTCTGGGTGATTTCCATTTTTTTATAAGCCACATTTTTGCTATGACTATTTTTTTTTGATCAAATACTTACTGTTTGAGTTATTTGCGAAAAACCGCATGAAAATGTGGTTTTCTTGTTGAGCAATAAGCAATTTCACTCGCAAATAACTTGAAAAGTATGTATTGACTTGACCACTTCGGTATTGAGACTATAAAACAAACAAGACGGTGGTCGCCACTTCGGTGGTGACAAAATTACAGGGTATAATATCTTAGTATTTCACGTTCATTTACTGGGTTATACATACGAGTGTCCCAAAAGTAGTGGAACGGTCGAATATCTCGCGAACTAAACATCGGATCAAAAAAACTGAAAAATATGTGTTCAATCATTTTCAAAAATCTATCCAATGACACCAAACACCAACCCCCACTACACCCCCTGGAGGTGGGGTGGAGGGTAACTTTAAAATCTCAAATGGAAACCCCTAGGTTTTCTTGCAGATTTGGATTCGTTACGTAAAAGTAAGCAACTTTTATTCAAGACATTTTTTCGAACTGTGGATAGATGGCGCTATAATTGAGAAAAAATTTATCCTGATACCATAGGTAAATTATAGAAACGGTCTAATATCTCGAGAAATACACTTCCAAATGAGAAACCAAAAAAAAGGTTTTCAATACTTTTCGAAAACCTATCGAATAACGCTAAACATGACCCTCCAACCCACCCCCTGGAGGTGGGGTGGGGGGTAACTTTAAAATCTTAAATAGCAACCCACACTTTTTATTACAGATTCGGATTCGTCATGAAAAACTAAGCAACATTTATTCGAAACATTTTTTAGAATTGTTGACAGATGGCGCTTTAATTGGAAAATACGATTTATTAGCGCCATCTATCAGCAATTTTAAAAAATGTTTCGAATAAATGTAGCTTAATTTTTCATGACAAATTCGAATCTGTAATAAAAAGTGGGGGTTGCTATTTAAGATTTTAAATTTACCCCCACCCCGTCTCCAGGGGGTGGGTTGGAGGGTCATTTTTGCTGTTTATCGATAGGTTTTCGAAAAATATTAGAAACCTGTTTTTTTGGTTTCTCATTTGGAAGTTTATTTCTCGAGATATTAGACCGTTTCTATAATTTACCTATGGTATCAGGATAAATGGTTTTTCCCAATTATAGCGCCATCTATCCACAGTTCGAAAAAATGTCTTGAATAAAAGTTGCTTACTTTTACGTAACGAATCCAAATCTGCAAGAAAATTTAGGGGTTTCCATTTGAGATTTTAAAGTTACCCCCCACCCCACCTCCAGGGGGTGTAGTGGGGGTTGGTGTTTGGTGTCACTGGATAGATTTTTGAAAATGATTGAATACGTATTTTTCAGTTTTTCGATCCGATGTTTAGTTCGCGAAATATTCGACCGTTCCACTACTTTTGGGACACCCTATATAAGTTTTTATTACAGAAGTCACATTTAGTAATTATTTAAAGGGACCCCATCTCCAATTCCGCGAGTTTGTTACGCCACTGGACGCGTGGGTTGCTTTGTTCGGAAGACGGATCCTCATACGTATTACGGACAGTAATAATTAGCACCTGCACCTTTTAGCTTTTTATATTTTAGCAAATATACCTTTTATACAGGATTTTAGTAATTTTCGAAGTTATACTTCTTTAGGCGCGATTGGGAAAAATGTTGGGATTGGCAGTAAATGTAAATATGCGCGAATTCATCAAAAATTGTTATCATTACGCGCAGGTAGGGCTTTTCAACGATTCTCATTCTCAAACAAATGAGAATCGTTTAAAATCCCTATGAATGACAGCGGATACGTTACAAGTTTGCTTTGATTGGGCATTCCAATGAATTATTAAATAAGGCGGCTGTGGATAAACAAGTGTTGTTTTTTAGTTTTTCTTGTTGTAAGAACAGAAACAAAAGTAAGTTTATAGTTGTAGTGACTTTTTAAATAGTTTTTAAAAACAACACGCACTTAACTGTAAATGTTTCAGTATTGTAATAAAAAATTATATACCTATTTGGAAAATGTTAAATGTAGTAGTGCTTCAATTAATGACGACATAAAAAGAGTAGCGGGAAACTGGCTACAAGCGGCCCGGTATAAAGGGTACTGGAAATAAGTGGGGGAGGCATATGTCTAGCAGTGGACGCGATTGGCTGATTGATGATGATGATGATGATCTTACTTTAAGTGACGATGTCTCGATACCGTACATTATTATTGCCATATGTAGCATTTTACGAAGAGAAGTCGGAGACAAAAGGAGTTTCTTACGAATATTGCTACTCGTATCTTCACTTCTAAATTCATGACGTTTTGATTAAAAGAAATATTGTATTTATAGTTTAAATGAAAAAGATATTACTATAATTATTAGAATTTCTTCGCAAGGAGTGGTTTTTATAAAGGTAGAAATTATGTGGTAAAAAATTAAAACAGCAAAGAAATCTAAATATATCTAAGTATACCCAGTAATTGCGATTAGTCGCATTCGATTCAGTGACCAAAAATACACCAGAGAGAACCTTAACACTATCAATTTATTTACAGAGCTTCTAATAATTCCTGAAAAACACCTAATTTTACCATAATTTGTTAATAACAAATAAACGCACCACATTTGGGCTTCCAGACCACTTCCATTGGATTCAGCGACCCAAAAAACCTATAATACCAGCATCAAATCGCGGCGAACTAAAAGTGTTCACGGGATCCCCTATGTTTCGACTAGACTATTAGTAGTCCAGGGCGGATCTGTTTTGAGATGGACGTTGAGAGGTGACTCAAATTTTTTTGCAGAAATTGCTTGAAAATAGCTCAAATAATAATATTTGAGTTATCCTCCCACTCAAAATGGCCCGGAACATTGTTTAAATAGTCAAAATGTCAAAATATGAAGGAAAAATTCGATTTTTTTATTGGTTTCTTGATTATAACTTTAAAACTATTCATTTCTGGGAAAAGTTGTAGTGACATAAACGTTGCGTAATTAAATTTCCTACAATATAGAATTGGTCAACAATTTAAAAAATAGTCACCCTTGTTGCAAAATAGCAATAATTGCAAAAAAAACCATACAAAAACAAGTATTCGCATTTTACGTTTTTCAATCATTTGTGCTACACTTAGGACCTTCATATTTTACCCAGAAAAACATCATGATATAGTAAAACAACACTGTATATTTCATTAAGATCGGTTTAAAAGATTTTGCAAAATGAATTTTGAAATCCAGCTTCCGCAAAAAAAATTCATTTTTTTTTAAATGTTCCAGGACTAAAAATAAAGCACATAGCAAGTTGAATTTTTTTTTGATTATATAAGTGTACTGTACCTTTCATGTGCATTCTGCAAAATTAAAATCGATTAATTATCACGGCGTCAGGAAATGTTTTAAATAAACATTAATTTTTGGTGCTACGCGCAGGACAGCGATATTCGATTCACACAAGTTGATTTCCACCAAAATTTCTTCAAATCTTTACCTAATATATTATTTTCTTACCCTATATTTTGTTGTATTTTAATATTTTAATTCCACAAAAATCAAACTAATTTTATTATTGTTTGTGAAATATTGTTTAGGAAATTGAATATGTTTAAAAATAATAAACTTTTATTCTCTAAGTTAAAATATAAGAACAAAGAAAGTTTTTGCTGAAAAAAGTGTTATTTCAAAGGATAGAGTATGTGTTTTTATTTTGCAATAAACAAATTTATTTATTTATATCGAAATGTAATAAAAATTAAAATGTATCAATCATTATCAAAGGTCATTGAAATGCCCAATCAGAGCAAACTATCCGCTGTCCTGCGCGTAGCACCAATAATTAATGTTTATTTAAAAAATTTCTGACGCCGTGGTAGTTAATCGATTTTAATTTTGCAAATTTTAAATGAAAGGTACGATACACTTCTATAAGCAAAAAAAAAATGAACTTGCTATCTGCTTTATTTTCAGTTCTGTAACATTTTGAAAAAATGAATTTTTTTTGCGAAAGCTGGATTTGAAAATTTATTTTGCAAAATCTATTGAACCGATCTTAATGAAATTTACAGTATTGTTTAACTCTATTATACAGTTTTTCTGGTTGAAATATGAAGGTCCTAAATGGTTGAAAAACGTAAAATGCGAATACTTATTTTTGTATGGTTTTTTCGCAATTATTGCTATTTTGCAACAAAGGTGACTATTTATTAAATTTCTAGCCAATTCTATATTCTAGGAAATTTAATTACGCAACTTTTATGTTAGTACAACTTTTCTTGGAAATGAATACTTTTAAAGTTATAATCAAGAAACCAAGGAAAAAATCGGACTTTTCCTTCATTTTTTGACATTTTGATTATTTAAACAATGTTCCGGACTTCTTTGAGAGGGAGGATAATTCAAATATTATTATTTGAGTTATTTTCAAGCAATTTCTGCAAAAAAATTTGAGTCACCTCTCAACGTCCAAATGTACTAATATTTTTACAGATGGGCCCTGGTCTATAGTGGAGCCACAGAGTAGCGCTGCAGAGTGATTTGTCTGTGTCTGCGCTAAATCGAAATTTTCATGTAATTCGGTGATGACACGGAAAATTACATGGTATCGCCGTATTTCTCGTTGATTTACTGGCCTAAAATGGCAAACATATTTTAAAATTCTCAGCGTATGTATCGTCAATTCTCTGACGAGCAATTTCCATTCCTAATTCATTCATTCGCACACATCCTTCCCACCAAGTTAATTTCTTTTTTGATTTTCTTCGACACATTCTCATGAATACTTCATCGGGTTATGTCAGTCTAAATCTTGTCATATAGAAAATATTATTCTAAATATTCCAAAGTTCAAGTCTATTTCTGTCCCTTTCGTTCTACCCTTTCTGTAAAAGCAGCGCGTGGCATTGATTTTCAATTATCACCACCATGTGTGAGGACCTACCCGACACCCGACATCTCGTAGCAATGGATGATGGCACAGTTACCGTAACCTGTTCGTTTGAATCATTAATTCTGTTTTTTAATGCCTCTATTCTACTACGTTAACTGTAATTTTACCAATGAAATTTTTACTATAGACCTCAGGAAACGAAGCCGAAGAAGCACCTGAAAAATCGAAAAATTACTGCCCGCTATATTTTTCAAATGGAATATCTGGGAAAATTCAATAGAAAAGACGAAAACGTTTAATAGTCGAAGCAATAAAGCACTGAACCTTCGAAAAAAAAACGGACAAGACGGATCTTAATAATTCTTTTTGCATTCGATTCGGAAATGCGCCAGGAAACTTTGTGAACCGGAGCTATGATATAATATCGACACCCCCATCGAACAAGGTTGTAACTCAAGTTACATCTATTTTCAAATTTCAACACAGGCGAATTCAGCAAAAAATTGCGCACACGTCAATATAAACGACATAGTTTAATTCTCAATAGTTTGGCTAATACTCCATTGAAAAAAGTTGTATTTTAACTTACGTGTGCCATTTTAGCGTGAAAAAGGCAGTAACACTGGATACTCCCTATGTTAAATATTTAATTTCATAACAAGGTTGTTAAATGAGTTACAACTTTGTTGCACGTATGTTTAATTTATTAAGTATTTAAACATATGGTGTATCTTATAAGTCAATTTATCGAACTGAAAATAAAAAAAGGATTTAAAGACTTTTTTCCATTTTGATAGTTGCGGTGGACAAAATAAATATAGAATAGTTTTTGCTGCATACTTCTATATAGTGAAACAGTGTAATATTAACATTACACATGTATTTTTCGAAATAGCACATTCACAAAACGAGGGTGATTCAATGCATGCCCTTATAGAAAAACGGAAAAAACATTAAGTCGTATATGCTCCAGACCAATGGACAACCGTGATACGATATGCCAAAACATCAGGCAAGCCTAAATCCGTAACTGAATTAAATCAGAACCAAATTCTAAATTTTAACCTATTTAAGGACACACATGTTAATTTTGAAGTATATATTAATAGTAAAAGAGTAAAGTAATCATGTAAAATGGTCTAGAATTAAATATTTACAGATACGCAATAAAAATGCGAAAAAGTTGAAATATTTTATACCATGATTTTTTCATAGTGATAGAATATTTTTGTTATTGTAAAATTTATAATTTCCAATTAAAATTGTGAAAATTGTTAGTTGATATTTTGTTTAAATATCCCTTATAAACTCATTTTCTCCTAGATATACTGCAAATAACTCAAAACATACAACCTTTTAATAGTTAAACGGGAAAAATAATTAACACAGAGAGTGTAAAATGGTTGTTAGGCGACTTACAACCTTTTTCTACGAATACTTATGTTTAATCTCAAGGTTGTATCTCAATCAAAATCAAGATTTTCAATAGTTAGTAAAAGTACAAAACATACATCTCACAGTAATCCCTTATTATGATATAGATATCATATCACATTAGTGTAAAAGAGTCTAATCATTTCGCTACAAATTTTTAAAAAGTCATGTTTTCGTTTTTTGCCTCTCCTGTAAAATCGCTAAAACTGAGTTACAACCTTGTTCGATGGGGGTGTCGATATTAAAAAACTGTATACAAAAAATGCATTCTTAAAGTGCATTTCAAACAGACAATAAAAAAAAATTCAGAACTCAAACGAATATGACGTCAAAAGTGATCTCCGGAGTACCTGGTGCACAGGGTACCTACTGCTTAACTCGTCTTGTGGAGTTTTCGGCAAAAAATTTATTAAAAAATTAGTCAGAAATAATTACTCGGGTGTTTTTGGGGTCGCTAACGACGAATATGACACCGGAAGTGATCTCCGGAATTCCTGATGCCCAGGGTACCTACTTCTTATGGAGTTTTCGGCAAATTCATTAAAAATCTAGCCAAAAATCATTACTCGGGGTTTTTTGGGTCGCTGACGACGAATATGACATCCGAAATGCTCTACGGAGTACTTGGTACCCAGGGTACCTACTGTTAACCCGTTTTCTGAAGTTTGTAACGATGTGATGCCACGACAAGCGATGAGCTGCTCTACCAAAGACGACCGGAAGAGTGTCAGCGTTGGCGCATAGCATCGCTGGGGGAAACCGAAGGAGAGGGCATCGAGAGCATATTTAAGGCGAGCCAGGAGAATGATAAAATCAGTCATGGCTAGCGAATTAATGGCTCAACAGCTGCTGCTCACGTATTGAACGAGCATTAGCTGGCTTGGCAATAGATGCACCGTATGTGAGGTGGGACTATGCCTAGGCGGACGCCACAGTAGTGACGTGGAGTCTTGCTATGACCGTTATCGCAGTGTGCGGTAGTAGCGAGGAATGATCTCCGGATCGGAATATAGGGTTATGTTGATTTAACGTAGCGAGATTGTTATTGTATATAAATATACTGTTTATCGTATTATTTTAGTGTTGCTATTATCATCGGATAACTGTAAGAAAGTTTAATATTGTTTTTCTTTGCAGAAGACGGAGTTATATTTTATTTTATTTGTTTTGAACTGTATATAATTATCTTTAATATATTTACTTTATTTTTAACTTGTGTTTTACTGAGTCTGTCGTCCTTAGAAGAACTACCCGTTACAAGTTTTTGGCAAATTCATTAAAAAATTAGTTAAAACCCATAGGTGTTTTTGAGGTCTCTGACGACGAATATGACATCGGAAGTGATCTCCGGTGTATCTGGTGCCTAGGATACCTACTGTTTATCTCGTAACTAATGATGTTTGACTAATTTTTTAATGAATTTGCCGAAATCTCCAGAAAACGAGGTAAACAGTAGGTACCCTGTGTAACAGGCACTCCGTAGATCACTTCCGATGTCATATTCGTCGTCAGCGACCCAAGAAACCCCCGAATAATGATTTTTGGTTAATTTTTTAATGAATTTGCCGAAAACTTCCGATGTTATATTCGTCGTTAGCGACCCCAAAATTCCCCGATTAGTTATTTTTGACTAATTTTTTAATAAATTTTTTAATAAATTTTTTGCCGAAAACTCCACAAGAGAGCTAAACGGTAGGTACCCTGGACACCAAGTACTCCGAAAATCACTTCCGATGTCATATTCGTCGTTAGCGGTCCCAAAAAGCCCCAAGTAATGATTTTTGACTAACTTTTTAATGAATTTTAATGACGAGGTAAACAGTAGGTACCCTTGGCAATGGGTACTCCGGAGATAACTTTTGACGTCATATTCGTTTTCAGCGACCCCAAAAACCCCCGAGTAACAAAATTGAACTCATTTCCGCCGATAATTGACGAGTTTTGAATTTTTTTATTGTCTGTTTGAGATGCACTATAAGAATGCATTTTTTGTATGCAGTTTTTCAATATTATATCATGGCTCCGGTTCACAAAGTTTCCTGGCGCATTCACGAATCGAATGCAAAAATAATTATTAAGATCCGTCTTGTCCTTTTTTTTTTTCGGAGATAAGGCCGATTTTAGTGCTTTATTGCTTCGTATATAAATACTTAAAAATACAGTTGAGTCCGCGAATCTTTACCCGTGCGTCATCATTTAAAGCATACGAAATAAGTCGATGATAAGTCGGAAATTGAAATTTACTAAACGCAACAGCAAGTCACTTACTGTCACTTGCTGTTGCGTTTAGTAAATTTCAATTTTAGACTTATCATCGACTTATTTCGTATGCTTTAAATGATGACGCACGGCTAAAGATTCGCGGACTCAACTGTACTTTTTGTTTAAAATTATAGACCTGGATCCCGCGTACCAAAAAAAAGTTGATTAATAGCAAGCTGAAAATTTGTTAATATCTTAACGGTGTCTAGTTGGACAAACTTTGATGTACGGGAACACTGGAACAGGGAAAGTTTTAATTGTGGAACAGTTTAAAAATTTGGAACGTCAGATTACGAAAACGTCCCATGTATTTTGTCGGACAGAACATCCAATTGATTTGTTACCCTTTCATTAAACTCTCATGCAAAAATCAGACCGCTTTTTCTAACCAACATGATTCCTGTCATTTGACATGTTCTTCGTGTTCCACTCATGAAAATGCCCAGTTGGTGATAAACACCAGTCTGATTTTTGCATGAGAGTTTAATGAAATGGCAACAAAGCAATTGGAAGTTCTGTCCGACAAAATACATGGAACGTTTTCGTAATCCGACGTTCCAAATTTTTAACCTGTTCCACAATTAAAACTTCCCCTGTTCCAGTGTTCCCATACATCAAAGTTTGTCCGACTAAACACCGTTAAGCTATTAACAAATTTTCCGCTTGCTATTAATCAACTTTTTTTTGATACGCGGGATCCAGGTCTATGAGATTTTCTAATTAAAAAAATATTTAGTAGCAGAACCATTATTGCAAATTAAACCCGAAGTAGGCATTTCTTCAGTTTTTGATTCAGATTTTGATTCCCTAAAGAGTGGTTGCTATTGGAGGGTTTTACTCTTCTACATAGTAAAGTTTTAAAACTGAAGGCACCAAATTCTAAGATATGACCTTATTAAGTTTTAACTAGTGTTACTACTAAGTTTTAAATTTTTAAAAGGTCCCATCTAATAATTAATATTCGAAACGGATAGGCACTACAGGAAGAAGAAGAAAGGTTTTTTTGTTAACACTTAAGTAAAAAAGCGACTTTTTTCATTCATTTCAATATTTTGATAAAACTATGAATTGTAGATTAGAACGTTCTACAGACCCCTGGCTTTATTTGATCTTTAAAATAAGACTCTCTAAATTAAAAAAATGTTTATATACAAAAAAGTTATTGCAAATGAAACTGTAAAGTTAGAGTTTTTTTTTTTCAATTGTTTATAATTATTAAAATAAACAATAAAAATATTTAAAACAAATTTTACAATGTGAGTTTTTATGTAGTTACTCAAGCAAAACATGGGCCCGATCGTTAGAGTAGTTTTTAAACAATTAGGAGTATTTGTTTATTCCATTGAAGATAAATATCCCATTTTAATATGGCTGGAAAGGTGGTTTGTCAATATTTAGAACGGGTTTTCTAATCTCATTCTCTTCGTAAGGTCTCACATATTCAGGTTTTTAAAAGCGTAGGCGCAAAATTTGTGATTAATGCTTTTTAAATGCATTAATTTTTTTTAAATCCTATGAAAACTAACAAGTATTTTTAAAAAATTTAAACGCAGAATAAAAGATTACATTATCACCGAGGGCCAAAAGTCCCTGAAAACTTCTATAATGTTTAATTTAATAAGTTACAGGAGTAAAAATACGAGAAAATTTAGTGTGATTTTTAATTTCAAATATCTCATCCAAAAGAAACTTTTTGTTTATTCCAAGGGACTTTTGGCCCTCGGTAATAATGTAATCTTTTACTCTGCGTTTAAAATTTTCAAAAATATTTATTAGTTTTCTCAGGATTCGAAAAAAATTAATACATTTAAAAAGCAGTGTTCCGAAATTTTGTGAATACGCTTTTAAAAATATATTATTCATTTCTTATTTTTTACTTACAAATAATTTATGCAGGATAAAGTATCATTTTTCGCCTTATAAACAGCTAAATAATTATTATCTGCGCCGTTTTGGCATTTTTTCGTAAAATGTTTACTTTAAACGTAACAGGCAAATAAACAATTAGAAATGCCAAAAATATTCTAATTTTATGGTTTTTCGAGGCCATTTTTAATAGGTACCAAAAATTAAATGCTTTAATATTTATATCAATCCTTATCATTTTATATGAAAATATTTAGTTATTTGAATTCAAAAATCACATTTACCTGCACACATATATTATCTTCATTCTCATAAGAACATGGTGTTCCATCCATTAAATTTTCGTTTGTAAAGAAGACTTCTTTCTTGCTGCCATTTAGACAGTTAAATTTACATTTTTTGGCATCTGAAATAAAGATAATTTTAGAAGGCATCAAACATATTGAAAGCGAGAGGATGACTGGCAAGACCGATATTTAGAAATTATCTGCATTAAGCTGGGATCCAATGGAATGTATCATGGTACGCTTCACCAGTTTAGGTCGGCAAAGAGAAATAGAAACGGTGTGTTCCAACACGACCAAGAACCGTCATGTAACTATCACGTTATACAGGGTGTTTCATTAATAATTGTCCATATAATAACTGGAGAAACCTTAGCACAAGATACGAAGATTTAACCTAAAACACTTTAATAAAATGTGGTTCCTTACTGAGTTACAGGGTGTTTTATCTAAAAATTTAAATACTATTTTTGCCCAGCATTTTAAAACTATTTGACGTATCCTTTTCATACTTGGCAGAAAGTGCGACCACTATACACCCTACTAAATTATGATAAACAGACGTTACTAGCTACTACCAGAGGCGTACGGCAGGGGATAGTAAATGGTTGACCCTTCTCAAATTCTACGCCACTGGAGGTATTACTATTTTAGTGCCATTTTTAGATTTTCCAATACTTTCTACGTAAAAAATATACACTACATTGGTAACGATAAAGTCATTAGTTTTCGAGATATTTGAAGTTAAATATGAAACGGCACACTATTTTGATTAATTTATGGTATGATTCATATGATTAATGTTTAAAAATTATTTGTACCCAGTACTTTAAAACTATTTGGTGTATCCTTATCATACTTGGCAGAAAGTGTAGGTACTGTACACCCTACTAAATTAAGATAAATAAACGTTTCTAGCTACTACCAGAGGCGTACGACAGGAGATAGTGGTAGGTTGACCCTTCCCAAATTCTACGCCACTGACGAAATTGCTATTTTAGTGTAATTTTTTTATTTTTCAATACCTTTTATGTAAATAGTATACTCTTCATTCGTAACGATAAAATGATTAGTTTTCGAGATATTTGAAATTAAAAATGAAGCGACACAATATATTAATCAAAATAACCGTGTCGTTTCATTTTTAACTTCAAAGATCTCGAAAACTAATGACTTTATCGTTACGAATGAAGAGTATATTATTTTCATAGAAAGTATTGGAGAATCCAAAAATTTAACTAAAATAGCAATTCCGCCAGTGGCGTAGAATTTGGAACGGGTCAACTATTCACTTTCCACCGTCGTACGCCTCTGGTAATAGACAGAAACGTCTGTTTAACACAATTTAGTAGTTTGTACAGTACCTATACTTCCTGTCAAGTACGAAAAGGGTACGTCTAATAGTTTTAAAATGCAGAGCAAAAATACTTTTTAAATTTTTAGATAAAACACCCTGTAACTCAGTAAGGAACTATATTTTATTTAAGTGTTTTAGGGTAAATCTTCGTATTTTGTGCTAAGGCTTCTCCAGTTACTATATGGACAATTATTAATGAAACACCCTGTATACTAGATAATTAACGTTCTATGGGTTCCATGGGAACGAAATAATACGTTCCATGGTACTGCGCAGGACGGTGATCGTTACATGGACGGTTTCTGGTCGTGTTGAAACAAACCTAAAATATATAATAGTGAAAAAAAAAGAGAGTAGGGTTAGCACGTCATGTTACGCTGCAATTAATACATATTTACTTTTTGATTAAATTAGTAGGACCATCTTGTCCCCTGTATCGAGATACACTATCAGTGTTGGCGGTAGAAATTTTAGTAGGTTTAGTCTCAAAGAAGGATACTGGATATGAGACTCAAGTGTATAGAAAACCAACACACACCAACAGATATCTCAATTACAAATCAAATCACAACATCAACGTTAAAAAAGGAATCATTAAATCCTTATAATTATGATAGAGCCAAAATTACTTGTTCTAACGAAAATTAATTTTTAGAAGAAAAACAATTGTTAACACCTCTTTTATTAAAAAATGATTATCCTTTATTGTTTATAAATAAGAAATTGTCAAGATTGGATCGAATAGAACAGAACAGCGTAGAACGGGATCCTATAACATCCACAAGAAATAATACGAGGAAAATATCAATACCATATATAAAAGGACTATCCGAGAAACTTAAAACAATAGGAAATAAATTCAACATTTCAACAACATTCAAAACAACAAACACATTGAGATCTATTTTATCTAAAACTAAACCTAACAATGAACAAGAAAGAACAAAGAATTGTATTTATAAAATACTTTGTGAATGCGAACAATTTTATTTAGGTGAAACATCAAGACCATTAGACGTTAGAATAAGTGAACATCAGTCTTATATTAAAAATAGACAATTTGATAAATCTCAAATATGTCAACATGCATGGGATAATGAACATAGAGTTCAGTGGAGAGATTCAAGTATAGTCCTGAAAGAAACAGATAGTAAAAAGAGAAAAATCAAAGAAGCGGCTCTAATTATGCTAAATGAAAACAATTGTGTCGCAAATTCCTCGGTAGAATGCAGTAGGATGTGGTTACCCATACTAAAAGAGGAAGTCAATAGAGAGAAAATACCACGATTAGTAAGTCAGTAACATATTGAGTTAGTACATATTTTATATTTTAGTATTATTTATATAATATCTATGTATTATTAATATTATTTATAATTTAAAATAGCATATATTATATTAAAGTCAGAATTTGGTATTAGTTTTGAGAGTAAACTAAATGTAAGCCCAAATACTTACGATATCGGGATAGTATCACGAGGTTCTTTCCTGGTTTTCCCTCGTGATTTACTATGGAATCCCTAGCGCGAGAATTTTACTGCCACCGTTGCATTTGGTTGTCTTTTTAAAGACAGATCACATGCTATGATTTTTTGTGGCGTATATTCTTGAGTTGAGGTTGATTTCATGTAATCGAATGAACTATCTTTTAGTAAAGTTGTCCCAGGAACTCAACTCATCAATATTGGCAATATCATTTTAAAGTCTTCTACTTTAAAATGTATAATACATGTCTGAATTGCCAATATAAATAAGTCAGATTAAATAAATTATTAAAAGAATTTTTTGCTAAGCAACAACATTTTTGTTTAATCTAGTATTATTTTGTATCTTGACGACACCCGGCTTGGGCGTCGAAACGTAAATAAAATAATTTTTTTGATAAAAATTACAACAAAACGTCGTTAGAGCACAAAATTACCACGGCATTGATCGTACCAGCCATAGCCGAGATGGAACAGTCTGTTTCAGCTTCTGATTTTCTTTTAAATGTGCTCATTTACCGACAAACAACCGGAGAATACAGGCTACTCCACGCCAGCTATGAATAGGGGGAAACACCACTATTTGACATTGCGTTGATTCCCGTCTTTAGTTCTTGTCTTATTCTATTAGATACAATAAATTTCTCAAGGCGTGCCATGTCACGTTCCGTTGGATGCCAGCTTTACGTATAACAGTCTAATATATCCGCTTCTTTCTTTATACAAGCACAAACTCTATGTTTTCATAGAGTTGCGGTTAATTACTAATCCATTAAAAGTTTTCTTGTTAAAAATTCAGTTTAACTAAAAGTTAGAACGTCTAGCGTCTAGCTCGATTGCAATTAACTGTTTAGTTATTAATAAAAGTACGTAAAACTCGTATATGTACTAGTTTTTACTGCGTATGCTGAATATATTTTTAGTTTTAAAAGTGGAAGTAGAAGAGCAGTACTTTTGAGTTTGTAATTATATTTATGAAGTACCAGTGGCGTAGCGTGAGTGTCGGCCGCCCGGGGCGGAAGACAATTTTGCCGCCCTCTTATTTAGGTATTTTAATTTATTGTATACTATACATTACATACATTAATTATAGAGAACTTTTCGGCGAGAAAAGTCATCATTATTTTGCATTATACAGGTTGGATTTTAAATAAAAAGTTTATATTAGTTTTACAATCACGTTTATTAATACAAAAATTATTTTACTTTAACCAATTAGATACATTGATATAGCTTAGGTACCTATCACTTAAGATTAGGTACACCTTGACGATCGACAAAATTAAATAAAATCAATTTTTAATTAGAACTAGAACGATACTATAATAGTCCAGAGAAATAAGGTTTTTCTCGTGACACATCCCCCTCCAGGCCGAAACCAAATTTTTTGAGTAGTATGGACATCTATATTATTAACCTATATGTTTCCTGCAGCCGATTTTGATGATATACATAGTTTTAAACGGTGTCGCGAAAAAAGGTCGCCAACAATTGGTCGAGCGAAAAAATGTCGCGCACATTTGAGCGCGTATCAAAAGGTCGCCGGCGAAAAAACAGCGCCGACGAAATAAGGTCGCGTGCAATTGATCGCGCGAAAAAAGATCGCGTCATGTTTTACATTATTAAAACCATTCAATTGGTTTTCAAAAAGGTTCTAAAGAAATTCTATTTGCATACTTTAACTTTATGCATTATGAGCCGATTAGTCTTGGAATTCCATCTAATTACTTTTTAATGTATTTTGGATGTATAAGAAGATGGGAAAAATAACGTATATCTAAATACTTTTTAATGTATTTTGGATGTGTAGGAAGATGGGAAATATAGGAGAATGGGAAATTATTTCATATGGTATTTTCAGGTTATTCAAGTGAATATACTTGAAAATTGAACAATTTTTAACATGAAGAAAGTATTTTTTTTGTTCTACGTGAATAATTTTAATATATGGATCTAAATTCAGAAAGGTACTTTCCTTCACACTTTTTACAGGCTTAGGACTGTCAGCAAAAAACTGGCGTGTTTAAAAGTGGCAAATGAAAACATATTTTCTGACGCGATCTTTTTTCGCGCGATCAATTGCACGCGACCTTATTTCGTCGGCGCTGTTTTTTCGCCGGCGACCTTTTGATACGCGCTCAAATGTGCGCGACATTTTTTCGCTCGACCAATTGTTGGCGACCTTTTTTCGTAGATCCAGTTTTAAACAAATGAAGATCGAAAAACGGTAAATTATCGCTTTTTTCGTCTATTACCAAAAAGTTAAGCACTTTAAACAAATTTGAGAGTAAGAAACTCATAAATCGTATAAAAAACTTCAATATGGCATTCGCTGAATTTGTCCAACCTTATTGGTTGCTTAGAAAATTGCAAAATAAATCATAAATATTGAGTTTTTATAAATATTCGTAACTTAAATAAAAACTAACTTATAATCTTCTTATTACGCGGAATGCTGAGACTTCTTGTACTTAAATTATATTTTAAATTTCAAAGGAATTGGTCAAATAGTTTAAAAGTTATTTAATTTATTTTTCCCAAATTCATTTTTTTTGCAACACTATAAGTCAGAAAATTATGAGGTTACAATAATACTTCGGATAGTTTATGAAAGAAGAACATTTATACTATTACCTTAATTAAAAATAAATGACAAAAAATAATTTTAAACAGTGTAAAATTATTTTGCAAAAACATGTCCATTTTTTGCTTACTTATAAACAATTAGAATAACTTTTTAACTGTTACCCGTAGAAAAATTATTTTTTCATATTTAGAAAGACTGAATTTTTATACACATTTAGAAAGAAAAACAACTGTTCTAGGACATTTAGGGACAAAGTTAGCCCCCCCATTTTTTAAATCACATGTTTTTGCAAAATTATTTTGCAATATCTATAATTATTTTTTGTCATTTTTTTTAAATTAAATTAATACTGTAAATTTTCTTCTTTCATAAACTATCCAAAATATTACTGTAACTTCATCATTTTCTGACTTACAGTGTTGCAAAAAAAATTAATTTTGGAAAAACAAATTAAATAACTTTTAAACTATTTGACCAATTGCTTTCGAATTTAGGGTGTAATTTAAGCACCATAAGTCTCAGCATTCCATGTAATAAGAAGGTTCTAAGTTAATTTTTACATAAGTTATGAATATTTATATAAACTCAAAATTTATGATTTATTTGGCAATTTTCTAAGTAACCAATAAGGATAGACATATTCAGCGAACGCCATATTGAATTTTTTTATACGGTTTATGAGTTTATTACTCTCAAATTTGTTTAAAATGCCAAATTTTTTAGTAAGAGACGAAAAAAGCGAAAATTTACCGTTTTTTGATCGTCATTTGTTTATAATGTATATCATCCAAATCGGCTGCAGGAAACATATAGGTTATTATTATAGATGACCATATTACTCGAAAAATTTGGTTTCAGCCTGGAGGGGGATGTGTCACCAACACGATATTTTTTTTCCTTATTTCTCTGAACTATGTTATATTTTTATCTTTATTGAAAAGTAATATGAGTATTTGTTAGAATTAAAAACAAAATTTCCGTCTTCAATTAAAAATTTATACGTCTATTGTTTTTAAGAGCAAAGTCTTTTATTGCACCGTCAATGTCTATCGCATCACACACCTCTTGCTCAATAGACAAAATAGCCAAATTATTTAGTCTTAGAGTATTCATTGTCGATGTTAAATATTTTTTAATCAATTTCAATTTTGATTGCCTCTTACAGCTGACATTGCTTATAGCAATTGTGAAAAATATTCGGAATATTATTAAAATATTGGGCAGAGTATCTTCCAGCTTGGATTTAACAATAAATTTAAATAATTCAAGTGAGTCTGCATTAATCAATTTCGTTGCCTGTAGCAGCAACGAAAGTCCGCAGTCGAAGTTTTTATAGCTTGAAACCCTGTTCGTCAATTTCGTCAGATGCGTAGTCTACATTCTACATTTCTACATTCAGTGTTGTCTGGATCTAATAATATAGCCGACGTTAGATAAACAAACTTATCCGTTAAATTCTGTAGCTGTTGAAAACGCCCACGAATTTCTACAATAACTCTATCCAACGAAGAAAACAGCTTTCGTCTCAACTCATTTTCACAAGACAAGTTAGCACCCCTAGTTCCGTCATCAAAAATATACTTTCTTGTTATGCGCCTCCGAGGTTTTATGGAAATTCCAAGTTCTTCACACATATTTTTGCATAACCTACAGCGCCATTTGCCCATTCCTCTCTTTTCTCTGTCAATATCTTATGAGCGCACAATCTTATATGTCAAGTCCCCTTGTTTGTAAATATTTTTGTGCATCATTCACTTCATGTAGCACCGGTTGCCACATGCCCAAAAAACAAAGAAAAGAAAATGACTGCATCGAAACCAGTAAAGCACCTGCATCTGTCCTAGTATTTAAGCTTTCACCTGCCTCTGTCAGTTTTTCCAAAGTGACGAGAATGTCTTTGTAATGATGCCATGTCACATTTACGGCATTTCCTCTTGCACTCCACCGCGTGTCTGGAATCCTTCTTTTGCCTGTAGCTGCTATCAGAACTTCCCAACGATGTGTCGATGAGGGAAAAAAAAGAATAGCAACGTTCTAAAGTGCCGAAAAAGGTTGTGCTGATTGTTAGTCATAAACGGGGAATTCCCACAAGTAATATAGACGTTGTTGCCAGTCGCTACAAAATATATCATTCAAAGCAAAGAAATTCCCCGAATTCGCCACAAAATAAGTAATGAAAAATTCCGTGCTCCTTTCAATCGGTCCGAATTTGTAGTTGCGATAAAAATATAAAATGGTTCAAATATTTAAAAATATTTTTATTATTTATTGTTAAATTTTGCCGCCCCTAACAAGTGCCGCCCGGAGCGGGCCGCCCCTGCCGCCCCCACTACGCTACGCTACTGTGAAGTACATAAGTTAAAACTAGGCTAAGTGCCAAAAATTGATAATTTTTTAGTGCACTTTTATGTTATAGTGCAGTTTTATGTTATACAAAATGGGCTCACTTCACAAGAGCTCATAAGAAGTCGTAATGTGCGGAGTTATCAACAACAATAATTATTAGTAGCGTTTCTATAATTCCTACTACTATCTTGTTTATAGGTATCCTGTAATTGTCTGCAGCTCGGAACAACTGTATTGAACTGCACCCATACTTAAATTTCGCAACCAGGAAATCCTCCTACGTCCCACATTTCCCTTTCCCGAGATTTTTCCTTGGATTATGAGTCTTAGCAGAGAGTACTTTTCTCCTCTCATTATGTGGCCTAGATATTCCAGTTTTTTCGTTTGTATGGTTTTTAAGACTTCGCATTCCTTCCCCATCTTCAGCAAAACATCTTGATTTGTTACTCTTTCTGTCCATGGTATTTTTCACATTCTCCTGTAACACCACATCTCGAATACCTCAATGTTTTTGATGTTTATATTTTTCAGTGTCCAAGCTTTCATGCCGTACAGCAGAACGGAGAAAACATAGCACCTTAACATTCTTGTTCTTAAGTTTATATTTATGTCCCGGCTGCATAGGAACTTTTTCATTTTGACAAACGATTGTCTCGCTATCTCTATTCGCCTCTTGATTTCTCTTGTCTGGTCATTAGTATCAGTAAAGCAAACCCCTAAATATTTGTAGGACGTAACTATTTCAACTGGCTGATTATTTATGGTTAAATTCACATTGGTGTATAGCTTCTTCGTTACAATCATGAATTTAGTCTTTTTGATGTTCAGTTTTAGACCATACTTATTGGTATGAGTGTTAATGCTTTCCATCAAATACCGTAAATTTGCTAGGTTATCTGTTACTATTAGCATGTCATCAGCGTATCGTGTATTTAATTAACTCTCCGTTAATGTTCATACCAATGTTTTGCCCTAGGAGCGCTTCCTGATATATTGTTTTGCTATATATATTAAATAGTAGTGGAGAAAGCACACAACCCTGACGCACACCTCGACGAATCTCAATTTCTTCTGTTAACTCATTATCAACCTTGATTTTTGCTGTTTGTCCCCAGTACAACCTGGAAATGATGTTAATGTCGCGACTGTCGATATTTTTGCTTCTTAGGATTCCGTACAGCTTTTGGTGTCTGACTTTATCGAAGGCCTTCTCAAAATCTATGAAACCTACGTAGAGGTCTTGGTTTACATCCAAACATCTTTGCATTAACACACTCAGACCAAACAAAGCTTCCCGTGTTCCCAGTCCACTTCTGAATCCAAACTGTGTGGCGCTTATGTCCTCTTCTAGTTTATTAAATATTCTTTTGTGAATTATTTTTAATCATACTTTTAGTGTGTGGCTCATCAATGCTATAGTTCTGTAGTCTGAACACTCTCTGGCGTTATTCATCTTCGGGATTGTGACAAAAGTAGAGGAGAGCTATTTCTTTGGTATGATGCCTGTTCTATAAATTGTGTTAAAGAGGTTCACCATTATTTCAAGTGTGTCGTCGTCTATAAGTTTCAACTATTCTACAGGAATTTCATCTGGTCCTATAGCTTTACCCCCTTTAGTGTTCCTTATACAATATTCTATCTCGCTTTTTAGGATTTCAGGCCCTGTTGTGTCGTCTGTAGGTTCTGCCACTGCTATTTCTGGTCTTTCGTCTGCAAAAAGTTCTTCAATGTATTCTGTCCATCTTACCAGTTTTTTTATTTAAATCTGTTGCTTTAATCCCATTTTTACAGATCTTTCAAAGCTACTCAGAATATTATTTGTTTTTCCTTGCATCATGCAGGTGATGGATCATCTCCGCATTACAGCATAAAAAGGCGATACGTAAATGGTTTTGCTTGTCAATGGATTAACACGTTGACACACAGAACGTCTATAGACGTCTAATTTCCATTGATGTAATGTGACACAACGTCTATAGACGTTGCATTTTTCCCTATTCTACTTTGCAAAATACATAAAGTGTCACAACACTTGCTTATACATTTGACGCACTGTCCGTCAACGTATTAAACGAAGGGTTTTTATTTAATACCCAGCAAGATCTCCCGATTTAACTCCCCGGGACTTCTTCCAATGAGGTTATTTAAAAAGAAAGGTTTAGAATACCATTTCTGCTTCATTAAAAGGACTATGATGACAAATAGTACATAAATGTAGTACAATAACGCCTAAAATGTTTCAAAATATTCGTCTTAACTTTGAAAAGCAGCTTGATAAACTATCGTGGAAGTTTTGGAAATGGAAACCATTTTGAACATTTAACTAAATAATCGTCGATCGGACGGCCAAGTTGGCTGAGGCGCAGTCGATCGACAAGTTTAGTGGATTTGCGATCGTGGTTCGAGCCCCAGCCCGGTCATTTGAAATTAATAAAAGGCAAACGTCGTAGTATAAAATTCAATAGAATCTACGACTTGGTCTGGAATAAACTGGCGTCTGATCTGCCTATGGAGGAGCGGTACGGCAAGGGATAAGGGCTTGCGGTTTGGTGATAGTCCTCCGTAGATCCCTACTTAAGGACGTTGACACTTAATAACGGTGTATATATTATATATTATATATTATATAACTAAAGAATGATAGCTGATGAATTAACAAAACAGATTTGAATTATGAATTCATTATGGTACATTCAATAAAGTTTAAACAAAAATAAAGTTTTCAATTATTTTATTATCCCGGTTATTTATAGTGTTCTTCGCCTTCCAGTTCCCAGTTTACAGCTTCGTCGGTCGTTCCATTCGCCAGGGTGAAGATTCCTTTCCGACATTGCCTTCTGAATGCCGTCTAGCCAGGATTGTTTCGACCTTCCTCTATTCCTTCTTTCCCTTGGCGTCCATTTTAGATTTTTTTTGGCAGCTTGTCGTCATCCGTTCTTTCTACATGACCATACCAGATCAGTTGTCTCCTTTGAATTTAATCTGTAATGGTTGACTTGACTCCCATTATATTTCTGATTTGGTCATTTTGTATCCTTTCAAACTTTGATTTTCTAGCCGATCTTCTCCAGAAGTCCATTTCCAATGCAGGTAAACGTCGTTCCAGTTGCCATGTTTCGCATCCATAGAGCACTATACTTTTAAAGATGGAGTTAAAGATGAGATGTTTTCAATACTTTCACAAAATTGATTAGTTACTACAGCTGTACAGTAGGGTGCATCGAAAAAGGCGAAAACAATTTTTTTTTGCGATGGAAAAGTAATACCTCACAAAAGTTACCCAATCAACTGTTAAGTAATTTGGTAAATTTTTTTCTAAATTGGAAAATATATTCTGCTTCCCCCCCCCTCCAAGATAATTAAAAATTTTGAAAAAAAAACAGACGAAAAAAAAATTTTTATTTCGAAAGGAAAATGTAATAGCTCACAAAAGTTGCCGAACACACTGTTTAGTATTTTAGTAAAATTGCGTTGAAATAAAAAAATATTTTCTGCCCCCCACGGCAACTAAAAATTAGAAAAAATACATTAACATGCGAATTTCCTTTGTAAGAAAATGTAATACCTTATAGAACTTTAAAAATTGGAAATTGGAAAATATTTTCTGGTTTCACTAGGTAATTAAAAATTTTACTTAAGAAAAGTATATACTAAAACATTCTTTTTATAACAAAATAGCCTAACGTATCCGTCTCCCTGACGTCACCCAAGTTTTTTAATATTAAAATAAATATAAAGCAAAGTACAAAATTAGGTATATAAATATTACAAAAAAATATGGTAAAAGCATTCTATTCGAAGATGTCTTCCGATTTAGCTTTAAAGTTAGGCATAGTTTTCAGAGGAATCAATTCGATTTTTTATAAATCCATCCCTCGAATACGCTCCACAAACTGCTAGAGAAGCTTGTGTCACAAGCTTGACACATTGATCTAAACATTGTTTGTGGCAGTGATATTTCTCAATCTCAATGTTAAAAGGGTCTAAGTTAGGATTCTTAATAAAATCTCGCAGATTGTCACTCAAAAATCTAGAGAATATGAATATAGGTGGTTCTGTAAGGTGATATTCTTGTTAGTTAATTAACTCAAAGTAGTCGTTTGAATCAAAATTTTTATAGGAGAAAGTTTGAAGACCCTCACGTTTTTTGATATGGTCACTGGCAAACTTCTTTTGATGTCCAAAGGGTAGATTATTTGAATGTCGCAGATATACAAACCAGTGAAGCGGTTTTTTAAGATGTTCTTCTAACAGTCGTATTACATCACCCTTAACGCAAGTATTTACGACTGTTTGCCTATTCTTAAATAGTTTCATAAGTTTCATATAATATTTGTCATGATAGGCTTTTAAAAGCTGAATAATTCTTGTATGTTAAATTATTGGAATTTAAGCCTTTTTACATATTTCCTTCAATTTCATTGCAACCTGTTCGGCAATACCAGAAAATTCTGGCTCTTTCTTGCGGAGTTTTTTATCCTCTTGCAACCACAAAACTTCATCGCTTGTTTGTATTTCTGTAAAACATTTTCAGGTATATTTGGTGGTTGCCCAAAAATGGGGCGGTCCACAGCACATCTTGATTTTATTCCCCATGGTCCTGCTTTATCTATTTTAAAAATCTTTAATTTACAAACAACAATAATAACAAAGTAAGGCATCGCACCAAACATAAGTGAAAATTACACGCACGGACTCACGAAGCGGACATTTCAAAGGGGTTGGGGAGACTGAAAAAACAAATAAAGCTTTAAATATCGTTTAAATTTGTAATTGACAACACTTTAAGTTTTCTTTAATTGATCTTAGATCGAGTTAGAACATATTTTATTCCAAATAATATAAACTTAAATTTACATAAAAATTAGATATTTAATAAAATTCAAGGTCGTTGGGGGGCAGAAAATTCGCTTAGAAAAAAAAAATTAAAAATACTAATATGCTGAAAAATAACACTATCAACTTTTTCACGCTATTAGATATAACATTTCGAACTTTTATTTTTTCGATGCACCCTAGGTACAGCCTGTACAGCCTAAGTGATGTATGTTACTACCTATGTTTCTGTAGTTTAATTACAGGCATTCAGAATTATGTCTGTATTTTTTATATTATTAATTTACATAGATTCTAATAAAATAGCTTAAAGCCTTTATTTTGAATATCAAGATTCAGAAGTGTTCATTAAAAAATGATTATGATCTAGAAGGAGAATTGCGTAAGTAGAATCTTCTTTTATTTTATTGAAAGTTGTTGTGTGTTCTGCTATACGTTTGTCAAAGCTCCTGCCAGTTTGACCGATGTAAGTTTTTGAACAGTCATCACATGTCAGTTTGTATATGTTATAGTCAAAGCCCGAATTTCAGGCACTCCTAGGTTTGACTAGGCAATCCTCAGGTCTGACTGACGGTCTTAGTCAAAGCCCGAAATAAATTACAGTTTCGGCCTTTGACTAGTCAAACCTAGGAGAGACTAAGTTGGTCAGGCAAAGGTCGAAATTTAATTTTATGAAATCGGGGTTTGACTAGTCAAACCCCGATCAGCTATTAAAATGTTGTAATTTGGTAGATTGGGTTTAATAAAACGTATTTTTTTAATTTTAATGTTTTTTTTTATATTGTCGTAATTAAAATAAAAAAAATAGTGTTTATTCTCACATATTGCGGCATTATGGCATTTAGATTTGCACAATACCTTTTAGACTTACATAATTTTGAAGAGCATTTCTTATTGCAGTGGCATTTTATAAAGCTTTGTCCTCCAAATTTAGAATCGTTTGTACAAATGTCTCTTAGAGACAGCTTAACGTCTGGAACATCTTCAAAATTAAGAAAATCCTCTTTGCGTTCTCTTATTTGAGTTCTTGAAAAAAGTGTGTTTATTGTTGCGTATTTAGTACAAACTCGATATAAACCGCCAATTGTTTGATCTTGTATGATACCCAAACTATTTCGAGCATCTCCTTTGGCTCTATCAAAGCTGGGGATAGGTATTGTTACAGTTTTTCCGATCGAAATTGGAGGAAATTTGTTTTTCACTTAATTGTTTCATAGCATTAGCCTGGGCATGAAGACCTTCAACCGTCTTTCTTTTATTTGAGCTGTTAATATTGTGAGGTAGGAAATTTTGTGTTGTACGTTTCGTACTCTGAATCTGTCAAAATGCATCTGAGTTTAGAGAACTGAGTTTGATTATTATTTACACGTAATTTGGTTTGATTAAGTATATGAATTTTATTTTGGCACAAACAGATGGAATGGGAATGTCATCGTCAACTGTGAAAGAAGACTGTGCAATCGGAGAAAAAAACTAAGGATCACCATAATACTAACGAAGCCACTGGACCGTCGTCTCTAGGAGAGGAAGAAAATTGTCAAACAATTCAAATTACTTCTTTAGATGTGGTTTGTTGTATTTGCCAAAAAGACAGCTCTGACGCACATACGTGTATAATTTGTAATCAGGTGGTGCATGTTGTGTGCGCTGACAACACATTTGGTGCATACTATAAAGGTTTTGAAAGAGAAGTTTCATGCATGCGTTGTGCATAGACATAGAAAAGGTCCAATAACGCGAAGGTCTTCATCCCAGGCTTATTCTCTGAAATAATTAAGTGAAAAAAAATTCCTCCAATTCCGATCGGAAAGACTGTAACAATACCTATCCCCACCTTTGATAGAGCCAAAGGAGATGCTCGAAATATTTTGGATATCATACAAGATAAAACAATTGACGGTTTATATAGAGTTGGTACGAAATACGGAACAATGAACACACTTTTTTCAAGAACTCAAATAAGAAAATGCAAAGAGGATTTTTGATTTCGAAGATGTCCCAGACGTTAGGCTGTCTCTAAAGAAAATTAGTACAAAATATTCTAAATTTGGAGGACAAGAATTTATAAAATGCCACTGCAATAAGAAATACTCTTCAAAATTATGTAAGTGTAAAAGGTGTAACGTATTGTTCAACTCTAAATGCCATAATGCCTTAACATGTGAGAATAAACACTATTTTTTATTTTAATTACGACAACATAAAAATAATAAACATTAAAATTAAAGAATGACGTTTCATTAAGCCTAATCTAACAAATTACGACATTTTAATAGCTGATCGGGGTTTGACTAGTCAAACCCCGATTTCATAAAATAAAATTTCGACCTTTGCCTGACCAACTTAGTCTCTCCTAGGTTTGACTAGTCAAAGGCCGAAACTGTAATTTATTTCAGGCTTTGACTAAGACCGTCATTCAGACCTGAGGATTGCCTAGTCAAACCTAGGAGTGCCTGAAATTCGGGCTTTGACTATAACATATACACCACTCCGTAATTGCACAATTACACAATTGCACAATGTAATCCATCAATTTTCTCCAGTGCTGCAAGAATGTCCGGTTAGCTAATAGTATCGAAAGCTTTAGCCAAATCAACAAATGATTTCGTTTGACCCGGTATTATTTTTATCATAATTTTTATTTTTAACTTAGGTTTTATATTACCAGAGAATATAAATACAAAACTAACAGACGTTTACGCACTTATGACATGCAATTTTATGTTGAAACTCGCCAAAGCCAACCCTGTCGCCTGTCCATTAGATGAGGTTAAGGTACATTCCATTTGAATTGGTAATTTTAGAAAAAAGCAGATAAAAAACTCTACTTACTTTCGTCACTCTCATACGGTAGCCAGGTGAAATTTTCAGCAGCCAAATTGAAAATTTTCGGCAAATGTTTACACTGTTGGGCCCTTAAGTCAACAAAAATCTCAGCCGCACATCCAGTCACTGTACATAGACGCCATTCTTCGGCATTGCCTTCACAAGTTTTTCCACCAAACGAAGGGCTACAACGAATTTTTAAGTTAATTTGAACCACTTGCATTCTTCTGATAGACGAAAAATGTAAATAAGTTATACAGGGTGTTTTAAAAAACGGTAACACCGTCTATAGCTCTACTAAGCAAACTCCAATTATTTTTCAGTTTTTTACCTATCCTACAGACACACAGTGGTTCCAAATGCTAAAAACGTGGTCATGAGGCGAAAAAAGTGCCTATCTAGGGATTTTCATGTTTACAGCTGTTTTCTCATACTATCGTAGAGTCCTAATACGCAGGTGAAAGGATCAGACCGGATGTATTCTGGTTCATAGCTCAGGAAAAAGTGAGCCATGTCCGAGGTTATTTTGGCCGGCAGAGAAAGTGAAAAGACCGCGTTGATTGAAAACGCTATAAAGCGTTTTGTAGTTTATCAATTTTATCGCTGTAAAGCAAATTCTTCTTTTTTAGGTATGTAGTAGTGTGATGTAAATTAACTTAAGATTTAGTAACAATAAATGCCTTAAATTTGTTAATGCATAGATAGTGAAAATATACTTGAAATAATCAAAATTTTGTAAAGATACATTCAAAAAGTACAAAATTCTGCATAATTCTGCGATTAATGGTTATTAGTCTTAAAATATATAGTAAGAAGATACAGAATCACTTTGGTTTAGCTGCCTCTAACTGCCTATGCATTGCTGGCATTTGTTTGAACACAAAAGTGACAAATGACGCATATTACATGATTCTGGCGATTGTTCAGCATATATGGGCAGTTGTACATAAGCAATAAGGTTCAGAATATTGTACTTCATAAAGAAAATGTATTGGTAATCAGCAATTTCAAAAGTTCATTGTAATATAAAATTTCAAACAAATATGCGTTTAAAATAAAATTTTCGAATTTCTTTCGATCATATTGGATACGTCATTTTGTTTAAAAAAAAATAACATTAGATTTGTAATCAGCGACCTTAAACTGTCAAATTTGACAAACAAATTTGCGTTTTAATCGATGTTTTCAATTTTTTCCACCATGTTGGATCCACCATTTTGTTTTTCAGAAAAAATAATGTCAGATTCGTAATCAGCCATGCCAAAAATTCTTAAGAACGAAAATAATTCCGAATTGTTTAAACAGTATACGCTTTTAAAGGTTCATGACCACGTTTTCGGCATTTGGAGCTATAGTGAGACAGTGTTACATTTTTTGGAAACATCCTGTATATCAGTAATCAGTCATCTATAAATAATAATCTCAATCTGCTTTTTAATATTTAATTTATATCTATATTCCTTAAATTATATATTATATAATTTATATCTTTATGATAATCCAAATCTATACTAAAATCACAATATTGATGCACTAGAAATAAACAAACCAAGACATGTTGAATGTTACGGGGAGCACTCCCAAATCATGATTTACAATGTATATATTATGTTACGGTAAAAGTAGATAATCTGGTAATTGTACACAATTACCGGTCATTGTATACAATTACCAGAGTCGACGGTAAATGTAGGAAATATTCTTTAAAACCCCTTTATTTCCTACTTTTACCGGTAATTGTATACATTTTCCAGAGGATCTTGGTAAAAGTAAGGAATTCAAATTATAACGATCGACACGCAAACACAATGCCTTTGTTTATCTCGTGCGTAATCAGACTTCAGTCTGCAGTGTAGATTGAGACATCAAAAGTGTTTCTATCCTAATTTGGCATGAGCTTCGTGTTTTTTAATTAACGATAATGTTACCTACTTTTCTTTGAAGTGTTTTCTTTACCGACATAACGTTTTGTGTTAACCTACCTATGTACAGAACTATACATTACATTATCCTAGAACTGATTATTTTTGATTTAACAATGGAAGAGCGTTTTAATACAAAATTACTTTAAGTACTGAATAGTAAAAAAGCACAATACGATTTGCTTACAAAAGAAAGTACCAAAGTTTAATAAACAATGTACATGTAAGTAAATCTAAAACTAGTGATAAAATACCGATTACTACAAGCTGTTGAAAAAGTAAAATGTCATGAAGATTGGGGATATTGAAAAACTGATTTTCTCCATAAGTAAAGATGGTCTTCGATTTGTAAAATTCGCCAAGAATCGAGCTTACCATTCTGGCATCAAGTGCAGTCCGTATGAAGCTATGTTTGGAGGTCCTGCCAAAACTGGTTTGAAAACTTCATCACTTCCAGAAGATGCTCTAGAAAATATTCCGACTAAAGAAGATTCGGAAGCGTGGTGAAACAATTGGAAGAAACCCAGTCAGGTCCTGATTCTAAAAAACGTAAAGAAGTAGAAATAGATGAACCAAATGAGCTTCTAATAGAATAAGAACCTGAACAACCTGAGCAACCATCAGTAAATGAATCTAATACGATTCTAGAAGAACTATCTTCTAATCATATTTCAGAGAGGCAAGATTCTGTTGCAACTAAACGGACATATAAAAAGGAAGGTCCTGAAAGGCAAGCGAAGAAAATGCTTAAATATCAAACTTAAAATTTCCCCCTGGTAATGACGGTCATACGAAAAAATTAAGAGTGTCAGATGTGGACAGGGCACGAAGTGATTCTAGAAATATTTTGGCTGTTATTGTGAGTGTTCAAAATGAATTATATGAATTGGGTACTAAAGAGGGGCTACTACCATAGTTGTATGGCAGAAATCAATTAACCATCTTCAAAGAATCATTCATTTCTCTACACATGGTACCAAAACCAAACATTTCATTGAGCGAGTATATGTTAGAAAAACATCTTTGTCAAGTGGGCAAGGCTATCAGCGATGTGTTTGCAAAAGTAAATGTAAAACAGATAAATGTAAATGTAAAACAATGGAAAGTTGTGTCATTCCAAGCAAATAGTAAGTAGGTAAATTAGTAGTATTAATTCAGGAAAAAAATTCAATTCAGGTTAAGCAAAATGTCACTTGTTTTTAATTCAGTTCAATAACAATCACACTTCTTGAATAGCTGTTTAAATTTATTATTTCTATTGAATTTTAACACTTTTACCGCTGGTCCTTGGTAAATGTACACAATTACCGGTAAAAGTAGATAATTGAAAATAATTCCCTACATTTACCATCGTCTTTGGTAATTGTATACAATTACCAATTATCTACTTTTACCGTAACATATACATTATAAATCCCAAATCATGATTTACAAAGTTTATACATTGCAAAACATGATTCGTAAGTGTAAGTGCTCCTCGTAACATTCAACGTGCCTTGGTTTGTGTATTTGTAGTGCATCTTTATTATGATCGTAGTATAGAGGATAAATATATCAAAGGTGGCATAGACTAATCCACCGCGCTAAATGGATTAAAATAGTGTTATGTTATAATGGAATATAAAAACTGAAATTGATAAAAGTTTATTACAAAAATTAATGCCACCTGAGTCCTGCTCTTACATTCCCTATATATTGTGTAGAGCAAGTTGATCGTGGAACACGAAGTTCGTAACATTTTTAAGACGAGAACAGCAACTAAAGAAATTGGCAATAAAAATGTCTAAACGAATTTTCTTCTAAAAGAATTCTCTACAAGAAAAACTTTTTCTATTTGTTTTCATTACAATAGAGTCTGGAACGATTTTTAAGAAAAACGCGTGAAAATAAAATATTCAAAAAAACGCTTATTGACTGTTTTATGTTTATATTAAATTCTAGAGTTTTTTGCGTTAGGAAATAAACAAGAGGTGATGTTAAAGTTAATGGTAAAAATGATTTGATGACATCCTAGAAAAAACCTGTGAAAATATTTCCAGGAATAGTATTCCCAGGAATATATCATGTGTCCAGATAGTATACAGGGTGTAATATTTAACCAATTTTATACTTGCTTAACTATGTCGTCTACTAAGCCATATAAGCAAAATTATACTGGTGTCAAACATATATTTATATGTAAAATTCAAAGAGATGCCAGACAGGGTTGAACACTGTCTCCATTGTTATTTAATTTATATTTAGATATAATATTTAAAGAAGCGCTGCATAGTTTGTAATGGGGCGTGAAAGCTAATGGAATTCTGATGAATATAATCAGATATGCAGACGATACAGTTATTTTAAGTGATGATATGAATGGATTGCAATGTCTTTTAAATGCCATTGATAGAGTTGGAAGAGAGTTTAGCCTAAACATAAACTGTTAAAAAACAAAATACATGATGTTTAGCCGTTTGGCACATCAAGATTCACGGTTATATGTTGATGGTCATTTAATTCAAAGAGTACCCAGTTTTAGATCTCTTGGTGACCATATTACTGAACAACTAGATCCAGATAAAGAGATAAAATGTAGAATCGAGAAATCCCGCACAATATTTTTAAAAATGAGGTAATTCTTCTGTAATGATGCAACTTCAACTTGGAAAGCGCATGATTAAGGTGATACAGTAGCGATCAACAGGTGGCAACAAGCGCGGTCCAATATTGCGAAAGTTCTGCGAACTTTCAAAAGTGAGGCAACAGTGCGTCGGTAATTCGATACTGACAGTGATGTTTATACTATCAAAATAGTATATATTAAGTATGGAGAACGGTAAGGGTTTTATACCGATCGAAGACAATTGTTTGGAGGAGGAGCGGGGCGACGACTCCAATTATTGTCTGAGATCGGTTACCCTTAACGTTCGACATGCTTATAACGTTTTTTGCACGATTGATGCCATTGTAAATTATAAAATTAAACATTTTCGTCATATTGACTAGTTTCATTCATTTTATCAAGATAGATACTTTGGTTGTTAGGTAGTAACTAGGGTGCATAACAACAATGGAGAATTGAGTTTTTATTTAGTTGTCAATAATTTTAAGTAAAATTTTTACAATTTTGATTATTATAAATTAAAATATGAGCGAAAGTGAATTTGAAGAAATTGAACGGGCTTGGGAAGAAGGGTGTTCCGCAATTATTCCCGAAAAATCCAAAATCCGTTATCAAAATACCTACCAAAGTTTAAAAAAATGGTGCGAAGGCAAGAATTTAAGAATCGAAGAAAAGACTCTATTGGCATATTTCGTTCAAAGACATATGCAGTTGAAAGCTCCTGGAAGCCCTCTGGGCAGAATATTCAATGATTAAATCCACCGTTTTTCTCTATGATGGCATTGATACTTCCAAGTTTTCAACTTTGATCGCGTATTTGAAGAGAAAAAATGTTGGCTATAGGCCTAAGAAGTTTCAATATTAATAAATAATTCGTTAGTTTTCTTTATTCTTTCAAAAAATAAATTAAAATTAAGAGATTTTTTAACTCGACGGTAAGTGAATTACTTACCGTCGAGTTGGAGTACTTACCGTCGAGTTGGATTACTTACCGTCGAGTTGCTAATAAATGTCACCTACTGACGTAAAATCTGTCACGGTAAACAGTCAAAAATGATCAATCGTGCAAAAACAATAATTTTTATACACATAGGCGCGACATGTTGCCAAGTCAGTGACCTTCGATTTCTTGTTATAAAAAAATCGATTTTTAGTAGTTCCAAGATTACACAAAATCTAGGCATGGGATAAAAAAGTTTATTTGAAGAAAGTATATTTTTTTGTCTTTCTTAATGGCGGTACAGGCTCCTTTTTTCAATATTTTATTTAGTTGTAGAGTAATTTCCACATACTAACATATTTCTGAAATTGGGCTCTGTGCCGCCATTCTTTATTATATTACGAATATGTGTGCCAAATATCTCGACAAAATATTCAAAATTAGAGCCGCAATCTTGGAACGCGTTTGTTGCTACCGGTTGATCGCTACTGTTTCCTCTTAAATGTTATATTCGGTCAGTCCTCTTATACGGTGTCGAAGCGTGGACATTAAAAATACCCACCATTAATCGTTTGGAGGCATTTGAAATGTGGCTGAACAGACGTACACTAAAAATACCATGCACGGCTATGCTGACAAATGTGAAAGTCTTAAGGGTAATCTAAGTATGAAGCTTAAAATTTAATAAAAAGGACAAAACCTCGCAATTTTAACAAAATAGATCGATTTGCTTGAAAATTTGAGAATAAGTAGTGGATAGTCCAAGGATCAAATTCTATATGATGTCGAAAGGCGCTTTTACCATGAGGGTGGTTGCTACCCCATCTCGGGGTGAAAATATTTTATTATATTTTGACCACAAAATTTGGTAATAACATTCATTCTAAGCAAAAAACGTTCTATACAATTTTTGGATAAAATTAATAGTTTTCGATTTATTCGCTATCGAAAGTGTTAGTTTTATATCGAAAAAATCAATGTTTTTAATAAGTTTTCTGAATAACTCCAAAAGTTTTCGTTTTATCAAAACAACTTTACTTAACAAAAATGTACCTTTAAAAAAAATAAACAAAACATTTTTTTTTTAATTTTCTTTAAGACCAATAGTAAACGAGCTATACTTTGTTATATGTTAGCTCTTCTTCGTCAAATGCTAAATATTGTAGTTTCAAAGTCAAAAGACGGGAAAACTATGCATTTTTCGAGGATAACTTGTTCAAACTAATTTAAAGTATTTAAAAATATCTATCTACTCGAACAGAAATAAAAAAAAAGTTCTCTCTAGCCCAAAAATTAAGTGACTTGTAATGAAAAGAATGTCAGCCCCCATTTTTTTCAGAGACAATGTAATCGGAAGCAACCTCCTAATCACCACCCTAATTAAAAATAGTCATTAACCTTATTTGATGTTCCTTATTTATGTATTATTAACAGGTTCTAGAAGTTCGAACGGCTTAGAATGATTAGTTAAAAAAAATGGAGTTAAAAGCGAATAACGAATTTTTGTAGTTTGGACAAAATGGCTTTTCTTCGGAATAGAAAGATTATCATCAGAGAGACGAAAAAATGTTTAAATATGAAATTGTAGCTTATTTAATTCTCAAGAACCCGGGTTGCAAAAAATTTTTCTACGGCAAAAATTGAGTGAGCTATTGACAATTAAAACTTGTAATAACATGCAAAAACCACCTTTACCGACTCTTTCAAAGTCATATCTTTTTGCAAATAGAGATTTTAAAAAGATTTAATATCAACAGGCTTATAGATCTTATAAAGTCCTAGAAAATTCTTTTTTCCCAAACTTTCTTAGATAAAAAATAAAAAGTTTCGGTTAAAAAATCAATATATTTTTTTGAAAAAAAAAAAGGTAAATCCAATTGTAAACATAATAATGTAAGTTAGCGGTGTTTTTAGTCATTGGCCTTTTTCATTCTTCTTTATTTGTGTATTATTAATAGATTCTAGAAGTTTGACTGGCTTAGAATGATTAGTTTTAAAAAAACTGGAGGTAAAAGCGAATAACGAATTTTTGTAGTTTGGTAAAAAATGCCATTTCCTTCAAAATAGAAAGATTAGCATCATAGATACGAAAAAATGTTTACATATGAAATTGTAAGTTATTTAATTCCCAAGAATTTAGTTTGAAAACATTTTTTCTACGGCAAAAATTGAGTGAATCGTAAATGAGTATTATCGAATGCGATAGCGAATAAATCGAAAACTATTAATTTTATCAAAAAAATGTATAGAACATTTTTAGCTTAGAATGAATGTTTTTATCAACTTTTGTAGTCAAAATATAATAAAAAGTTTCCACCCCCGAGATGGAGTGGCAACCACCTTCATGGTAAAAGCGCCTTTCAGCATCATATAGATTTTGATCCTTCGACTATCCACAAGTTATTATCAAATTTTCAAGTAAATCGATTCATTCTGTAAAAATTGCGAGGTCAAAAGCTTCGGTTCCTGGACTAGGGAGCAAATGCTGTATTTTTATATTTTGTATAAATAAAAACAAATGTATTTTTATTTTTGAGGCAACAAATAACTTTTATGAAAAAAAATGTATGAGAAAGTTTTCTTTTAAATGGTGCATTCTACCCATATTTTCAAGGATCGCACTATTTTCCGGGACACCCTGTACATTATAAGACACTTTCTCAATTTGTTCTAGATATTTACGATATCAATTACTGTCTCGGACCACTCGTATATAAAAAAAGGTATCGAAAGAAAAAGAGTAATAATTGATTTTCTTACGGTGGATTGTCACATTTTCTCCCTCTGAATTGTACGCCTGTTCCACAACTCCTCGTACACGGTCCCCAGGGACCCCACTCGCCCCATTGCCCATCTTGCGGGTTCAAAACGATCGGGACCCTCTCCACTCTCCTGTTGGCGAAATCCTCGCAGTAGCCGTTCATACACCACTGAAAAAGGAGACAAAAAGGTAACATAAGCATGTGGTATATATTAGAAGGATTTGGAAGGTTTGAATTTAATTTTGGACCTTTGGGAAATAAGAGGAGCTTTGAGTTACGGAATTAAAGGGACAGTGGCCCTTGACGATTACCAAAGTAGTTGTGGCTGTATTTTCAATGGCGATTTAGATCATCATATCAAGAATTCATATACAGTGCTAGTCAAAAGTCCGTCCACCCCTCGTATCTTTTTAATGGTTATACTACTTATAATATAGGAGAGTGCGATTAGAACGAAAAGATGCATTGTTTCGGAATAATTCAAACAAGATTATATTTTTCTAAAACTCTTTTTGTTAGTTCTACTCGCAGATTTGGCCGCTAATTGTTTATTAATTGTTTAAACAATAACAATTGTTTTGAATAAATAATTTAAAAATATCGTTGAATTCATCATTTTACTTGATCAAATATGTTTCCATTTTGTTTTTGGTTATGCTGAATCCGAATATGGCATTACGATTTGAAAATTCTTATACAGAAACTCTTATACAGTATGTTTGCGTAGCTAGGAACTATATGGAAAACTTTTTTATTATCAATTTTTGCGAAAAAAAGTTATTCTTCATAAAATACTCTGGACAGTCAAAATCTAAAACTCAACCACCAGATATCAAATTTTATCAATTTTATACGGGTTATGTCAAAAATATGAATTTCTTTTATTCAGTAAATTACCTTTTTATTCCAGAATATCAAAAAAATCTGTTATGAAAAGTTGTTTGAAATTAAAAACTATGTTTTAATATACAATAACATTATTCTAATCTAAAAAAAATTCAATTGTTTCTCAAATTACGGATACCCATCATGATTTTATTACAATTATTGTAACTTTTTTATTATCAATTTTACGAAAAAAAGTTATTCTTCATAAAATGCTCTACCTGGTCTAAAATCTATGATACAACCATCAGATATCAAACTTTTTCAGTTTTATACGAGGTATGTAAAAAATATGCATTTTCCTTAAGAGTCACGTGCCTTTATTATTCAAAATATTTTAATTAGAAGGATGTGGTTGAACACTGAAACATATTTTTTAATTCCAAACAACTTTTCTTTATAACAATTTTTGATATTGTGAAATATAAAGGTACTTGAGTGAAATTCATATTTTTTGACATACCTCGTATAAAATTAATAAAATTTTATATTTGATGGTTGCATCTTAGACTATATACGATGCAGAGTATTTTATAAATAATATCTTTTTTTCGTAAGACTGATAATAAAACTGATAATAAAAAAGTTATCAATAGGTTCCAAATTAGGCAGACATACTGTAAGAGCTGAAAAAATTTGTTTTTGTTGAACATTTATTATTGTTGAAGCTTATTGTTAAATTTATTTTAGATAAATTTTACAGAAAAAAGTTTTGATCACTTTGTATAAACATTTTTTTAGCTGGTAATTTTCGGTTTTTGTATTACATTTTTGTTATCTTTCTTAATTTTCTCAAAAAGGAATAGTTTATTTTATTTCTAAAGTAAAATAATTTAGTGCATTTTAAGGACTACATCCTGAGCTTTAAAAAAACACCTATAAAACTGTAATATATTTGTTGAAAATTGCGTAATACCGTATTAAATTGGTGTTAATTCTGTAATACTATGAAGTTTTCAAAAATTACATTTTTGAGACGTCGTATCATTTGAATTAAATTTTTGAGATTTTTTTTGAATAAAATATCGTTAAGTAAGATGATTGAAAGGTAAGTTGTGCAAAATTGAGAGTTTTATTAAAAAAATTGTATTAGTTACACATTTTTAAACAAAATTCATGTAAGTCCCAATTTCAGCCCACACCGTACTTATGCTCATACATTTTGTTTCTTTTTATTATAACTCTAAGATAGCTTAATTATTCTTCTTTCATGTTCAATTTGTAAAATTTTATTTGATCGATTAGTTCAAGAATTACATTAAAAAAAGAATGTGTGTGTACTTTGTACGCACGTAAGAAGTTATACTTCTATTATATGATTATATGATTATATGATTATAAACGAAATTAATATACTTTTTATTTATATTTTATTTAAATATTAAATTAATTTATACTTAATACTTCTCAAACATTTTTATTAAAACAGTGCCAAAAATTAAAATAATAAAAAAATAAAACACACACAAACACATTAAAAATGCCACAAATGATTTCTGAACATTAATTGTCGGAAAATTTTTTAACTAAATACGTATTTTCTGAAAATAAAATTATATAATAAATATACTTACAATCATAAAATGTATAAAAAAAATAAAAAAATAAAAGTTTCTATTGGGATTCGAACCAACTTACCACGCGGCTGGTATTTGCGTTGTATTGGGATTCACCCGCATTAAAACTGCACCACAGAGGCAGCTTGTCATTATGTGCGAAGATCGTCTAACTAAACAGATTAACCTTTTGACATTTTTAACTTATGTAAATCAAATTATTTTGATTTTGAATTGAAATGATTTAGAATTGAAAAAATACAACAAAACATAGGGTAAGAAGACAATATATTAGGTGAATATTGATATAAATTTTGATGGTAATCAAATTATGTAAAAAAAAGTATTACATACTACTTATGTATTTTGGTAGGTTCAAGGTAGGTATCGGAGCCCGTATAACGACTAATACATTTCGCAATCACTTGCGTCGTGCAAAGTGGCTATGTTCAAATATCATAACAAAATTTGATCAACTATTTATAAAACACTTACCAGTGAAAGATTCTTTAGCTTTGAATAAGCGAGATCTGCGGCACTCATACTAGGCACAGTTTGATGAGCTTTCACATTGGCATGCAACAATCATCTCTTCTATGTAAATAAGTCCAAAAATATAATATGAAAACTATTTAAAAAGGCAGTATAACCATTAACTAACTTTTTGTTTGTTGTTTCTCTTCCTACAAATTTTAAAACGCAACAAGCATACATTATAACCAAACACAGTCCCACAGCTGTGCCACAGCTGCCATATTGGATAATTTTTGTCATGTCATTTGAACATCCAATCAGAACAAAGTTATAATGCGCATGCGCCCGGTCGCTAGGTTTTCCCATATAAAATTTCACCGTCATTACGCCCGTAAAGAAGTATAACTTCAAAAACTCAACCGTGCACTTCGCCGTAGGCTGGTTTACAGTGCGCCAATGTTTGTGAGAAGGGTGACTTTAGCGTTATAGGTAAATAAAAAATTATAGAAGTTACAGATTTAATTTTAGAAAAATCTTTATATAAGGGTTTTTTGTAAAATTTTCTGAATTTTTCATTCGCCAAGTCAGTTTTTTTCAAAAATTTATATTTTCGGAGTTATTTAAAAAACATCTATTTTCGCAGTTCATTTGTTTAATAAAAAATGAAGCACCCACTTCTCGAGTAGAACTTTTTGATATGTTGTTTATTCACCATTTCTTAATGAAATTACAAAAAGTTCTATCTTGTTTGATTTTTTCCGAAGTGAAAATCTATATGCACTCCCCTATTAGTGAAGTTTGGAGGAAGGAAATAAACGGACGTAGGATTCTGAACTAGTCATGACAGATGACGTAATAGTAACATATGACTTTACAGCGCCACTGTGACAGATAATTTTAAATGGGATCTTATGGTAAGTGATACCTCGTTTGAAAGGTATTGAAAATACCTGTTCAGTCATACTAATTTTGTTGGAGCTTAAGCTCATTTTGATGAATAAATGAAATAAATATAAAATTGTAGTTTCGCATTTACTTTCGGACTTTTGACTGGCACTGTATGTAAATTCTTTACTATAATGATCATTTTTTATAGCATATTAAAGCATCTCAATGGCATTAAATACAAATTAAAAAGGGGGGAGCTTTGAAGGGCTGTAAAATCAAGTATTATGTACAGCTTACAGCTAAAGAAAGAACGATATATTTTTTGCCATAATCATCAGTACGGTGCTAATAATAATTATTACAATTACAATCTAGTCATAAATCACCAATGAGCAATTTCAATTTAAACTAAATTGCTACTGTTCCTTAAAATTAAATCTTACCCCATAGTCTCTCTTATCTAAACTAGCAAGCTAAACTAATTAGCATTAGTCTCTAACATGCATACGTTTACAAGCACTATGCTTTTCACTATTACTCAAACTAGTTTAAAAGGCTTTGTCCTCTTTAATCCTGTGGGTTTCCCAGTACCCAGTAGTATCTAGGAGCTGAATTCAATATTCTCATGCCTATGAAGTCGTTGCTCGTGATATCCTCACATCTTTTTGACAATTATATCCATATAGTCCATTCCTAGGTCCTCATATAGGTCCTTATCCGATATTTTTAAGATTAAACCAATTTAATGTTTTTCTGCGGGTACGCAGAATTGTTTAAAAGTAAGTATGTGTAATATTTGGGAATATTATGATTAAAAACCTTGCCAAGATTAGTGCTGCCCAAATGCAAGACCAAGACGAGACTTAGACAGCCTTGGTCTTGGTCTTGGTCTTGCGCCAGTACACCTGGTCTTGGTCTTGGTATTGAGCTCCCGGTCTTGGTCTTGGTCATGCAGCAAGAGTCTTGCAAGTCTCGCAGTTGCCTATTGCATATCTTAGAACAACGTAACAGAGAGGTACATTTTAAGCTCGAATATCACAGCCATAGTAAAGACTAGCTAAATTAATAAATATCTAAACAACTGACACCGGGTGGGGTTTGAACCCACGATCTAAATGATAGCTGCCTATCCACAAAATTTCATTTGCATATCTCAATCATTTTTAGAGCAATAAATCAATTGTCAGTTTGTAAGAAAAATTTCAACACCCCCTATTTGGGAAACGAAGCATTTATAAAGTAAACGTTTATGAAGCAAACTGTCATTCCTTTTTTGTGCAGAATTAGGTACCCGTTCAAGTTTGCCATACTTATTTAAAAACATCCTGCATTGATGAAAAACATGGCTAATTAAAAAAGTACCTGACTTTTTTTTATCCAATATAAGTGAATGAATAAAAAAACATAATGATAAGAAAATAAATATGAGGCTATAGTTAGAAAGTCACAGAGTGAGAAAAATCACAGTTTGATTGGACCCGTAAACACCCGGCATACAATGACAATAATTGACCAGTTTAGCAACAATATTATTACAGCAATACATATTTATAAAGAATAAGACAACATATTAAAAAAAATCACTTAAATCGGACAACAGCTTTAGGAAATTTGAGACATTAAAAATTACTCGTTTTTAAGCTGGTGCGTTCATTTCTTGGAGAAGTGTATATCGTTAAAATAATATTTCGGTATTTTGACGACAAAGACGACTATTCTTAAAACCTGGACAATTAATTTCAGAACGTAGAAGTCGGCTGCTGGGAAAGACTGTACAAAATATTTTGTTTTTACATTATAATAATGTCCTCTGAGTACATGTCAAATGTGTCAAGTGTTTTCTTAATGAATATTTTGATTCGCTATGTATGTTTATGGTATTGTTCGTAATGAGCATAAATCCAATTTTCAATTTTTTTTACAATTTTTTTTGTTTATTAAAGAGTATCTAAGAATATAGCCGAACTTATATACTCCCTAAAAGGACCCTCAGTTCTAACTGCAAGAAGCAAGAGTCTCGCAGGTTTAGTCTTGTTCTTGCTTAAGTCTTGCACGGTAAGTCTTGGTCTTGGTCTTGCTAAAATTAGGCGGTCTTGGTCTTGGTCTTGCGAAAACGCAAGAACAAGACCAAGACTGCAAGTCCAAGACCCATTTTGGGTAACACTAACCAAGACCAATAGGTTAAAGGTATGTGATAATGGACTTTTGTAGATTGAGTGAAAATTTTAACTTGAGTTGCTAATAAGTTGTATTCTTTCCGCTAAAAGACCACTATTATATTTATAATTATTAGGCCCCCTATCTGACAGCTCGAAAGTGTTATCACATCTAATACGACGGCCTGTTCAAATAAAGACGACCCTTCACAAAAACAACAAAAAATCTGAGACCCTGGTGGGCAAAGTAGTTTAGAGGACAAGAAGAAGAAGTAGTAGTGCTGCTTTTCTACTGTTTTTCTAGTTTTTGTTTTACTAACCCGTTACCGTTATAACGCTTGACCGAAGCCCGTCCAGGCCGTCCCTGCAGCAGAGTAAAGCGCTCTCCCTTTTACTAGTTGAGCTATAGCGTTGTACTGTTCGATTTTCAATTTTGTATTGATTTTGTGCTGTAATGCCTTTGTTAGCCCTTGGGATTTTTCTAATGTTATAGACCGGATAAATTTTAACAACTTTCAAAGCTATCACAACAACGAATTTTTTCAACGCTTTGTTCTCTCTTTTCGGAACGTAATAGAATTTTCGCCTTTACCGATTCTACTGGAGTGTTTTTTTATAAAAACGTTTATCCACCATTTTTTACGTTGTGTTTCGTAAAGCTAGGGAATTCCTTAATACAATTAAGCTTAAAAAATAATGTAAAAAGAAGTGTTTTCTTGTTTTAATCTTAAACAAGTTAAACAAGAAAATTATTTTCGTCGTGATGGAATAATTTTTTTAAAGTCTTTTTATCATTTATTACTTCTTAAAAAAATTTTATTTGCCACTGTCCCTTTGTTTTCGGCATAGCTCCGGTTACCAATACTGAAAGAAGAACTAAGCAACAAGAATAAACCGACATTAAAGAATTATTTGCAGATCAGCAGAGATACAGAGAATAACTACTTCTTCTTCTTTTTCTTATTTGTTTTTCCATTTTTAGAAGTCACGTTTCCTTATTCTTTTTCCTCACTTATTTCTGCCTTATTATTGTCTTCATCATTTAATTCTTTCCCTCTCAATTTCTCTGACAGAAACTCCTTCCATCTTCTTCTCGACTTTTCTCTATCTCTTTTTCCACAACTACTAACAGCTCTATTCTTCATCCCACACAGTTATCATTTCTACGTTTAATTTGAACAAACCATTGCAGTCTTTTTTCTTTAACCCTTTTTGTGACCGATTTTTTCTCTTCTAATCGTCCCTAATTTTGTCCATTCTAGTCTTACCCACTATAGACCATAACATTTTCATTTTAGCTACATCCAGCTTCTTTTCCTGAACCTTCTTTAGAGGCCACACTGCAACACTTCACCACTATACACCATACCAGGCCGCAACTCACTCTTATATATCTTTCCTTTCAACCCTTTCCCGAGTTTTCCATTCCAGAGTACCACGGTTTAGTTAAACCAACCAGGTTGTATCTTGTGGGCAATTTCTCGATCTAGTGTTCCATTTTCCGTTTATCTATAATTAACAACATAAGCACAGAAAAATCATAATTTCAATCCGAGGGTATAACAAAACCTCTCAGAATTTCACTCAATACGTGGCTAATGTCTACTAAATGACCCACTAAATCCTTCATAATTTTTTGAAAACGATTTCCAGATTGGAATTCGAAAGAGCTGAACATTTTTGGTATTAGCCACGTTTTGAGTGAAATTCTGAGAGATGTTATTCTGAGAGGTGTTGTTTCCTTTCTTTAATGTTGTGGGAATTATGTAGGGAAAAAGTTTTATATTCTTTAATTATCAGTAAACTCAAACAATTGATTTCACTTACCTTACCAAAACCACATTCAGTTCCCTCAAGGGGCGGCCCCTTTTTGGTCTTACACACTAAGGGGGTTTTTTCGTGTCCGCACCATAGGTGTGTACATGGTTCTATAATTTCGAAGGCAGTACACATTGTATACCTATAAATAAATAAACAGACAATAACATAAGAAAAGATCAATAAATGATATATTTAAAAGATGGTACTAAAGATAGTCCGTCAGATAGCCAAGCGAGGTAAATACGACTCGAGATTATCGGAAGATATACTCTAGTGGGAGTGCATTCGAATTCAGGCCCCGTCTACGGAAAAATAAAAAACCCAACGTAGTAATTTAAAATTATAATCGAGTCTGTAACTTCAGATCTGAGGCTGGTATCTGATCGACCTATGGTGTAGCAGTACGGCAAGAGATAAGGCTTTCCAGTTGGTGATATTCTTCCATGCCATTTGGTTTCCTACCGAAATCACCAACGATACAATTGCGCGGAGTGTTTAAGAGAGCATTTTGCCTATAATCTTTAATATTACATCATCGTCCAGCATTTTGCATCCAAAGTTGAACATAGGCCTCCCCTAATTTCTTCCAATTTTGTCGACGTTGGGCTTCCTGCAAGCAATTCACAACAATCCTTTTGACGTCGTCTGTCCATCGTGCAGGTGGTCTACCTCTTCTTCTGTTTTCTTGTGGTCTCCACACTGTAATTGTTTGGGTCCATCTCCCGTCCTTCATTATGGCTACACGGCCCGTTCAATTCCACTTCGGTCATTCTACTCACTCTATTATATCTGTGACGCCTGTCCTTCTTCTGATTTCCTCGTTTCAAACCCTGTCTCTGACAGTCAGCCCAAGTAGTGGCCGTTCCATTCTTCTTTGGGCCACTCTAAGTTTGATTGCTGTGGCCTGGATTAACGATAATGTTTCGGCGCCGTAAGTCATGACTGGAAGCACACATTGGTCTAACGTCTTCTTTTTCAAATAATTTGTCATGTTGCTGTTGAAGATGACTGATAGAGCTCCATAGACGGCCCATGCTAAGGTGATCCTTCTTTGTAGTTCGGCAGTTTGATTGTCGCTGGTAATTTGGCATTTAACTCAATAAGTAACTACATAATAATTTACATATAACATGATTATATTTTTTCGGCTAAATTCTCAGTTTATTAGAGTCTTCCTCGTATTTCTTACGCTCACTGACTAGAAGAAAATACAGTTTTTATATCAAAAGAGTGAACAATTTTTTCAGCTTCCCTTAAAAACAAAAAACGATCATAAAAGATAATTCGTATATATCTGAAATCATTTTTATTCTACTAAAACTCATAAAATGTAAAGTTTATTACAGCAAATTAGGTTTATCTCGTGTCTAGTATCGTTTTAACTAGCAAACTGGAAAAGCGAAGGGATGTTCCGGGATAAAATTAATTCTATTGATTTGCGAAGATTGTATTTTACGGAAAATTTCCGGGAAATGCACTAAAATCTCACTTAATAAAGTTATCTCGCAGATTTCATCAGCGTCGGTTTTATTTCAGCAGTGTCTTGCGTCCAAACAGATTTTAATTGAGATATTTACAGTATAACGTATATAACGTTTATTGGGTTGCAATAAATGTTATGTAAATGCAATAAACGTTATTTAAATGTTCGATACTGCTATAAAAGACAAAAACATAAGGGAAGAAAAGCCATATCCATGGATAACGGTATTCTGTGGCATAGGCGTAACCAGGATGATCCTAAGGGGGGGTTTCAACTACCTGAAAGGGGGGTTACAACTACTGGAAGGTCTCTGAGGGCTATGGTGTTAAGCGTATATAGCTCAAAATACATCCCAATGGGGAGGGTTATAACCCCCAAAACCCCCCTGGTTACGCCTATGTTCTGTGGGACCAAACAATATCCAAAGCGAACAAGCAGCTCGTATACAATACCATATTAAAAGTGTAATCAAATATGGCAGTGAAGTTTGGCCATTGAAATAAAGAACATAGAAAATTTTACTAGAAACAGAAGTACATTTCTGGCGAAGAGCAGTAGGCAAAATCAAGAAGAGATTGGATACCAAATGAGAGAATACAGAAAGGATGGGAGTCGCACAAATAATAATTGATGACATAAAAATAAAACAACTAATATGGTACGGTCATGTACAGAGAATGTCAGATGACAGATTTTGGCGTGGACGCCACAAGGGAAAAGGAAAAGAGGTAGGGCGATAAGAAACTGGAGGGAAGGAATTGAAAAAGAACTAGAGGAAAGAGAAATCCCTCCAGGTCTATGGTTAAACAGAGAAGAATGGCGTTTAGGAGTCGGAAGGCGTCGGAGAACGTTGTAAACCGATAGTAGTAGTAGTACGGTTACAATTTCAGAAAAGTACAGAGTTAATTTAGAAATGCGACCCCGTCATATGCAAGCCTTGATTCTCTCTCAATTCTTGTACTGGAGAAAAATCATGACCTAACCCAATTTATATCCAATACCTATAACATCCTACCAATTTCTAAAACCAACTCACCAACTTGCCTGGCAAGGGTGGTATTGAAAGCCAAAACCTCCTTAGCATGAACGGACATTCAAGAAAAGGGCCATCAGTTTCCGGCAGCTCACTTGTTCCAACCAAGGTATCGGTATGAACAACGGTTATGAAAAACGACGAAATCTGCACATAATTACATATAAATATAATGTAACAACATTTTAAAACGATAAGAAAATAAGAGTCTGAACTCAAACATGCCATATTGGATATACACACACCCAAAGTTATATGGAATCACCATGTATTTCAAAGCAATATTTATTTCTTTGAAAAAATTTGTTATTGTTGAGAAAAATAAGGGTTTTTATTGAAAACAAACAAATCTATAAGACAATCAGATCGTACATCTCGGTACGATATAGGTTATTTGCTTGAGTTGCAAATTGAACGAAAATAGATCAACTAAATTTTGCGTCCAAAAACGAAAATGAGCCTCATGATGGGGTTAGAGAGCTTACAATGGGGAGAGATTATTGGTCTTGTGGAGCAAGTAATGTTCTCAAAGGGAGATAGCTGTAGAGCTAGGCCTAGGAAGCTCAAAAATAAAGCAAGGGAAAGTCGCCAAAAAGTAATAACGGCTCTCCACGATCGTTTAATTGTCATACAGCTGGAAGACACCTACCCATTTCTCACCTTCAGCTTCAAAGGAAGCTTTTGGAAGCTAAAGGATTAACTGTTTCAGTTGAAACGATGAGAAGAAAAGTTCGTGTCACAAGCATACAGCAGGAGACAGTTATGGGTTCTCGAGTTATCCAGGCAGCACAAGATTGATTGACTAAATTGGTGTCTTTACCACCAAAACTGAAACATTGAGAATTGACAAAATGTGTTATTATCAGAAAAAGTCCCCCTGTAATGTTCTGGAGAGGAATTGATATCCGTAAAAAAACTCCTATAATTTTCATCCAATAAATTTTAACTGCTCACAGGTACGTTGATAACCTGCAGTTAGACTCTGGAGAGGCGCAACAGCAGAAAATTTAATTTTTCATGCATGATAATGGACCTCCACATACCATTAGAGTGATCAAGTATATTCAAATGGGAAATAAGCCACAATTTTACCTAAAAATGATTTTATTAACGTTTCGACGCCCAAGTCGGATGTCGTTGTCAAAATACAAAATAATATTAAATACATAAAAATGTTGTTGCTGAGTAAAAAATTCTTCTAATAATTTATTTAATCTGACTCATTTATATCGGTAATTCAGACACGTATTATTCATTTTAAAGTAGACGACTTTAAAATGATATTGCCAATATTGATGAGTTGCGTTCCTGGGACGACTTTACTAAAAGATAGTTCATTCGATTACATGAAATCAATCCCAACTCAAGAATATCCGCCACAAAAAAATCATAGCATTTAATCTGTCTTTAAAAAGACAACCAAATGCAACGGTGGCACTGAAATTCTCGCGTTAGAGATTCCATAGTAAATCACGAGGGAAAACCAGGAAAAACCTCGTGATACTATCCCGACATCGTAAGTATTTGGGTTTACATTTAGTTTACTCTCAAAACTAATACCAAATTCTGACTTGATATTTTAAATTTTAAATAATACTAAAATACTAAATATGTACTAACTCGATATGTTACTGATTTACTAATTGTGGTATTTTCTTTCTTTTGACTTCCTCCTTTAATATGGGTAACCACATCCTACTGCATTCTACCGAGGAATTTGCGACACAATTGGTTTCATTTAGCATAATTAGAGCCGCTTCTTTGATTTTTATCTTTTTACTATCTGCTTCTTTTAGGACTATACTTGAATCTCTCCACTGAACTCTATGTTCATTATCCCATGCGTGTTGACATATTTTAGATCTATCAAATTCTCTATTTTTTATATAAGACTGATGTTCATTTACTCTAACGTCTATTGGTCTTGACGTTTCACCTATATAAAATTGTTCGCATTCACAAGGTATTTATAAATACAATTCTTTGTTCTTTCTTGTTCACTGTTAGGTTTAGTTTTAGATAGAATAGATCTCAAAGTGTTTGTTGTTTTGAATGTTGTTGATATGTTGAATTTATTTCCTATTGTTTTAAGTTTCTCGGATAGTCCTTTTATATATGGTATTGATATTTTCCTCGTATTATTTCTTGTGAATGTTGTAGGATCCCGTTCTAAGATAATGAACATAGAGTTCAGTGGAGAGATTCAAGTATAGTCCTAAAAGAAGCAGATAGTAAAAAGAGACAAATCAAAGAAGCGGCTCTAATTATGCTAAATGAAACCAATTGTGTCGCAAATTCCTCGGTAGAATGCAGTAGGATGTGGTTACCCATATTAAAGGAGGAAGTCAAAAGAAAGAAAATACCACAATTAGTAAATCAGTAACATATCGAGTTAGTACATATTTAGTATTTTAGTATTATTTAAAATTTAAAATATCAAGTCAGAATTTGGTATTAGTTTTGAGAGTAAACTAAATGTAAACCCAAATACTTACGATGTCGGGATAGTATCACGAGGTTTTTCCTGGTTTTCCCTCGTGATTTACTATGGAATCTCTAACGCGAGAATTTCAGTGCCACCGTTACATTTGGTTGTCTTTTTAAAGACAGATTAAATGCTATGATTTTTTTGTGGCGGATATTCTTGAGTTGGGATTGATTTCATGTAATCGAATGAACTATCTTTTAGTAAAGTCGTCCCAGAAACGCAACTCATCAATATTGGCAATATCATTTTAAAGTCGTCTACTTTAAAATGAATAATACGTGTCTGAATTACCGATATAAATGAGTCAGATTAAATAAATTATTAGAAGAATTTTTTACTAAGCAACAACATTTTTATGTATGTAGTATTATTTTGTATTTTGACAACGACATCCGACTTGGGCGTCGAAACGTTAATAAAATCATTTTTAGGTAAAATTGTGGCTTATTTCCCATTTGAATATACTTGATTATAAAAATGCCACAAGAAAATAGCTTCAGAACAACATTAGAGTGACTGGAGACATCATTAAAGCAGAAGGTATCCATTGTTTGGAGAGGCCTGCTTGCTCGCCTGAGCTTAACCCTATAGAGTATTTGTGAAATATTGTCAAATATCAAACATTCATTATTCATATCCGATATTTAACAGTATATTTTTATCACCCCGTATATCACATTTACTAATTTGTTATTATATTTAAACATGTGCGGTATATTTCATTTGTTTAATTGTAGCAATTTATAAACAATATTTTGGTATTGGACATTAATTTAGCTGACAAAGTAAAGCCTTTGTTATTTTTGGCGTGTGGGCTATGACCCAATTCATGTTGCCAACAAGAAATAATACATTTTAGAATCATTCTCAAGAATCACTTCAACCAGGCCAGATGTGCCTTTAACTTTATTCCTTCATTCAACATGTAGTATTATAGAGTCTTCAAATAACTCGCGTTTAAGCCATAGTCAGTACTCATCGTTCTCCCGGGGTAACTTCCCTAGTGCCGGTCTTTATAAATAAATTATCTAAGTGCTATTGGTGTTTCAATCAACTGAAGAGCAGCCTCCACTCAGCCACGAAGATTAAACAATATGCTTAAAAGACCAATTAGAGGTCGCCGAGATAATCCACAAAACACCGCACGGCTAGTACAAGCTACTCTTGAAAAATGAAGCAACCTACCACAAAAAAATGTTAATAATTTTATTAGGAGCGTGCGCACGCAAACAAGCTTGCATAAGGGCTAGAGGTGATAACACTGACTATCAAAAAAAAAAAACAAAAAAAAATAAAATAAAAGAATGTGTGTGTACTTTGTAAGCACGTAAGAAGTTATACTTCTACTATTATAATTTCAACGAAATAAATATACTTAACAGTTACAATACAAAAAATTAAAAATAATTACCAAAAATTAACCAAAACTTTTTTTCTCTGATTCTGGCCTTGGTTTAGAACTAGAACCTTTAGCCACGTAATTGTATAACTTATCACTAACTCAGGTGTAATGTGTAGTGTGTGTGTGTTGAGTAAGTGTCTTGTTACTTTGCAAAGTCGACGTCATTATCTTTGCAAAGAGACGCTAATTGTATCCGAACGTCTGCGGTCCGCAGAAGCATCGGAAGAAGACGAATTTCATGGTTGAAGAACCTGAGAGAGTGGTTTGGATGCAGCTCGAAACAACTATTTAGAGCTACTGCCTCAAAAATTAAAATAGCTATGATGATTGCCAACCTCCGTAGCGGAGATGGCACCTGAAGAAGAAGAAGTCTGCGGTCCCTCTAACCAAAACTTAACAATGACAAAAACAAATTTAAAAAAAATGTATCGTCGGGGATTTGAAGCCGCTATCTCGCGATCTCTTGATCTCTGGTCCAATGTTCTACGAACCAGGCATCGAGGCGCTTGTTATTGACGTTTCGGATATACATAATTACACATCACGGTGACAAGTAAAATATAAAAATAGATATTTTATTATTTTACGCCAAGGAAGATAAATCCAATGACACAAAAATTATAATAAATAATACATTTACTAAAAACACTAATATATCCTTTTAATGACTTATTTGCGCTGACACCGCTAATACATACATATCTTGAAAGATTAGAAACGAACTTCATACTGTCTGTGTGCGCATGCGCGCAGATTTATGAAAAATTTTACTTTCAATCGCGCCTAAAGAAGTATAATTTCAAAAAACAATTTAATTATTATTCGTTTTGCATTAAAATTTTTTATGCTATTGACTTTAAAACAAGTACCTATGTAGTTTCAATTTGTTTGTTAAATACTTTATTGTTTGATTTAATTGTTATTTATTTGCTATTAAATTGCTTTAAAATAAATATTGTTTGCCTTCGTGTGTTTTTTTTTAATTCGTGAGAAATAATAGGAAATGTCAGATGATTCCATATAAGTTTGGGTGTGTGTATTATTATAGTATAGTAGCGAAGTTAAAAGAAGAGGTGAAGATCAGGTCAAACCGAAATCATGAAACATATTCCACTATAAATGAGAAACATAATAGACAACTGGAGCAATAGGTTTAATTATACACAAGAAATTACCGAAAAACAAACAGAGCATTAATAGACCTGGATCACGCGTAAGAAAAAAAAGTTGATTAATAGCAAGCTGAAAATTTGTTAATAGCTTAACGGTGTCTAGTCGGACAAACTTTGATGCACGGGAACATTGGAACAGGGGAAGTTTTAATTGTGGAGCATGATAAACGTGTCGTCCTGACAAGTTTATGATTGTGAAAAATAGCAAGTTGTTTTTAAGTTTATTCAATAGCCAACGTTATATGATATATAAAAAAATGTTTGTCCCACAAAAATGTTGGGCATTTTAACGAGTCCGACACGTAGAACATATCACATCACAGGAATTATGTTGGTGATAGATAGCAGTCTGATTTTTGCATAAAAGTTAAATGAAAGGTTAAAAAATCAGTTGGAAGTTCTGTCAGACAAAATTAATGGGAAGTTTTCGTAGTCCGACGTTATAAACATGTTAGATATAGACAAAAATGATGGTGATAAATAACAAGTTAATTTTGATTGTTTTATGTACAAATTATATTTTGTAACGCAAAAAGTTATATGTCGGACAAAAAGTTCGGGAAAATCGAAGGAAATGAATAAAAAATCATTTTTTCAGAATGACTTAGTCGCATATTGATAAAGCTATTTTAGTTTTATATTATTATTTATATTCACATACTTGCATTTGTATGTACAGTCGGAAAAATGAAAGAATACCCATGAACGAACATATAAAACACGCTGTATTTTCCTGTCACCGTATCACAAAGAAAATTGTCCAGTGCAAGTACATGTAACAATAATTATTACATGTACTTGCGCTGGCCAATTTTTTGTGTGACACGGAGACAGGAAAATACAGCGTGTTTATATGTTCGTTCATGGGTATTCTTTCATTTTTCCTACTGTACATACATGCACACTCCAAAAACAGTGAGGTAGGTATCAGTGCATGTATATATTGCAAAAAAATTATTTTTTTGGGTGGAGTTTGTTCTAGATATTCTCAAAATGATAATGAAAAGTGTCATAGAATATGTGAAAGCAATATCTTAAGGTTTTCTAATTAGGCGCATCAGAAAGTATGGAAAATTTACTACAAAAAACGTTGTATTCATTTTTTTCCATAATCAAATCTTAACCCTGTAAACGACGTTTAAAAATGTGAAGAGTGTAAAAATTCGGTGCTTATAAGCATAGACGTACAAATGACACATGCAGAAGTATGGGTATATATTATAATATAATAGAAGGCTGCATTTGTCTGTGTGACACTTTGTGCTCTATACTACACAAAGTAGTATCATTGATTAATAACTACATGCTGGGTGCTTTATAAGCAATGGTAGTATTTAAAAGTATATGGTCTCTGACGTTCTTTTTCTCTCGTGTGTTGGAAATTAAAATTTATATTAACTATGGAGTGTTTTTGTGCCTATTTTTAAGTGTTAACAGTTTAAATTTTAAGCCACCAAACAATTCGACGGAACAATTTTGAGTAATTGTCGAACATTTTACAAAGTTCGTAAAATACTTGGTCCTTAATTCAAAGAGGATCAGTTGTCAGATAATTGTGAAAACTTTTCGTGCTATAATGCTTTTGAGTTAAAACGGGCTTGTTTGAACAAGGGTACCTAAATAAATTATTTATTAAAATTGTATATCGTAATTTTTCTTGAACCCCCTCCGTGGCTCAGTGGTAAGAGCGCCTGCCTTTGGATCGAAAAAATCCGAAAGGTTGTGGGTTCGAATCTCACCAGGGTCAGAAATTTTTCATTTATTATAAATTAATAAATGAATATAGTTTCTGTCCTTGTGGGATCGGTACTCACCGGAGGGACCGCAGACGTTCGGATACAATTAGCGTCTCTTTGCAAAGACAGTGACGTCGACTTTGCAAAGTAACAAGACACTTACTCAACACACACACTACACATGACACTAGGTACCTAACTGTTCAAAATTACCGTACCTACCATGCCAATGGCCATTAGTTGTCGAGGCATTAGCTAAATTAAAAAAAAAAAAATTTTTCTAAAATTTCTACAAATGAAATAGTATATAATGTAATATGTCACTGCTATAAATAATTTGCTGCCAAAATAAATCCATTAGTTTAAATTTAAAGTTACGATTGCAATTTATTATGAAATATTGTCAAAAGTGACAGTTTTTAAATGGCAATGTATTCATAGACATAAGGGTAGACAGGGAATACAGAGCAAAAAGTCGATCGGAGGTATATCTATCTCTTTTAACCAAGCGATCCCGCACATGTGACAGACAAAGATGGCTAGACCACTCAATCCATAGTATTGGCGTTACACCTCGATGCACAGAGCGGCCCATACTTTGCCTAATCTACTAGTTAGAATGTATTACAGTGAGGTACCTAAATGATGTTGAGGTAAATCGAAAGATATCGATTGTAATTGATTGTAGGTATTTTTGACAGAGTAATCACCCGATATTAAAATTTCAAAAATTATTTTTTTAAATTGTCCGACTATAAAATCTACCCCTTATTTTTTCCGACAACAGTCATTCTTTGTAAGGAATAATTTACTTAATTAAATTTCGTTTTTGTCGGAAAGCTATTTATCACCAGTGTGTTTGTCTATATCTTACATGTTTAGAATGTCGGACTACGAAAACTTCCCATTAATTTTGTCGGACAGAACTTTTAATTGATTTATTAACCTTTCATTAAACTCTCATGCAAAAATCAGACTGCTATTTATCACCAACATTTTTCCTGTGATGTGACATGTTCTACGTGTCGGACTCGTTAAAATGCCCAACATTTTTGTCGGACAAACATTTTTTTATATATATTATATAACGTTGGCTATTGAATAAACCTAAAAACAACTTGCTATTTTTCTTGTCAGGACGACATATTTAGCATGCTTCACAATTAAAACTTCCCCTGTTCCAGTCAGTTCCAGACACCCTTAAGCTATTAACAAGTTTTCAGCTTGCTATTATTCAACTTTTTTTTCTTACGCGGGATCCAGGTCTATAACTGTATTCCTGCAAGATTTATGTGAATTGTTTATTGTATTCAAAAATTCAAGAAATAAAAAGCGACCTAAAAAATCGGCTAGAATAATGGTCAAAAAGTCTGAAATAAATTCATTATTTAAAAACACGAATAAAAGAGATAAACACAATTGTAAGAAAAATACAGATATTAAATAGACCCGCTTTAACATTAAAGTTAATATCGTAATAAACTCAAACTTCCATCGAAGAAAAAGAAAAAACAACGTTTTCAAAGATATCCTGAGTCATAGGTCGTTTATTTTCCCAACAACCCTTTAGAAATGACAAATTTCATATATATTTATAGAAGACAAGTTGTTGCACGTCTTCGCTGAAACGAGAAAGAATTCGTGGAGGAATTCTTTTTAATTTTCCATTACATTTCACTCGAGAGAGTCCGGCACGAAAGGTTTTGCGTAAACCAACGAACGAACGAGAAACCTGCAGGACCGTGTCTTATACGTTCTTTCAAGTAAACTACGCGGCATATAAGTATCTAAGGGATATTGTCAATAAACTATAAAACATTTAAATTTAATTAGTATTATTTTTAAACGCTTTTCTTTAGTTCAACAGTTTGCGTCAAATCTTTAGACGTTAATTTGACTGCCTTTTCTCCAATGCAAATGAATGAAAATTTGCAGACATATGCATTCGCGGGAACAATATACGAATAGGCAATAAATTTTTTTTTATGTTTATTAACACGTTGACGGACAGTGCGTCAAATGTATAAGCAAGTGTTGTGATACTATATCAATGAACTGTCAATACGGATGGAATGGCCCCGTCCCATTCAAATAGTGAAGCAAGATTGACTCCAACATACAAGAGAGAGGTCCTGAGAGAGACAGAGAATTTGTCAGGTAAAATTTGACAGGCCCTATAATATATCAACTTAAATCGGGGAAATGGACCTCATATTTTTTTAACTTGGTATCAGGGGTGATAGGCAGTATTTAAAAATTAAGTTAAGTTAATAAAATTTAAAAAATATGAGGTCCCTTTTCCCGATTTAAGTTAATATAGGCAACTGGAATTACACGGTCTGTCAAATTTTACCTGAAAAATTCTCTGTCTCTCTAGGACCTCTCTCTTGTATGTTGGCGGCATTAATTTTCTTCATGCCTATTCCATCAGTATTGACAGTTCGTTGCACTATATACATTTTGCAAAGTAGAATAGGGAAAAATGTAACGTCTAGAGACGTTGTGTCACATTACATCAAAGGAAATTAGACGTCTATAGACGTTCTGTCCGTCAACGTGTTAATTGCTTACTAGACCAGGGCGCATCTGTAAAAATATTAATACATTTGGACGATGAGAGGTGACTCAAATTTTTTTGCAGAAATTGCTTGAAAATAACTCAAACAATAATATTTGGGTTATCCTCCCTCTCAAAAAGGTCCGGAACATTGTTTAAATAATCAAAATGTCAAAAAATGAAGGAAAAATTCGATTTTTTTCTTCGTTTTTTGATTATAACTTTAAAAGTGTTCATTTCCGAGAAAAGTTGTACTGACATAAAAGTTGGGTAATTAAAGTTACTACAATATATTTAGAATTGTTAAAATAGTAGAATATATAGTAGAATTGGTTAAAAATTTAAAAAATGGTCACCCTTGCTGCAAAATAGCAATAATTGCGAAAAAACCATTCAAAAACAAGTATTCGCATTTTACGGTTTTCAACCATTCATGTTACACTTAGGACCTTCATATTTCACCCAGAAAAACTTTATGATATAATAAAACAATACTGTAAATTTCATTAAGATCAGTTCAACAGATTTTTCAAAATAAATTTTGAAATCCAGCTTTCGCAAAAAAAATTCATTTTTTCAAAATGTTACGGACTGAAAATATAGCAGATAGCAAGTTAAAAATTTTTTTTGCGTATAGAAGTATAATGTACCTTTCATTTGCAATTTGCAGTATTAAAATCGATTAACTACCACGCGGCGTCAGGATTTTTTTTAAATAAACATTAATTATTGGTGCTACGCGCAGGACAGCGGATAATTTGCTCTGATTGGGCATTCCAATGACCTTTGAAAATGATTGATACATTTTAATTTTTATTGCATTTCGATATAAATAAATAAATTTGTTTATTGCAAAATAAAAACACATAATCAATCCTTTGAAATAACACTTTTTTAACAAAAATTTTCTTTGTTCATATATTTTAACTTAGAGAATAAAAGTTTATTATTTTTGAACATATGCAATTGTTAAATAATATTTCACAAACAATAATAAAATTAGTTTGATTTTTGTGGAATTAAAATATTAAAATACAACAAAATATAGAGTAAGAAAATAATATATCAGATAAAGATTGGAAGACATTTTGGTGAAAATCAACTTGTGTGAATCGAACACCGCTGTCCTGCGCGTAGCACCAAAAATTAATGTTTATTTAAAAAATTTCCTGACGCCGTGGTAATTAATCGATTTTATTTTTGAAAATTGCAAAATAAAGGTACAGTACACTTCTATAAGCAAAAAAAAATTCAACTTGCTATCTGCTTTATTTTTAGTCCTGCAACATTTTAAAAAAATGATTTTTTTGCGAAAGCTGGATTGCAAAATTTATTTTGCAAAATCTGTTAAACCCATCTTAATGAAATTTACAGTGTTGTTTTAATATATCCTGAAGTTTTTTTGGGTAAAATATGAAGGTCCTAAGTGTAGTATAAATGGTTGAAAAACGTAAAATGCGGATACTTGTTTTTGTATGGATTTTTTCGCAATTATTGCTATTTTGCAACAAGGGTGACTATTTTTTAAATTTTTAACCAATTCTATATTGTAGGAAATTTAATTACGCAACTTTTATGTCAGTACAACTTTTCTCGGAAATGAACACTTTTAAAGTTATAATCAAAAAACGAAGAAAAAAATCGAATTTTTCCATCATTTTTTGACATTTTGATTATTTAAACAATGTTCCGGACCATTTTGAGTGGGAGGATAACTCAAATATTATTATTTGAGTTATTTTCAAGCAATTTCTGCAAAAAAATTTGAGTCACCTCTCAACGTCCACCTCAAAACAGATGCGCCCTGGACTATACATAAAAAAACGATTTTAATGGAAAACGCTTAAATTCTCTTGTTTTTTACAATGTAAAAACTTGAAACGTTTACAGATTGTAGCCAATGATATGAGCTATACATAATTTCACTTTTTACGTTAATTGTTCACGCTATGCTTCATAAATAAACAATAAAGTTTTAAATTTTGAACGCTCATATATTTGTTTATAAAAAAATTGGCGCTTATTCGTGTCAAATTTCAATATGATACGAAATAAAACTTCAACCAAAACTCGAATTCAAAAAATTCGTGTTTTTATCGTAGTCTTAGAAAAACCGCCGGTAGAGACGTTTTGTGCTACAATTAACATTAGAATTCATTTTTGCGTATTAATTAAACGCTTTTCTTCAGCTCAATCGTTTGGGTCAAATATTTAGAAGTTAATTTGACTGCCTTTTCTTCAATGCAAATGACTGAAAATTTGCAGACATATGCATTCGCGGGAACAATAGACGAATAGTCAATAAAAATGTTGTTTATGTTTATTAAAATTGTTTAAATAAAAAAACGATTTGAACGGAAAATGCTTAAATTCTCTTGTTTTTTACAATGAAGAAACTTGAAACTTTTACAGATTGTAGCTAATTATATGAACTATACATAATTTCACTTTTTACGTTAATTGTTTATGTTATGCTTCATAAATTAACAATAAAGTTTCAAATTTTTTGCCGATTCATGTTAGTACATCATATATTTTATACATATTTTAATAAACATTTAATATTTGAAAAGTGTAAGACTAAAAAATAAAAAATAAAAATATATAAAAAAAATTTAAGAAACGCTTTTTTTTAATTACGAGTGACTAAAGTTAAAAATATTATAAAAAATCAACCAAAAAGCAAAACAAAAAAAATTGAAAAAATCTAACACATTCGTTAAAGAAAAGCGTGGGGCGAAAACCGTTTATTCGATGAAGACGTGCCACGCTTTTCTTTGTCGAATGTGTTAGATTTTTTAAATTTTTTTTATTTTTTGCTTTTTAGTTGATTTTTTCATAATATTTTTAATTTTAAGAAAAGCGTTTCTTAATTTTTTTTCATATTTTTTTATTTAAATTAAACATGAGTTATAGTTATTTACTTATTATTTTCCTCTAGGATTTGATTTTTGCTTCTCGTTTCACAAATTAGTTCATTTAGCAAATGAATCATCATATTTTCCATGTCATCCTCACTATTCAAGATTATTATCTGGCCCATTATCGTGCCGTACCTACACGATTTATGGAATGCATTTCCATATTTTACACATATTTTCCTGCTTATTTGTACAACAAATAAACTTGGTTTTTCACTCTCGCGGTCACGATCATCCTTATCGAACGCCATCTTGTTATACATCCTATTATTACGCAATGGTCTAGCTGGTAGCTTTAATACAACATTGGTTGCTATTTTATTATACTTTGGTGCCCAACGTGGGGCACTTATATATTTTAATTTGGTATTAGAATAATTTTAATAAGCTAGTGCCAGAGTGCTTAAACATGTGATTTGCAGATTTTAAGTGTTTTATCGAATGTTGATCAGGGATCAATTTTCTTTTGTTTTCTAAATGTGTAACGTCATATGTGTAACGTTATAATATAAATGTCACATCTTTATTAATTTGTATTTAAATAATTATTATTTTATTTCAATTTCTATTGAATTTATTATTGGCTTAACTTTCTGTTTTGTTTTATTATTTTTCCTTCAAAAAATAGTTGGCGCCCCCTTTATTTATATTTTATAAGCTAAATATTATATCCTTATCTTACCCGTGTTCAAAATACCACTGAATATCATTAGTCTGGGCTGATTATCGGAGAATAGGCCATTTTTGGGAAAAGTTATTTACCAGCAATTTTATTGCTGGAATCGAATTATAAGATCCTATATATTAATAATATAGGTATGCAAAGTCCTCAGATAGTATGCTACTTTTTTTATAAACAAAATGGCGCTGAAAATCGTGTTTTTTTCAATTATTGCTCTAGAACTCCGAAGATTTTAACTTTACAACAAAAACACTCAAATAAAAATTCACCGTGATTAAATTCTGCATAGAGAAGTGTTTTTTTCGATCTGCTCCGACGAAAATTTTCCTCGGAAAATGCGGGTTTTCCCAACAAAATCTTTAATTTTCAAATAAAGTTTTAGATAAGTAATTATTTACTAATAATTAAATAATTTGGTGACTTAAAAGCCTTCTTGATTTAGATTATAGTTCCAGAAGCTGGTGACAATTAAACGAATATTTTAGCACCAATTCAATTGTTAATAAATAATTTACGGTCGCAATAATAACCAAAATAATTATTATACACTGATCAAACTTTGAAATCTTCTAAAGATGAGATGTCTATTTAACATTTTGTTGACAAAATATAATTTTTTTATTTTTTTGCATAATCTTTAAATGTTTAAAAAAAATAGTTATAAACAAATTAACGTTTCTCAGAATGTTTTTATTAAATTATAATTTTAAAAAATAGCTAAAATGCGCATTTCAAATATCTTGAAATTGAATGCTTTAAAACTTTTTTGCAACCATTTGCAAAAAAGTTATGAAACTGCAAAGTAAACATACGATTACTACGGTGTTAATAATTTTTTTTAATTCTTTCAAAGCGTAGAAGTGAGTCTAAGGTACAAGCTAATTATTTATAAAACAATATCGATTATCAGCTTAATGGTTATATTTTAATTAAAGATTAAAAATATATTTTTTTGTAATTTACACGCGCGAAAGTAGAATAATACAGTACCGTAGCTACCCGCCCACATACACAACTCGCGCAAGTTTAAGCGTGTCAGTCGCTTCGAGTGAACATTTTATCTCCGGCTCTGTATCAAGCCTACTTTCGCGCTAAAAATTACAAAAAAAAAGTATTTTTAATCTTTGATTAAAATATAACCATTGCACTAATTTTTGACATTCTTTGTGAGTAATTAGATTGTACCATAGACTCACTTTTAAGCTTTGAAACAATTAAAACAAATTATAAACAATGGAGATATCGTATATTTATTTTGCTGTTTCCTAACTCTTTTGCAAATGGTTGGAAAATTTTTTTAAAGCATTCATTTTCAAGACCTATAAAATACGCATTTTAAGTATTTTTTAAAGTTAGAATATAATAAACAATTTCTAAGGAATGTTAATTTGTTTATAACAATTTTTTTTAAACATTTAAAGATTATGCAAAAAAATGAAAAATTTATATTTTGTCGACAAAATATTAAATAGGCATAACACCTTTATAATCTCTCTAAATTTGATCAATGTCTCATGATTATTTTGGTTGTTATTGCGACTGTAAATTGTTAATTAACAATTAAATTGTTGCTAAAATATTCGTTTCATTTTAACCGGCTTCTAAATTTATAATCTATTCCAAGAAAGGTTTTATTTCACCAAGCTATATAATTATTGATAAATAATTACTGGCCCAAAAAATTTATTTCAAAATTCGAGATTTTGTTGGGAAAACCCACATTTTCCGAGGAAAATTTTCGTCTGAGCAAATCAGGAAAAACATGCTTCTATGTAGAATTAAATTGGGGTGAATTTTTATTTGAGTATTTTTGGTATAAAGTTAAAATCTTCGGAGTTATAGAGCAATAATTGAAAAAAATACGATTTGTCGGCGCCATTTTGTTTATAAAAAAAGTAGCACACTATCTGTGGACTTTGCATATAGTCGGTTCGCTAAACTCAGACGCAAATGGCTAATGATTTTAGTACGTAACTTTTTTGTTTTTTGCCAATTTTGACAAAATTTGCAAAATTACTAAATATTTAGTAATTATTAACTATTTGGTAATTATTTTTTTGGCAATTTTATCAAATTGGCAAAATTACTAGCTTAAATCACTAGCCAGTTGAGTCTGAGTTTAGCGAACGGACTATACCTATATTAATAATATATAGGATCTTATAATTCGATTAAAGCAATAAAATTGCTGGTAAATAACCTTTCTTTGTACTTTACTAATTAGACCAACGTATTATAACTATTTTTTTTTTCAAAATTTAAAGATTATGCAAAAAAAGAAAAATTTATATTTTGTCGATAAAATATTAAACAAGCATCTCATCTTTATAATCTTTATAAATTTGATCAATGTATCATGATTATTTTGGTTATTATTGCGATCGAAAATTGTTAATTAACAATTGAATTGTTGCTAAAATATTCGTTTAATTTTCACCGGCTTCTGGAATTACAATCTATACCAAGAAATCTTTGATATCACTAAGATATTTAATTATTGATTAATAATTACTTACCTAAAACTTTATTTGAAAATTATAGTTTTTGTTAGGAAAACCCGCATTTTCCGAGGAAAATTTTCGTCGTAGCAAATCGTGAAAAACATATCTCTATGCAGAATTTAATTGCGGTGAATTTTTATTTGGGTGTTTTTGTTGTAAAGTTAAAATCTTCGGAGTTATAGAGCAATAATTGAAAAAAATACGATTTGTCGGCGCCATTTTGTTTATAAAAAAAGTAGCACACTATCTGCGGACTTTGCATACCTATATTATTAATATATAGGATCTTATAATTCGATTGCAGCAATAAAATTGCTGGTAAATAACTTTTCCATGAATTTTGCTAATTAGCCCAGAGTACATATATTAATTATTTCTATACTACTGTGTGACAGTTCATTTGTCAGTCGACAATTCCCCTTCCATTTTGTCAGACCCTCCTGAGATGGAACTAATCTCTTTTGGGGCACGTACCCTATTACTGTTAATATTTAACCAATTTTTCCGTAAGTTTTTATATCCGTTTTTATACATAAGCTTTCCAAAACAACTTTTATGTTTAGATTTGTAAATTATAGGTACAGTTTGTCAAACCTAGGAACAAGTTTGATAATCTTACAATCACTATGTGGCGTTATGGCCACAAATTGTTTGCACTTGATCGTTGCCGATTTGCTATTCTATTTAATTGTTATTTTGGTGGAAGGACGCTTTAAATAAAAATCTTTGGTCTCTCTAATATAGAAGGTGTTATTCTAGTTTTTGGAACTAACTAAATAATTTCTGCTACCCCTTTGGTAATAGAAATTATTTCATCTTCCCTACATCGTCGATGATGAAAAAGCCACGTGGGAATACACCAAAAACTGCAGATATCTTCAACACAACAACGGCTTGAAGACATGGCTAGGGCCTACCCGCCTCATCTGGAGTCAATAGCACCGATCTTCATCCTCCATAGATGCAAGCAATCCATCGACACCATAAGTATCGTTCTATCTTTTATAAAGCTATAGGAAGAATTTGCTTGCATACATTAAATTTCATTACATTACGTTGTTTTATGACAAATGTATATGATTAGTTAATTTTTTGTTTTATTTGTACCAATCTAAATTTCCATTATTCGTATATTCGATTAAGACAAGACGAAATTACACCTGAGGGACTGAGCTAGGCGAAGTTATAACCGTAGAATTCCATAGTTAGTTGGACTTTTATCCTCCTACAAGAACTCCCCAACTATCTGTGGTAATTCTAACTTTTTCAAATGGACTCCACGTTGCGCGCCAATGTGCAATGTTAGAACTACCATAGTTAGTTGCAGTTTTATACTTCTCCAATAACTCCCAACTATATGTGGTAGTTTTATCGTTACATGTTTAATTTAATAGTGTCATTTTTGTTAATTCTGTTAACAAAAAAAGAATGTGTGTGTACTTTGTACGCACGTAAGAAGTTATACTTCTACTACATATTATGTGATTTTTAAGACAATACCAAAAATTTTAAAAAATAAAAGAATAAAACGCACACAAACACATTGAAAAATGCCACAAAGAAAAAATGATTTCTGAACGATAATAATTGTTGGCAAAAATTTTAAATACGCATTTTCCGAAAAAAAAAATTATATAACAAATATACTTACAATCATAAAATGCATAAAAAAATAAAAAAATAAAAACTTGCATCGGGAATCGATCCCGTGAATTTCGGGGCGCTTTGATTCGTAATCGAAGCCTAGACTCACTCGTCCAATTCCACATTATTTGTCATGTGGAAAAATAGGGTAACTGAACGTTTTACTGTTTGACAGTTGTTTTGAATATAATAATTAAATTATGTAGTTTAAATTTTGTGGAAGATAATATTAAAATACAACAAAACAGTAAGAAAACAATATATTAGATGAATATTGGTAGAACTTTTGTTGGTAATCAAATTAAGTATGTAAATCAAAGCATTACATACCTACTAGATAAATAAATCTACGCCAAAAAATTATAATTTAAAAATAAAAATCGGACCTAATTTGGGATTTCTCTCTAAAATCCCCATTCTTGAGAAAATAAATGTACAGTAGAGCGTCGATTATCCGAACGTCGATCAACCGAACGACCGCTTATTCGAACTATCGACTCCTGCGTCCCGCACTCGAATACCGAGCAAGCGTTAGTAATTGACGCTTAAAATATCTTCAATTTTCTTCAATATTGTATTCAAAAATATGTATGTTTGTTGCAAAGACTGCACTTTTTTGTTTAGTTGCTAGTTGTCATTATCAAGATATAAATAAATATGTAGGTATATAAATATGGCTTTTATTTACTTGTGGATAAATATGTATGACTATAAATATGTATCAATATATTGTAGTTCGATTATCCGAACAAATCGGTTTTCCGAACACCTATGTCCCCCAATTAGTTCGGATAATCGACGCTCTACTGTATTTCAACCTAATCCAAATGTATAATTACAATATGATTATAATAAAAACTACTTACCAAATTAGAATGAGTTTTCCTTGTCCAAAATAGTCCAAAAGTCCAAAAATATAGGTATATGAAAATTATTTAAAAAGGCAGTATAACTATTAACTAACTTTTGTTTGTTGTTTCTTTTCACACAAATTTTAAAACGCAAGAACCATAAATAATCTAATTACAGCTGTGCCACAGCCGCCATATTGAATAATTTTTGACATGTCATTTGAACATCCAATCAGAACAAAGTTATAATGCGCATGCGCCGGGATCATAGGTTTTAACATAAAAAAATTCACCCTCATATCGCCGGTAAAGAAGTATAACTTCAAAAAGAAATAATAAAACGTCAACGATAATATTTATGGTCTAAAACTCACACGGTCCTGAATATATACCCTAAAATAGAAAACCAGAGGCGTCTGGAATGACGCAGTTTCTTCAATTCTATGAATTCCTTTCGGAAGGCTGCCAGTTATCGAATAATATATTGAATAAAAATTCAGCGTGTTCCTCTTAACTCGTAAAAAGAAGTGCCACTTAAAAAGTTCCATTGGAAAAGGGTAAGATTGCGCGAGACTGGAAAGATTTTACGATTTTTTAATATTGAATTAAATAAGATTTTTTGACGACTTTTCTCTGCCTTTGATTTAAAAGGAATGTCGATTTGAGAAGTTGTGGTAAAGCCATTGAGAAAGGAATCGAATTATAATGTGTTTTTTGAAGGGAGTTTAATTTTCTTCGTCGATTTTCAATAAAATGTCACTTTATGTAATAATTTCTGAATGAAAAACGTACCACCCGTCCCTTTTTAATCATGAAATGGGGCAATTATTTCTGATAGAAATTTTTTTTTTATTATTACCTTCTGCTCTTTTATAGAACGAATAAAAAGTTTTATTCTTGATTTGTTTTCCAATTTTCATTTTGACTATTTCACTGGACTATGTTTACCTGATAAAACGTCATAACCACGCCACGTTTCCTACTGACAAAACTTCTTCTTGCTCGTAATTTCTCAGCGACAAAATTATGACAGATCCGTCACGAAGGTGTCTGGTAATTCTATTGTCAGTTTGATAAACGTCATTGAGGCGTAATAGGGCTTTTCATCGATTGTCATTTGTTTCGAGCTTCTGTCAAGTGTCATCTAATATTAATATATCTAGGCCATTCGTTATTGGTATCATAGAGGTATATATTAACATAGAGGGAGCCTACCTTCCGCGCTTTTTGACGACAAGATCTCATGGACTGGTTTGCTGCATCTCTTTCTAACACATTGTATCGAAAATCTATGATGACATTTAGTGTGAAGATAGGCACGGAAGAGGAGGAAAACTGTAGCAGCTTTGCTATGCGTAAGAGTGAAACAGCACTAATCCAAATAAAAAAGATGGTGTCGTCACTTCGCTCTGAATGACACTCTCTCTATGCTAATATATAACTCTATGATTGGTATATGGTACATTCCATGTCAAATCACTCAGGCAAAAAATTTTGGATCTCCGATTTGTCTGAAAATTGGTATATACGCTGTGAGCTCGTACGTAGAGGGGATATTTACAAATTCGCGAGCGCCAGTAGTGGCAAGTCTGTAAACGTTTACCGGAAATTTGACATAAATGTCAAAGTGATTAATTTAAAATTAAAATTAAAAACATTAATTATAAACAATATTAGTTGGTCAAAGATGTGGTATATATTTTTACCTTATATATATTCTCCTTTTCATGAACATTTTTCAGTGCGTCACAAATTATAGAAAAAAAGGTAAGTCCGTGATAATACATATTTATGACATTTATTCTAACGTGACATTTTAGTTAAATCTGACAGTTGTCAAATTTTATTTTCAATTTGGAATAAAACCAAATCAATTGTGTCTATTGCATTTATAAAATGGTATTTTCTTTCATTTGTATAGTCTTATAAATTGTACAGATTATATTGATAATATTATTATTTTATTTAATAAATAATTCTTTTTTGATTATGGCGCCATCTATCGACAACTAGAATAATCACCGAACTAGAATAATTACCGAAGTATTCCCAGACGTGCCTTTTTTTCTGTCACATACAATTTAATGCGTTAGAGAGAAATCGAAAAACTGTGACGCACTGAAAGATGATCATGAGAAAAAGAATACTTACGTTTTAAATACTGAATTTAAGTTTTTTTAATGTTCCGTAATATCTAATTATAAATAATCTATTGTAATCTTAACGCCATCTACACGATTATTGTCAAAGTATCCGAAGTAAGAAATTGATATTTTATCAATAGAACGTCAAAATGATTAGAAAAATCTTAAAAAAATCGATTACAATTTAATTACTTTTTTGCGTTGTAAATATTAAGCGATAACAATTAAATAATAAATTTAAAAATTACCGGTAAAAGTTGAATTAGTAACCGCTAGGAGCGACACCAGCGAAGCTCAGAGCGTATAGCTTCTGCGGGACGTAAAAATAAGATATTTAAAGTCAAAAAATCTTCTTCTTTTTTTCTCAAAATGTTATTTTATGCGATTTTACAGTGATTTGGTGTTTATTTAAACAAATTTGCATTTTCTGTCGTAAAGTGTCAATGAAAAACATAATATTTTAATAGAAAGAACTCAAAAATGTCATTATATGGCATTATAACAAGTTATTTTGAATCAAAACAAGTTTTTGATCAAATTTTATAGTGTAAAAAACGTTAAAATACCGTTTTTTTTACATTTTCCTCCATTCCCAAAATACATTATCATCGATTTGGCTGAAAATTTGCCCACAGATAGCCAAAAGATAGGACTTTAAGTGGTTAGAAGGATTTAAATTATATTTCAATACCAAAAAAGTTACATGCAGTAATATCAGACTCAAAAGTATATATTAGTCCAGTCGGGATAGCATTTGACCTTGAATGCCGAGCTGCCCAAAATTTTATTTTTCTGATCTTTAGGGGAGTCAGTAGTAGCCTAAATTTAAAATCACGAATGAATTCCTTCGTTACGTTAGCCGCCATATTGATTTTAAAGGAGAATCTGTTTTGCTCAATATCTCCGCCATTTTTAACTTTTCGACAAAAATGGTAGGAACTGAAATTGTTCCAAATAAATCGTATTTACAATTATTACAATTTATTTTTAACAATTTTTGTCGTGAGGTCGATATTTTCGAGTTAATTGGACTTACAGTAGACGCCTATATTTTTGACTATAATATTGCATGTAAGTTTTTTGGTATTGTAATATAATTCAAATCCTTCTCACCACTTAAAGTCCTATGTTTTGTCTATCTGTTGGCAAATTTTCAGCCAAATCGATTATGATGTATTTTGGGAATGGAGAAAAATGTAAAAAACGGTATTTTAACGTTTTCTACACTATAAAATTTAATGAAAAGCTTATTTTGTATCAAAGTAACTTGTTATAATGCCATATAATGACATTTTTGAGCCCCTTCTATTAAAATATTATGTTTTCCATTGATATTTTACGATAGAAAATGAAAATTGCATAAAATAACATTTTGAGAAAAAAAGAAGAAGATTTTTTGACCTTAAATATCTTATTTTTACGTCCCGCAGAAGCTATATACCAATTTTCAGACAAATCGGAGGTTCAAAATTTTTTTGCTCCAAAATTGAGTGATTGGAAATGGAATGACCCATATACCAATTGTACAAACCAAAGACGTATGACGTAGATATCTTAATATTTACGACACATGACAAAAGCTCGAAACAAATAACTGAATGAAAAGCCCTATATCAATTTTGGACATATAATGAATTCAGACGAAAAATCAAGATTTGGATGCCAGTCAGGTGAAGAAATCAAAAAATTGCTTTCGTAAAATGTCCCATTGAACACGCAGAGGTCCAGAAGCTCTATTTTGGACCCAATTTTTGGAGTTACTACGGGTGAGAAATTTTACGCTTGAAAGATGTACTATCATAACGGAACTAGCAAAAATGTTCGAGGATTATGCCTTTAACATGAAAAAAGGCAATGGCGAAGACTATAAAGAGTCGTCTCTAAAGTCAATGAGGAATACTCAGCAAAAATGGTACAAGAAAAATATTTTACGGAGTACGGCACAAAAGTCGACTATTTCACAGATATATCTTTCAAATGTGCACGATTGGCCAAAGATACCAAAAGGAGGCAGCTTCAAAGCTTTCAAGAAAAAAGAAAACTCAATTCAAAAGCATTATCCACCAAAGAACTATTAAACATAATCCAAAGCTACGACGAGGAAGCCCCCGATGGAGCACAAAAAAAGTTTTTTCACCTTTGCTCATTTGAACTTGCTTGGAGAGGCAAAGAGGCCGTAAACTGCAAGATTCACTTTTCACTGCAAGAATTTGATGTTATGGGAGAATTTACAGGCCGAATTGAATACAACAGCATTTTTTCCAAAACAAATCAAGGCGGTTCGAAAAGTTTGGCAGGCAGCAAATAGCTGGTAAGAAATCCATCAAACGAAAATGTATGCCCAGTTAGATTATTTTTGAAAATAATGGAAAAAAAAGGACCAAAGATTTTATCAGACAAACTCTTTCTTACCGTTCACCCCAACTGGAAGGATGGATCTTGGTTCAAAAACTTGAACTTGGAATCAACACCGTATCTAAGTGTACAATAATGTCAGCTGAAAAAATTGGAATAGACACAAAAAAACATAAAATAACAAACCATTATCATCGATCTTCAGCTGTGTCAGCCTTGTTCAAGCAAGGTATTTCTGAACAGGAGTTAATTAAATTAACGGTCACTCAAATGCAAGCTCTCTAAAACCATATATGCAGCTGGATTCCAGTCATCACCAGAAGTTGATCGAAAATCTCAGAACAACCAATGAAGCTGGACCTTGGAGTTCCCAAATGCTACAGGTCAATAATACACAAAATCATGCTTAGGTAGAAAAGCATGGGCAAACTACTATAGCTTATAATAATTGTACATTTAATATTCTTAACAAATAAATAAAGATTATGTTTCGTTGATATGGTGCATTAATTGTCTCGTGAAATAGTCTTGTCGAATATCATTCGAGAGAAAATTATTTACTGGAATTTGCTTCTGGTTTTATTCAAGTTTGTTGCCTTTTGGCAATTTTCGCTTATAAAATTTTGACAAAATCACTCGACTGACGTCTCGTGATTTAACTGTTAAAATTTAATTCGCGAAAATTGCCAGGCAACAAACTTTCATACCAGTCGAAAATATTGCCGGCAAAATATAATGAATATATGGGAAGTCACAAGTAATTCATACAACAAATTAACATAACATACGTATAGTATTTTTACTACAAAAGCGATATTACGTAGGTCAAAATTTTTGACGTAAGAGAACTGTCAAAACATTAGAATGTGACTTTTCATTATTGCCATGTTTATAATAATACTGGCATGGCATAATAAACATGGCAATAATGAAAAGTCATATTCTAATGTTTTGACAGTTCTCTTACGTCAAAAATTTTGACCTACGTAATATCGCTTTTGTAGTAAAAATACTATATATAAAAATGCACAGTAAGTTTATTTGGCTAACCGAGTTGTTATTTACAAATTCCAATAGAATTTAAAACGTCCTTCAAGTTGTCTTGATAGCTAAGTTTTGGTCTTCCTCTGGCTTGATTTCCCATCCGCCCTCTTCTGTCAAAACTTTTCTGTGATTGTTACACATTCCTCTCGCCTCATTACATGTCGTATCCATCTAATCCATCCTGATTACATGCCATGGGCGTGCTACCGCAGTGAAATTTACAACGTCAAGCTACCGAAAACTTTTATTCTTCCATGTATCCTTTTTATTACATTTTTCTGGAAACGTTTAAGCAGTTTTTGGTCCTTTTGTGAAAGTCACCAAGTTTCTGCTGCATACGTTAGCACTGATCTTATTAGTGTTTTCTAGACTGTCACATTAATTTTCCTGGGTAATTTTGTAGCCATCTGGCTTTTCAAACCATAGTAACACTTATTGGCAAGTAGTATTCTTCCTTTAATTTCTTCGCTGAGGTTCTTATCTTTAGTCAACCTCCATTCTAGAGTAAGATTAAAAAAGAATGTGTGTGTACTTTGTACGCACGTAAGAAGTTATACTTCTATTATAATATAATTTCAACGAAATAAATATACCTACTTAACAGTTACAATACAAAAAATTAACAATAATTACCAAAACTGAACCAAAACTTAACAATGCCAAATATTAAAAAAAAAGAAAAAAAAAAATGAATCGTCCGGGATTTGATCTCGCGATTTTTTGATCTCTGGTCCAATTCTCTACCAACAAGGCCATCAAGCCGCATGATACTTACCTTTCAGATATACATAATTATACATCACGGTGACAAGTGAAATATAAAAATAGATGTTTTTGTTTTTACTCAATTTGTGAGTATTTAGAAACTGTCTTTCGGTCCTTTTCCTAGACGAAGAGAAGGTAAATGCGTGGCCTAAGTGTCCTCTATTTGCTTTCTCCTATTTCGTCGTCTCTATGTGATTATATATTGTAAAATCCGGAGATATGGGATGCAGCCAGAAAGCAGTTTATTAACGAAAAGTCTTGGATTTAAAATATTGTTTATTGTATTTTTATTTCAATTATTCTAATTGTTTTAAAAAGTAGTAAACTTTGTATCTAGGGCTTTTCGTTTTCCTCGTAATACGAGAGATGTCGTTGTATTGCGTCTCAAAAGGCGGGTTCATCGCATCGCGATGGTTTGCTTTAAAAGAGGCAGAATGTTTGTATTCCCTTCAGAGTTGTGACTGCATAATCTTCACTGATGATGCATAAGGATGCTGAAATAGTTACTATATGGGGATGGTAGTCCAACTCTGAATCGAATATAAACAAAACCTGCCTTGAACCCTTTTTTATCTTTTTCATTTTTACTCAATTTGTGAGTATTTAGAAACTGTCTTTCGGTCCTTTTCCTAGACGAAGAGAAGGTAAATGCGTTGCCTAAGTGTCCTCTATTTGCTTTCTCCTATTTCGTCGTCTCTATGTGATTATATATTGTAAAATCCGGAGATATGGGATGCAGCCAGAAAGCAGTTTATTAACGAAAAGTCTTGGATTTAAAATATTGTTTATTGTATTTTTATTTCAATTATTCTAATTGTTTTAAAAAGTAGTAAACTTTGTATCTAGGGCTTTTCGTTTTCCTCGTAATACGAGAGATGTCGCTGTATTGCGTCTCAAAAGGCGGGTTCATCGCATCGCGATGGTTTGCTTTAAAAGAGGCAGAATGTTTGTATTCCCTTCAGAGTTGTGACTGCATAATCTTCACTGATGATGCATAAGGATGCTGAAATAGTTACTATATGGAGATGGTAGTCCAACTCTGAATCGAATATAAACAAAACCTGCCTTGAACCCTTTTTTATCTTTTTCATTTTTACTCAATTTGTGAGTATTTAGAAACTGTCTTTCGGTCCTTTTCCTAGACGAAGAGAAGGTAAATGCGTGGCCTAAGTGTCCCCTATTTGCTTTCTCCTATTTCGTCGTCTCTATGTGATTATATATTGTAAAATCCGGAGATATGGGATGCAGCCAGAAAGCAGTTTATTAACGAAAAGTCTTGGATTTAAAATATTGTTTATTGTATTTTTATTTCAATTATTCTAATTGTTTTAAAAAGTAGTAAACTTTGTATCTAGGGCTTTTCGTTTTCCTCGTAATACGAGAGATGTCGCTGTATTGCATCTCAAAAGGCGGGTTCATCGCATCGCGATGGTTTGCTTTAAAAGAGGCAGAATGTTTGTATTCCCTTCAGAGTTGTGACTGCATAATCTTCACTGATGATGCATAAGGATGCTGAAATAGTTACTATATGGAGATGGTAGTCCAACTCTGAATCGAATATAAACAAAACCTGCCTTGAACCCTTTTTTATCTTTTTCATTTTTACTCAATTTGTGAGTATTTAGAAACTGTCTTTCGGTCCTTTTCCTAGACGAAGAGAAGGTAAATGCGTGGCCTAAGTGTCCTCTATTTGCTTTCTCCTATTTCGTCGTCTCTATGTGATTATATATTGTAAAATCCGGAGATATGGGATGCAGCCAGAAAGCAGTTTATTAACGAAAAGTCTTGGATTTAAAATATTGTTTATTGTATTTTTATTTCAATTATTCTAATTGTTTTAAAAAGTAGTAAACTTTGTATCTAGGGCTTTTCGTTTTCCTCGTAATACGAGAGATGTCGCTGTATTGCGTCTCAAAAGGCGGGTTCATCGCATCGCGATGGTTTGCTTTAAAAGAGGCAGAATGTTTGTATTCCCTTCAGAGTTGTGACTGCATAATCTTCACTGATGATGCATAAGGATGCTGAAATAGTTACTATATGGGGATGGTAGTCCAACTCTGAATCGAATATAAACAAAACCTGCCTTGAACCCTTTTTTATCTTTTTCATTTTTACTCAATTTGTGAGTATTTAGAAACTGTCTTTCGGTCCTTTTCCTAGACGAAGAGAAGGTAAATGCGTGGCCTAAGTGTCCTCTATTTGCTTTCTCCTATTTCGTCGTCTCTATGTGATTATATATTGTAAAATCCGGAGATATGGGATGCAGCCAGAAAGCAGTTTATTAACGAAAAGTCTTGGATTTAAAATATTGTTTATTGTATTTTTATTTCAATTATTCTAATTGTTTTACAAAGTAGTAAACTTTGTATCTAGGGCTTTTCGTTTTCCTCGTAATACGAGAGATGTCGCTGTATTGCGTCTCAAAAGGCGGGTTCATCGCATCGCGATGGTTTGCTTTAAAAGAGGCAGAATGTTTGTATTCCCTTCAGAGTTGTGACTGCATAATCTTCACTGATGATGCATAAGGATGCTGAAATAGTTACTATATGGGGATGGTAGTCCAACTCTGAATCGAATATAAACAAAACCTGCCTTGAACCCTTTTTTATCTTTTTAATTTTTACTCAATTTGTGAGTATTTAGAAACTGTCTTTCGGTCCTTTTCCTAGACGAAGAGAAAGTAAATGCGTTGCCTAAGTGTCCTCTATTTGCTTTCTCCTATTTCGTCGTCTCTATGTGATTATATATTGTAAAATCCGGAGATATGGGATGCAGCCAGAAAGCAGTTTATTAACGAAAAGTCTTGGATTTAAAATATTGTTTATTGTATTTTTATTTCAATTATTCTAATTGTTTTAAAAAGTAGTAAACTTTGTATCTAGGGCTTTTCGTTTTCTTCGTAATACGAGAGATGTCGCTGTATTGCGTCTCAAAAGGCGGGTTCATCGCATCGCGATGGTTTGCTTTAAAAGAGGCAGAATGTTTGTATTCCCTTCAGAGTTGTGACTGCATAATCTTCACTGATGATGCATAAGGATGCTGAAATAGTTACTATATGGAGATGGTAGTCCAACTCTGAATCGAATATAAACAAAACCTGCCTTGAACCCTTTTTTATCTTTTTCATTTTTACTCAATTTGTGAGTATTTAGAAACTGTCTTTCGGTCCTTTTCCTAGACGAAGAGAAGGTAAATGCGTGGCCTAAGTGTCCTCTATTTGCTTTCTCCTATTTCGTCGTCTCTATGTGATTATATATTGTAAAATCCGGAGATATGGGATGCAGCCAGAAAGCAGTTTATTAACGAAAAGTCTTGGATTTAAAATATTGTTTATTGTATTTTTATTTCAATTATTCTAATTGTTTTAAAAAGTAGTAAACTTTGTATCTAGGGCTTTTCGTTTTCCTCGTAATACGAGAGATGTCGCTGTATTGCGTCTCAAAAGGCGGGTTCATCGCATCGCGATGGTTTGCTTTAAAAAAGGCAGAATGTTTGTATTCCCTTCAGAGTTGTGACTGCATAATCTTCACTGATGATGCATAAGGATGCTGAAATAGTTACTATATGGGGATGGTAGTCCAACTCTGAATCGAATATAAACAAAACCTGCCTTGAAACCTTTTTTATCTTTTTAATTTTTACTCAATTTGTGAGTATTTAGAAACTGTCTTTCGGTCCTTTTCCTAGACGAAGAGAAGGTAAATGCGTTGCCTAAGTGTCCTCTATTTGCTTTCTCCTATTTCGTCGTCTCTATGTGATTATATATTGTAAAATCCGGAGATATGGGATGCAGCCAGAAAGCAGTTTATTAACGAAAAGTCTTGGATTTAAAATATTGTTTATTGTATTTTTATTTCAATTATTCTAATTGTTTTAAAAAGTAGTAAACTTTGTATCTAGGGCTTTTCGTTTTCCTCGTAATACGAGAGATGTCGCTGTATTGCGTCTCAAAAGGCGGGTTCATCGCATCGCGATGGTTTGCTTTAAAAGAGGCAGAATGTTTGTATTCCCTTCAGAGTTGTGACTGCATAATCTTCACTGATGATGCATAAGGATGCTGAAATAGTTACTATATGGGGATGGTAGTCCAACTCTGAATCGAATATAAACAAAACCTGCCTTGAACCCTTTTTTATCTTTTTCATTTTTACTCAATTTGTAAGTATTTAGAAACTGTCTTTCGGTCCTTTTCCTAGACGAAGAGAAGGTAAATGCGTGGCCTAAGTGTCCTCTATTTGCTTTCTCCTATTTCGTCGTCTCTATGTGATTATATATTGTAAAATCCGGAGATATGGGATGCAGCCAGAAAGCAGTTTATTAACGAAAAGTCTTGAATTTAAAATATTGTTTATTGTATTTTTATTTCAATTATTCTAATTGTTTTAAAAAGTAGTAAACTTTGTATCTAGGGCTTTTCGTTTTCCTCGTAATACGAGAGATGTCGCTGTATTGCGTCTCAAAAGGCGGGTTCATCGCATCGCGATGGTTTGCTTTAAAAGAGGCAGAATGTTTGTATTCCCTTCAGAGTTGTGACTGCATAATCTTCACTCATGATGCATAAGGATGCTGAAATAGTTACTATATGGAGATGGTAGTCCAACTCTGAATCGAATATAAACAAAACCTGCCTTGAACCCTTTTTTATCTTTTTCATTTTTACTCAATTTGTGAGTATTTAGAAACTGTCTTTCGGTCCTTTTCCTAGACGAAGAGAAGGTAAATGCGTGGCCTAAGTGTCCTCTATTTGCTTTCTCCTATTTCGTCGTCTCTATGTGATTATATATTGTAAAATCCGGAGATATGGGATGCAGCCAGAAAGCAGTTTATTAACGAAAAGTCTTGGATTTAAAATATTGTTTATTGTATTTTTATTTCAATTATTCTAATTGTTTTAAAAAGTAGTAAACTTTGTATCTAGGGCTTTTCGTTTTCCTCGTAATACGAGAGATGTCGCTGTATTGCGTCTCAAAAGGCGGGTTCATCGCATCGCGATGGTTTGCTTTAAAAGAGGCAGAATGTTTGTATTCCCTTCAGAGTTGTGACTGCATAATCTTCACTGATGATGCATAAGGATGCTGAAATAGTTACTATATGGAGATGGTAGTCCAACTCTGAATCGAATATAAACAAAACCTGCCTTGAACCCTTTTTTATCTTTTTCATTTTTACTCAATTTGTGAGTATTTAGAAACTGTCTTTCGGTCCTTTTCCTAGACGAAGAGAAGGTAAATGCGTGGCCTAAGTGTCCTCTATTTGCTTTCTCCTATTTCGTCGTCTCTATGTGATTATATATTGTAAAATCCGGAGATATGGGATGCAGCCAGAAAGCAGTTTATTAACGAAAAGTCTTGGATTTAAAATATTGTTTATTGTATTTTTATTTCAATTATTCTAATTGTTTTAAAAAGTAGTAAACTTTGTATCTAGGGCTTTTCGTTTTCCTCGTAAGATGTTTTATTATTTTACGCCCAAGGAAGACAAATCCAAAGACACAAAATTATAATAAAAAACCTTTTAAACCACCTTTTTCAAATTGCGCAAGTTGTATTATTAATATTAATGTTAATAAATGAAATATAAATATTTTGACGTTTCACAATTTGACAATTCACTTTTAACTGCAGTGCCTTAAAATTTTTAAAGCACTAGTGCCTTAAAGTAGCATTTTTAACGCTCCTATGGAGTCCTAAAAATTGCATTTTTAACACGTTTGTAGAAAAATATATTTAAAAACACTAATATATTCTTTCCACATCTTTTCTGGACTGATACATACATAAATTGACACATTTTGAAGTATAACTTCAAAAATATAATATGAAAACTATTTAAAAAGGCAGTATAACTATTAACTAACCTTTGTTGTTTCTCTTCCCACAAATTTTAAAACGCAACAACCATACATAACCAAACCGTCAACCGTCCAAACCACAGCTGCGCTACAGCTGCCATATTGGATAATTTTTGACATGTCATTTGAACATCCAATCAGAACAAAGTTATAATGCGCATGCGCCGGGATCGTAGGTTTTAATATATAAAAATTCACCCTCATATCGCGCGTAAAGAAGTATAACTACAAAAAAGACACGATAACCTATCACCGTGTATTAGCCCATATTTGCAATGTAAGGGTCTTGAAACCTCGTTATGGATTTGTAGAGTGGTAGAAATTTTGTTGATTATTTCATTCATAGGAGATTCTGACCAATAGAAAGCTACAGAAATCTAAATTAAACTGATAATTTTTGATAATTTCCCGTCGTCAAGTATATTACGTCATATGCCCTTCGTTGCTATGAAAAAATACATTCAGTGATATTAATGACAATTAATGTTTTAAAAATTATAAAAGTGATGACTTTCAACCGTAAAATATTTATAGCAACTCTCTGTTTAATTGTACTAATTTGTACTTACATAAATAAATTACAATACAATTTTGGTTTTGAACAGTTTTATTCATAAAATAATCGCAACAAACTTCACTCGATCTCTAAAATTAATATAGAATTTTAGAGCTCTTGTGCAATTACTACTGATAATCAAATTATGTAAATCAAAACATTACCTACTAGTAGGTACAGCCAGTTCCTAAAAAAACTGATACGACTCTTAGTAAGATTTGATCATGTTGAACAGTGTATTTGATTGCTCTGACATTATATTTATTATGACAGATAAATAATAAAATAAACAAACAACAAACAACTGATTACATATTATGTTAATTCATAAATTGTACTAATTATTAAGGTCTAAATGTTTATATTATTTTGAATTCCTGTATTTTATACAGAGTATATTAAAAATGATAGTTAATAATATTTTATAAATATTTAAACTAATAAGTATTTTAGAAAAATTTAAACGCAGGATGAAAGATTACATTATTACAATTTAATTACTTTTTTGCATTGTAAATATTAAGCGATAACAATTAAATAATAAATTTAAAAATTACCGGTAAAAGTTGAATTAGTAACCGCTAGGAGCGACACCAGCGAAGCTCAGAGCGTATACGCTCTACGTTTGTAGAAAATTGAGCAGTGTATTTTGAAGGATAAATACTTAATATTTACATACTGTCAATGTCACTGCCAAATCTTAAAATTTGTCAGATAGCTTATTCTGTTCCACGGTTATTAGACTTTATTATTAATCATTATCATTAATACTTTCTCCGCAACTGAGGGTATCTTATCAACTGTATTGTTTTTAAACAATAGATGATAAAATAAAAATATTGACAGTTCAAAAATGTGAACATTATTGCATTGTGTGTGGCCTAAGTTTGGGCTGAAAACTGAAATGTATTACATTTTTACAAAATTTTGGAATATGTTTAATTACGTAGACCAATTTTAACAGTTGTTTTCAATACAGATTTCAATCCTCTACAAATAGTTTCTAATGTCTTTTGATGTCAAATAATTAGGGAAGCTGGAATTCAACAGTTTAGAATTTTACATTGAGTTAATGCAAAATTGTGACGCATGTCAAAATTCTCAATGTATTTTAATTGTATTCATTTTTTTCGAATCCTTAGAAAAATAATAAATATTTTTGAAAAATTTAAACTCAGAATGAAAGACTACATTATTACCGAGGGCTGAAAGTCCCTGAAAACCTCTATAATATTTATTTTAATAAGTTACAGGGCTGAAAATAAAAGAGAAGTGTGATATTTAATTTCAAATATTTCATTCAATAGAAACTGCTTGTTTATTCTAAGGGGCTTTCCGCCCTCGGTAATAATGTAATCTTTCATCCTGCGTTTAAATTTTTCTAAAATACTTATTAGTTTAAATATTTATAAAATATTATTAACTATCATTTTTAATATACTCTGTATAAAATACAGGAATTCAAAATAATATAAACATTTAGACCTTAATAATTAGTACAATTTATGAATTAACATAATATGTAATCAGTTGTTTGTTGTTTGTTTATTTTATTATTTATCTGTCATAATAAATATAATGTCAGAGCAATCAAATACACTGTTCAACATGATCAAATCTTACTAAGAGTCGTATCAGTTTTTTTAGGAACTGGCTGTACCTACTAGTAGGTAATGTTTTGATTTACATAATTTGATTATCAGTAGTAATTGCACAAGAGCTCTAAAATTCTATATTAATTTTAGAGATCGAGTGAAGTTTGTTGCGATTATTTTATGAATAAAACTGTTCAAAACCAAAATTGTATTGTAATTTATTTATGTAAGTACAAATTAGTACAATTAAACAGAGAGTTGCTATAAATATTTTACGGTTGAAAGTCATCACTTTTATAATTTTTAAAACATTAATTGTCATTAATATCACTGAATGTATTTTTTCATAGCAACGAAGGGCATATGACGTAATATACTTGACGACGGGAAATTATCAAAAATTATCAGTTTAATTTAGATTTCTGTAGCTTTCTATTGGTCAGAATCTCCTATGAATGAAATAATCAACAAAATTTCTACCACTCTACAAATCCATAACGAGGTTTCAAGACCCTTACATTGCAAATATGGGCTAATACACGGTGATAGGTTATCGTGTCTTTTTTGTAGTTATACTTCTTTACGCGCGATATGAGGGTGAATTTTTATATATTAAAACCTACGATCCCGGCGCATGCGCATTATAACTTTGTTCTGATTGGATGTTCAAATGACATGTCAAAAATTATCCAATATGGCAGCTGTAGCGCAGCTGTGGTTTGGACGGTTGACGGTTTGGTTATGTATGGTTGTTGCGTTTTAAAATTTGTGGGAAGAGAAACAACAAAGGTTAGTTAATAGTTATACTGCCTTTTTAAATAGTTTTCATATTATATTTTTGAAGTTATACTTCAAAATGTGTCAATTTATGTATGTATCAGTCCAGAAAAGGTGTGGAAAGAATATATTAGTGTTTTTAAATATATTTTTCTACAAACGTGTTAAAAATGCAATTTTTAGGACTCCATAGGAGCGTTAAAAATGCTACTTTAAGGCACTAGTGCTTTAAAAATTTTAAGGCACTGCAGTTAAAAGTGAATTGTCAAATTGTGAAACGTCAAAATATTTATATCGAGCCCTTTCAGGAAAAACATCGTAACCAGCAAAAGTGGAATTTTACAGGAGGAGGTTTTTTTAATTAATATTCGTACAAATCAATATTAAAAGTAAAATATTTTATATTATATTATTTGGTAGTGTGCTTTACAAATGAGAACAGTAATTATGTTGTATGTTTGTTTTTTGTAATAGTACTGGTACTTACGATGTTTTGTTTTTCAAATTTTTCGCTTAAGTGTCACTTACGATTTTTGTCGAGATAGTTATGATGTTTCTTGTGTTCAAATTTAAAGCATTCAACTTACCTAAGATTTATGTTAATTGTGTTTTATTTGCTGAGAATCAATGATAAACATTAATTTTGAGTCGGTTATTGTAAAGCTGTTGGGGAGCAGTATTGTTACTATTACGATTACGGCGTGTTCTTAAAGTTTCTTGCAAATTTATAGTTTTCAGTTCACTATTATCGAAGAATCCATACTTTAAAATGAAGCTTTGTGGGTTATCTTTATTAAACATGGCTATGCGAAGTTTACTAATGTTGATCTTGAATTTGTTTGGTATTAATGTTTCAGCGAAATCTTTCCAATTTAAAAAATTAGAAAAATTCAGTGACTCAGTAACATAGTTAAAAGGATTCGTTCTTGAATTCCGTATAATCGTTGGCCATTCTTTTGGAGACCACACAGTTTTGCGACGGCTGAAAAGTTCAATGCTACTATGCACGGAGTCTACGGGCATCATTGTATGACCTGGTAAAAGAAATGTTATTTTTATATTTTTTATAAATTCACTTCTTTCGATAAAATAGGACAGCATAGCCAGCATTGCTTTGTTACGATTCTGTCCGGAACAGCTGTCGCAATATAAATAAATTGTTTCATGTGTGGCCTCGAGATCTTTCTTTTTTAAGTACATGTAAACTATTGTACAAATTTCATTGCAGCCTCTTTTTGCATCTGATTCGCCCCACAAGTAACAATAAACATTTGCAGAACCGCTCTCGTAAAATGTTTCATTATAGAATGCGTATTTTCTACAATAAAATAAATTTACACTTTCTCCATGAGGAGTATTTAGCACCTTCTCCAGATCAAAGCTGACACATAGCACAGATCCTTCCTTTGAAAGATTCTGGTCTTTCAAAAAAATTTCAAGGCACCTTTCTTTATCTTTAATGTGCTGATTGAAAGATTCCGTCTTCTTTTCTTCCTCTTGTTTAATGCTAGGTAGATATTTTATCTTCTCACAAACATTACACTTGTCTTTCTTTGGTAGATGGAAACCAATATGAAAATCTGACCGAAATATTTTCCGAAACTTACTAAGTGAGACAATTTCAGTTAGTCTTTCGCTGTCAACAAGATATTTTTTGTATAGTCGATATAAGTTTGTAACGTTCTCAAACTCCGCTGGAAGATATAATTTATTACTTTTGTTCCTACAATAATGCGAAGGAACAGCCGGTAGTTGTTTAATGTATTCCTTTACCAAAGAGACTTGACTGGAGAGGAATTTATTTTTAGGGCTTCTTTTCCCCCGTTGGTCTTGTTAAGCAATATTATTCATTAGGGCATTTTCTTTTGTGTATCTTAGCGTCATTTGGGAAACATTAAGTGTTTTGATTAAAAATTGTTGGCAGACTTTTACTTTTTGGTTGTTGTATGGAATATAATATTCCATAGTTTTTGATCTTCGCGTAGACTTAGCCTTTTTTCGTTTAATTGGGGTTTCCACCATACAGGACAAGATCCAATCTCTTTGCCTTTGTGAGCTTGCCATACCCCAATAGTTTTCAAAAAACAAAACTCTATCTTCTTCACTGAACTTTTCAGCACATTTATTACCGCATTTTTTATTAAGACAAGGATTGGGTTGTACTGCTTTATTTTTTCCAGTGCATTTTTCAATTCTCCTTGAAACCTTTTTCGGTAGTGCCTTTTGCTTTCGGATTCCTCTCTGTCCTATCACTAAAAGATCTTCATTGGGTGGCATACTTTCAAGGTTCTCGGTATCAGAGCTATCCTCTTGTTGAATTTCTGGATTCCATGATATTTCTGAGCTATCCTCTTGTTGAATTTCTGGATTCCATGATATTTCTGAGCTATCCTCTTGTTGAATTTCTGGATTCCATGATATTTCTGAGCTATCCTCTTGTTGAATTTCTGGATTCCATGATATTTCTGAATGTTCAAGATGACTACTTAGTGGAGTGACATCAGTATTTAAACAAGATTTTGTGTTATGTGTAGTTACAGCATCCGGCAATGATGCTGAAGATGAAGATGATGAATAATCTACAAGTTTGCTGATATTTTGTCGTGTAATTTTTGGAGAGCAATCCGGTACATTACTATTAATCCACTTCTGAACACGTTCATATGTACTATTACTTAAAAAATCTCTTTGTGAGACGGTTTCATTCAATCCAAGGGGTGGGTCTTCGTCCATTTGATACTCGTTTTTTAATGCATTTGAGGATAATGCCATATTCAGCATTCTTGCACTTCGGTTTGGCTTTTCAACCTGAAATATAAATTATTTTCTCGTAGACAAAAAAATATCAGGAATATCCAACACACATAATTTACGTCCTATTATTATTTATTTATTTACGGTATAAGTAACCCAATTTATAATAAATATAACAAACACCTGACCATAAGCATTTTTAAAGACATTTGGAAATAAAAAATTGGTTACCACTTCGGCTCAAGAAAAATAAATAGATTTCTCAAAGAATTGTATACGATTATATTTTTTTTGTTTCCAAGTAGGATTTGCTCTAAATTTTACATAGGGCAGCGACAGGCTAATTGGATTGTACGATAATGAAAATACAAGATCACAAAAAAACAATTTGTTGTCAGGTAATTTAAGTTGAGAAAGAAATAGAACGACTATTTTAGGTAACGTTATGAATTTTGCAAACTTAACAGATGAAGTACATACCTTTTGTCGTGACATTTTTCACTGTAAATCGGTTTTACGTATTGATTAAAATAAAAACAAACAATAATTAATTCACAATAACACTTTCTCTCTTCCAAAAACTACTGAAACTCGTTTATCGACACTGTGAATAGGATACTGTACAGGTGTGTTTGATGCTATCACTATTCACCAGCCCATAACGGTAAATTCTACCCCTGCACACGTCCCAACTAAATCCACCAATTGTCTAATAGACAATCTTTTACCTGATAACGTTTAATGTGGTGTAGGATTGTTGACCTATTCAATTAGTTGTCACATCCCGACTCGACTGGGTTTTAGCCAAAACATCGTAACCATGCAAAAGTAACCTAACGATTTTTTAAATGCACGGTTACGATGTTTTGCCTTTCACTGGTACGGACTTGTGTTGGTAACGATAAAATGCATTATTATTTTTAAATTCAAAACCGTGTTCGTGAGACTTACGATGTTTTGGTCAACGAAAAAGCTTGTTGTTAGGATCACTTTCGATGAAAAATTAAAAATTCGAAAAATTGTTGGTTACGATGTTTTTCCTGGAAGGGCTCGATATTTCATTTATTAACATTAATATTAATAATACAACTTGCGCAATTTGAAAAAGGTGGTTTAAAAGGTTTTTTATTATAATTTTGTGTCTTTGGATTTGTCTTCCTTGGGCGTAAAATAATAAAACATCTTACGAGGAAAACGAAAAGCCCTAGATACAAAGTTTACTACTTTTTAAAACAATTAGAATAATTGAAATAAAAATACAATAAACAATATTTTAAATCCAAGACTTTTCGTTAATAAACTGCTTTCTGGCTGCATCCCATATCTCCGGATTTTACAATATATAATCACATAGAGACGACGAAATAGGAGAAAGCAAATAGAGGACACTTAGGCCATGCATTTACCTTCTCTTCGTCTAGGAAAAGGACCGAAAGACAGTTTCTAAATACTCACAAATTGAGTAAAAATGAAAAAGATAAAAAAGGGTTCAAGGCAGGTTTTGTTTATATTCGATTCAGAGTTGGACTACCATCTCCATATAGTAACTATTTCAGCATCCTTATGCATCATCAGTGAAGATTATGCAGTCACAACTCTGAAGGGAATACAAACATTCTGCCTCTTTTAAAGCAAACCATCGCGATGCGATGAACCCGCCTTTTGAGACGCAATACAGCGACATCTCTCGTATTACGAGGAAAACGAAAAGCCCTAGATACAAAGTTTACTACTTTTTAAAACAATTAGAATAATTGAAATAAAAATACAATAAACAATATTTTAAATCCAAGACTTTTCGTTAATAAACTGCTTTCTGGCTGCATCCCATATCTCCGGATTTTACAATATATAATCACATAGAGACGACGAAATAGGAGAAAGCAAATAGAGGACACTTAGGCCACGCATTTACCTTCTCTTCGTCTAGGAAAAGGACCGAAAGACAGTTTCTAAATACTCACAAATTGAGTAAAAATGAAAAAGATAAAAAAGGGTTCAAGGCAGGTTTTGTTTATATTCGATTCAGAGTTGGACTACCATCTCCATATAGTAACTATTTCAGCATCCTTATGCATCATGAGTGAAGATTATGCAGTCACAACTCTGAAGGGAATACAAACATTCTGCCTCTTTTAAAGCAAACCATCGCGATGCGATGAACCCGCCTTTTGAGACGCAATACAGCGACATCTCTCGTATTACGAGGAAAACGAAAAGCCCTAGATACAAAGTTTACTACTTTTTAAAACAATTAGAATAATTGAAATAAAAATACAATAAACAATATTTTAAATCCAAGACTTTTCGTTAATAAACTGCTTTCTGGCTGCATCCCATATCTCCGGATTTTACAATATATAATCACATAGAGACGACGAAATAGGAGAAAGCAAATAGAGGACACTTAGGCCACGCATTTACCTTCTCTTCGTCTAGGAAAAGGACCGAAAGACAGTTTCTAAATACTTACAAATTGAGTAAAAATGAAAAAGATAAAAAAGGGTTCAAGGCAGGTTTTGTTTATATTCGATTCAGAGTTGGACTACCATCCCCATATAGTAACTATTTCAGCATCCTTATGCATCATCAGTGAAGATTATGCAGTCACAACTCTGAAGGGAATACAAACATTCTGCCTCTTTTAAAGCAAACCATCGCGATGCGATGAACCCGCCTTTTGAGACGCAATACAGCGACATCTCTCGTATTACGAGGAAAACGAAAAGCCCTAGATACAAAGTTTACTACTTTTTAAAACAATTAGAATAATTGAAATAAAAATACAATAAACAATATTTTAAATCCAAGACTTTTCGTTAATAAACTGCTTTCTGGCTGCATCCCATATCTCCGGATTTTACAATATATAATCACATAGAGACGACGAAATAGGAGAAAGCAAATAGAGGACACTTAGGCAACGCATTTACCTTCTCTTCGTCTAGGAAAAGGACCGAAAGACAGTTTCTAAATACTCACAAATTGAGTAAAAATTAAAAAGATAAAAAAGGTTTCAAGGCAGGTTTTGTTTATATTCGATTCAGAGTTGGACTACCATCCCCATATAGTAACTATTTCAGCATCCTTATGCATCATCAGTGAAGATTATGCAGTCACAACTCTGAAGGGAATACAAACATTCTGCCTTTTTTAAAGCAAACCATCGCGATGCGATGAACCCGCCTTTTGAGACGCAATACAGCGACATCTCTCGTATTACGAGGAAAACGAAAAGCCCTAGATACAAAGTTTACTACTTTTTAAAACAATTAGAATAATTGAAATAAAAATACAATAAACAATATTTTAAATCCAAGACTTTTCGTTAATAAACTGCTTTCTGGCTGCATCCCATATCTCCGGATTTTACAATATATAATCACATAGAGACGACGAAATAGGAGAAAGCAAATAGAGGACACTTAGGCCACGCATTTACCTTCTCTTCGTCTAGGAAAAGGACCGAAAGACAGTTTCTAAATACTCACAAATTGAGTAAAAATGAAAAAGATAAAAAAGGGTTCAAGGCAGGTTTTGTTTATATTCGATTCAGAGTTGGACTACCATCTCCATATAGTAACTATTTCAGCATCCTTATGCATCATCAGTGAAGATTATGCAGTCACAACTCTGAAGGGAATACAAACATTCTGCCTCTTTTAAAGCAAACCATCGCGATGCGATGAACCCGCCTTGTTCAACATTTTTTTAAGATTTTGCTAATCATTTTGACGTTCTATTGATAAAATATCAATTTCTTACTTCGGATACTTTGACAATAATCGTGTAGATGGCGCTAAGATTATAATAGATTATTTATAATTAGATATTACGGAACATTAAAAATACTTAAATTCAGTATTTAAAACGTAAGTATATTTAAGGTAAAAATATATACCACAGATTTGACCAACTAATATTGTTTATAATTAATGTTTTTAATTTTAATTTTAAATTAATCACTTTGACATTTATGTCAAATTTCCGGTAAACGTTTACAAACTTGTCACTACTGGCGTTCGCGAATTTGTAAATATCCCCTCTACGTACGAGCTCACAGCGTATACTGCTTCTTTACAATTCCTTTAATAATTTCCTTCGAAACGCCAATGCCTCTTGGTTTAGAAAATACAGCGGACAAAGGTATTCGCTTGACGGAGACGGTCCGTAAGTTAGTCCTAGATCAGAAACTAATAAGACACGTAGATTGTTTTTGGTGAACGAATTTGGGCTGGAAAGAATCCCGTAAAATCGAACATAGTACATATCAACAATGAACTAAATATACCAGTAAAACTTTAATACCGATTAAATGTTCGAGATGAGGATCTACAATAATTAAATAAATACCAGTTTTATTATAAACTACGCCTTACCGGCTTATTACTTGCCGAAAATAGAAACCTACGTGTCTACGCTCAGGTGAGTTTATAATAATTATTTCTTGTCATACTATTCGCTTTCTCCTATCCATCTATACGTATATATCATAGAAAAAAGTGTTGTGTGATTTGGTAGAATGCGATCTTACCCTTCAAAAAATATGTCACGTATTTCAGCACCTGGAAAATTGGAAGGATACTACAAATCTGGCCTCCACATAAGTGGTCTGTAGCTTCGACATGATAGGTGTGAAATTTTAAACGTTCTTGCTGTTGATTGGATAGGAAGGGTAGCGTTATATAGCCTCCACGCTAGGTACACCATAGCCTCCATACGGTACTTTCAATATTTAATATTATTTTATTCAAGTGGACAATAAAGGTAAAACACAAACAACTTTTGTTTCTTAATTATTTATTTATACAATAATGTGACATTTTACATAGAAATATGAGTATTTAATTTCGATTAAATATATGTTTACTTGTTGAATTTATCGGCTGCACACAACAGCTGATCGGCCATTAGACCCAACAACAAAACGCGAAATAAAATGTGTATTTTAAAACTGTTGGATAAATAGTACCTACAATCAGAAAAACTTACCTTTAAAAAGGTACTCAATTATGAAATAACAAAAATATCAAAAAACACGACTGAATATCAGCTTTTTATGGTGACACAAACTAAACACAAACACCAAACACATCACATAACCGACCATATTACCATATAAAATAAGTGAACGACAACGAACGAACGAACACGAACACAGGGCCCGGATTACGTACACTCGATACGCATCGTATCCGCCATGTTTTACCATAGCGCCTTATGGGAAAACATGGCGGATACGATTCGTATCGAGTGTTCGTAATCCCTATGCTGATTACAGATTCACAGATGGCGCAGGATTTGTCAAAAGTCATGTTCCACCAATCACAATGCCGACATCAGCGCCTCTGACTAAACGGAAGGAAAATAAATACGATTACATGTTTTTTATTAGAGTTAGCGGGGCATGGTATATATTTATCGTTATTTTTGTTGCAATCGAACATGGTAAAACGTAGTTTCATATGTCTTTCTATAATTTAACTTCCTTTTTGTGTGACATAGTTTTTGTGTCATTTTTTTTATAAGTACGGTAAAAAGTCTTAGGAAATACTGAACGCGCAGAGGCGAAAATATTTTTAATTTGACAACAGTATGTCATAAAGATTGACAGTCGAAATGCCATACGGATAATGTTTGTTTGTTGTGATAAAACAATATCAGTTTTGATCCAGTATGTTGAATGTGTACTGTGTAACCATTCATGGGGACTATGGAATTTTATTAAATGTAATTTTTTTCGTAGATTCGTTCACCTCCCATCCACAATAACAACACACAACATTGGAGACCAACACCATTACCTACCTATATACTTGTATCAGCAGTTTTGCATCGGTTCAGCAGCTTTCCATTTTATTGCATTTTATAGAGCCCAGGAGATTAAATCTTAAGCGGACTTGCTTCTGGGATCCAGCTGTTGTCAGTTAAGCAGTGTTTTGATTTTTATATTTTAATAAGTACATATAAGTGATTCTTATAATTATCAGTTACAGATGTAAACCTTTTATATGCATATAATCAGGTACACTACTTGGATAGTTTTTTTCTAATATCAGAAAAGGTTTTTTGTGTTAAATAAAATACTGGATTTCTAATAATAAACATAGAGTAGGTAATGGTTAAAAATAGTAATAAATACAGTAGTTATAAGATGATTTTAGATTAAAGTTATATTTAGTACATTCATAATATTTAAAGCAGACAAGTCTCTGATCCGACTCATTGTTTTGATAATTGCTATGTAAGGTATTTTTTTTGGTAACCATAGTGGTTCTGTATTTCGATTTCATACCTTAGATAGTCTAGGATTATTTTAGATAAAATACTAACCCTAGTATAGGACTCTTGCTTTTCTCCCGGAGTTGTTCGTTCGAGTTGGCGCCCTTTTTTCTTCTTCTTTCTTTGTTGTATCTCGATATTATTTTATCTCTAGCATTCTTATCTATTTTCCTTCTATTTTTGAATTAACAGGTCTCATTTTCTTCCTAGTTACTATCATTTCATTATCAAATCTTTTTTTTAATATCTCTAAAGCCAATATTCGGTGTATTGAAGCTAGCCCGAATACTCACTTGAGATTTAGTGTCTCTCTGCTCTTTTGATTTTTTTCTTCTGAGCTAAGCCCCTCTTCGTTTTGTCTTAAATCTCTTCTCTTTTATTTTACCCCAATTTCGTCAGTTCTTTTCTTCAAAATCTCTATACCCAGAGTATAGAGGTTTCACGGGGAACAAGGTTTTTGATGAATTCGCGCATATTAAATTTCAGTCCCATCGCGCCTAAAGAAGTATGACTTCAAAAAAAATCTCTATCTAGATGTAAGTAGCAGCTACGTATATTTTCTTTTCGACTGAAAACATGTATATAAAATTCCCTGTTAAAGTAAACCTTGTACTACATGACTGAAATCACAAATCGTGAACGAAATAAAAACATAATGGAAGAGAATAATAAATTTTTGTCATACCCTTCTCCAAACTCCATCCTGCATTGTTGATCCATGGTAAAAGAAGCCTGGAGCGTAGCATTCAATGAAATTTCTCCCGCTCCCTCCAACGGGGGATTCAACAGGCACAACCACTTGCTGAAAAAAATTGTTTCGCTAACTTATTTCACGCTACAACAAATCCACAATAATTGTCAAGCGGCTAAAGAAAGAGTTTTTTCTTGGAAATGTGGTGAAAGTGTTCGATGAAAGATTAAATATTTTTCAATGTGAGAAATGTTTTGTGGAAAAAATTTTAGAAACTAAAACGTATATTTTGAAAATATTATTATTTCTTTATGACAAATTCACACACTTGGGGTCGATTATTTTCTCTGAAAAACTGGCTTTTTATTATAGTCCAGGAAATTAAGCATTTTGGCTTGCAATTTTTTCGTCCAGCATTGATTTACTTGAAATTTTCACAGAAGGTAGGGCATAGTCCAAGGATCATTTTCTATATCATGCCGCTTTACGCTAAAACCTTGGGGGTGGTTGCCACTCTATCTCGGAGGTGGGAATTTTTTATTACATTTTAATCATGTAAATGGCTAATTGGCTATGCCAAGGCCATGAAAAAAATCATGTAAATCGATGTAAAAAGTAATTCTAAGAAAAAAATGTTTTTTATAATATTCTTCGAGTTGCTCGCGCTTGAACGTAACAGTTTTTCGACAAAAAAATCGACTTTTTTAAAGGATTTTTTGGGAATACCTCGAAAAATATGCATTTAATCAAAAAAACTGTAGATAACTAAATTGTATCTTTTAGTAACCCAAACCAAATTCTTTTTCTATATCTTTAAGACCAATACAAACCGAGATACGGCATGTTAAAGGTTAGCTTTTTTCGTCAAATGCATAATTTGAAATATTTAAAGCCAAATAACGGGAAAACTTTGCATTTTTAGAGGAAAACTTAAATAACCTTTTTTCAAGTGTATAATCAAAAGTTTCAAAGGATAATAATAAAAAATTTCTAGCATGAAAATTGAGCGACATATGATTAAAAAATATCGGTACCTGCTTTTCTCTACAAAAAAATCAGTGAAAATAACCCCCTAACTACCCTCCCAATTAAAAATTGGTTTTCACCTTTCTGTAGTTCCCTTTATATTTGTATTGTCAATACACCCAAAAAGTTTAACCTATTTAAAAGGCCTAACTTTAGAAAAATTGGAGTTTAAAAAATTTTTTGCAATGTCTTATTTTTCACCTTTTACTTCAAAATATCTACGAAAATACTAGAGATGCTATAAAAATTATAGACTACTAAATTTTAGTTTTTTTTAATAACTAAAATTAAATTATTTTGTGCATAGAATTTCATTACAGTGAACAGTTAGCGAGATATAGCTGTTTATAACCTCTATTTACGAGCAAACATCCCCTTATTCGAGCCCTTTAAACCCACCCCAATTAAAAACTAAGGGATCTTATGGAATTTAATTTACATAGTCTTATATCTCTTTAAAAATCCTACAAAATCATTTTTGAAAAACTTTTTATCGCCAAAAATGAAGGAGTTATGTTTATAAAACGATTTTTTTTTCGAAATATTCGAATAGTCCGCTTATGGAACATTTTCAATTTATGCACAATACCACAGAACTGGTTCGTATACTGGAAGATGACTAAAAAACTATTTGTATTTGTACTTCTACATATTTGTAAATTCGTATTTTTGTGTAAATAAATGTTTTTGTAATTCTTTAATTCTACTTTTTCTTCTGTATAAATATATTAAATTATCTACAGTAGAGCGTCGATAATCCGAACCCTGGTAATCCGAACGTTGGCTAATCCGAACGCAAAAAAATTATAAAATTAAAAAATATGATCGCGGATCGAATTTTTGGATTTAATATGACAATATGGGCAAAATATGACAGCGGATTTTTGTTTTGTTTATGCAGAAATACATACAATATATTTGTTTATTATGTAGGTGTTTTATTCCTTGTACCTAAAATGTATGTACATATCGTCGTACTAGAACAATACTAAGACAACTTAAAAAATATAATTTCGAGTAAATTGAGTTTTAAATTTCCTCCATAGAAAGTATGAAATAAAAATATTTTATATCAGTTTATTGCAATGTTTCTTAAATTTTATGGTGCCCTATTTGTTCTTGAGTGTGTTTAGAGTTCAACTGAAAATTTGAAATAATAAATAATGAGAATAAACTAAGATTTTGTAACATGTCCTCCTCTTACACTTTAAAATTTTTTGATATATACAATTTATCTTTGCTAAGTGTTGAAGTTGTCCTAGTATTGTATTTATTTTTTGTAATATTCTTTTAAAATATCTTTATTTTTCTTCATCTTATCCTAGTATTTCACCAATTCTATTTTTCAACAATTAATTTTGTTACCATTATTAGCATTTCAAAATATCCCACTCTTACACTATTTTTTGACGCACTTGACCACTTTGTCTTGTTTCATTAATTTTTCAAGTTATCTTTACACAATAATTATTCGCAAAACAATACAGTAGGTATGTATTGTCATTTTTTATTTTTTACTGAAACTTCAAGAAATAGAAAACATTATATTATTACATAAATTTATAAAATGAAATCAAATATTACCAACTGGTTAAATCATTTATACTAAAATTCCACTCAATAAACAATAATAAATTGAAAAAAAAACTCCCGCGAACATTTTTTAATCGCTAACTTCTTGAACTTGTTGTTGACCTTTCTTGTACGATTTTAGATTTAAAAAAAAATCGTGATGTTCAGCAGGGATATGTCGGATTAAACTTAAAAGATCTTCTTTTTTCTTAAAGGGAATTTTAGGGCGTTCCATATAAGCTGGAGCAATATTGTCAACTTCATTCATTCGAAAGTTAATTTGTTTAAATGAATCGGTACCAAAGGTTTCCTTGTAGATGTAGATAATAATATTTGGGCTTTCTTTGGTCACTCGCAGTACCTTAATATTGCTCCAGAGTATTTTCTCTCCAATTGAATTTTTAGAAAAACTTCAAAATTCATGCTAAACTTTTTCCAATCTAAAATATCAGAAAATTGAAGATTATTAACCATGTAAGGCTTTCCTGTTTTTTTTTTGGCTAATTTTATGATCATTGCCATTTCCTGTGGAGTTGAAATAGGTCCACTCAGTATAAAGCTCTTTTTTTTGGCAGACTCTATGCAGCAACGCATAGAGTCACCCTCATTTTGGGTATGCCTCACGATAAAGAATTTAAAAAAAGACTTCACGCATCCGAACTCTATTGCAGTCGGAGAACAACTTGAACTGACCAGTGAAAGTGAACAACTTTACTGTAACTGACCGACTCATCCACGAATTCGTAGATGAGCGTGGGGATATACTCGGACATTTACTCAAACAATCCTTATTTTTGAAGCTTAGTTAGGGAAATACAGGCAACTTAAAAAAACAGGTTAATTTAAAATTTTCTTTGCCACACTCGGTGAAATAGTCGGACAAGTTTGCTAGTAAAATACTAAGACAACTTAAAAACACAGATATGTTAAAAAAATCATAATGCAGATGTGGGGCTAAACAAAGACATGTGGGAATGTCCGGTTATTTCACCACAACTATGACGAGAAAAGGCAAATATTAATCGGATAATAAAAAGGTATTTTAAGACATCTTCCTTTTAACCCAGGTATTTCCAACAAATCAACTAGTGCAATATCAGGATATTGCTCATAAACATCACAAAGCAGCCGATTGAACAAATCTTAGTATATCTCCAGATAGCTTATGAAATTTTACATCAGATAGAGCAGATAACTCAAAAGTCAAATATTTGAAGATATCCTAGTATTGTTCTAGTGGGACGATATGTACTATGTTTATGAGCTTTGTATGTATTTTGAACATATGTTCGATAATCCGAACAATTTGATAATCCGAACTACCCCTGTACCAATTAGTTCGGATTATCGACGCTCTACTGTACTTATAAAAATTGTAATGTTATGAAGGATGGTTTTTAAGGGTTGAAATATTATATTATATCCTAAAGCATAAAACAATCATTATTTTTAGTCAATCAAAACCAAATTTTACTTATATTAAAATTTACAATGTTTTTATATAATTTTTGATAATAAAGGGTAGTTTACACCCCTAAAAATAATCGACGCCCTTGAGCATGATATAAAATATTAAGTACAGGGTGAGATGATCCTAATCTTAAATTTATATGTAAATCAATGCAAGTTACAATTATTCTTTTAGGATAAGTAATTTTGTTATATATTGCTCCAACCAGGATGGTTTTAAGGGTTGAAATATTATGATAGTATATGTTAAACCATAAAACAATCATTATGTAACTAATAAGAACCAAATGTTGGCAATTTTTAAGTTTAAAATATTATTTTATAATTTTTTACAATTAGGGGTAGTTTTCACCCTTAAAAAACAAAAAGCGTAAAAACTGTTCAATATATACAATGAACTAGAGGATGAAATGAGCCTAATCTCAAATTGTTGTACAAATCGATGCTGGACGAAAAAATTGCGAGGTTTTGCCATTTTTTCAGTTTCATTTCTTCGACTATTAATTTTGCATGTACAGTGGAACCCCGTTAACTCGGATTAATCGGGACCGCGGCCGATCCGGGTTATCGAAAATTCGGGTTAGCCGGAGAAAATGGTAAAAATTATTAAAATATGGTATGCTTACAGATAAACTCCGTTATAATTGGCACACAGACACTTGTAAACCACGTTCGCGTTCCACACATACAAAGCGTCGTCGAGAGTCTCATTTTTAGCTTTCTTAGCTTTGCACCGATTGTCCAAACTGTCTTTTGTTATCATTTTGAAACAAAAACAACATTTTAAGTTTTATTGCCATTACGTAGACAAAAAATCACGCAAACACAACAAAATCTGAATATATTTACGCGGAACGAACAATGAGACTTTACTACACCCACACACAATACCGTCTCGCAACGAGAACGAACTTATGTTATTTAATAAGAGTGAAGACCAAGACCATTGTTTGAAAAATAATTTTTTAATAGTCTTTTCTAAACAATGCTAGACAGTTTCAAGTAAATAAAGGATACTACAGATGCCTATTGGTTTCGATAACACGAGAATGAGCGTTGTCTGCCATGTCAGTTATTTTTACTAAGGTATATTATGTATCAAATTACACAAATACGCATTATCTCTCATTGTATAATGTGTTTGACATTGAAAATTGAAACGAATGAACTACATAGGAATTTGCTAAAACGACAAATTTTTACGAAGAAAGTTTATTATGATAAATAAAATTAGCCTGAAAAATATAAGATATTATAGTATTCGAACAATATGTTTATAAGGAAAGATAAAAGAAAATATTTTAAGATGTTGAAAAGAAATTGGAAAATCCAGCATAAAGGACATACATTTTTATTGTTGTAATGTTTGTCTGATAAAAATCTGTCCGGGTTAGCCGGACTTCCGGGTTATCGGGGGCCGACTTAGCGGGGTTCCACTGTACTTTTAGTTTATGAGAAGAAGGTAATGTTAAACCCATTTATCTGCAGCCGCGAGGAGAAGACACGACATACGTTCGTTGATGCGGTGCAAGTGACCTTGAGGATTTCAGTTAAATCTGTTCAGTTATACACTAGAATATTGTATGATGATTGCAATGCTCAACGTCTCATGTATGACAGGTAAGGGAAGAGAAAGATATGGTGAGTCCCCAACTGAATTCAGTCAATACCAACGTACAACAGCATCATATTATTATAAGCCTACCCTCAACAGCTAGGATGTGAAGAACAGGAAAAGGATGAATTTTGTAGTGGCCTTAATTGCGAGATGCTGAGATTCCCATAGAGACGAAAAGTGTTTTGAAAGTGAACAAGACAGTTTTTGTTTCAGAGGTAGCTATTTCTGTTATAGGACGTTCCACATCGTCCCTGTCGATGTGGAATTTCAAAAATAGTTTAAAATCCACTTTTGAGACGCTGCAGAGACATCTCTTAAAGAAAGGAGAAAATTCCCAGATACAAAATGCATTAAAATAATAATAAATAGTTATTTATGATATAAGTGTTAAAAGTACACATTTAAGGCACGCATGTGAAAGTTTGAAGAATGAGTGATAGCGAATTCTACAATTCACATGAGTGCCTTAAAAATATACTTTTTAACACGCATATCACACAATATTTTTTCTACAAACGTAATTAGAGGACAATATCTACAAAAACTTTTACTTGAACGTGACTGACATTCCATTTTTATATTTTTTTGACATTACATCAAAATTGTCTATACGGTCAATACGAACTTCAGTGCCTTAAAAATATTTTAAAGCACTAGTGCCTTAAAGTAGCATTTTTAACGCACGTATGGAGTGCTAAAAATTGCATTTTTAACACAGTTGTAGAAAATAATTATTTAAATCTGAAAACTTTTCTTGTTGGAAATTCTTCTGGCAACATTCTTAATCTCTGATAAATAGACAGCTTGGTTTCGTTTTCCTTCAGAGGTGTGGACACAGCTCCATTGAGGACTTCGTAAGACAGAAGCAGCTGTCTGGAAATTGTGATTCGCCTCTGAATCGAAAGAAAACATAAACAACTCTCTTTTTCACTTTTATCTTTACTCAGATTTTGAGTACTACGAACTTTCTTTTGAACCGTTTTTCCTAGACGAATGAAAGCAGAATGTGACTGCATATTGTAGAGTCCTTTTCGCTTTCTTTATTAGTCGTATCTTGTCTTATAAATTGTAAAAATCGGAGATTAAGGATGTACCAGAAATAAGTTTTAACAAGAAAAGTTTTCAGATTTAAATAAATATTTATTATTATTTTAATATTGTTAATCTGGAATTTTTGGCTTTTAAGTGTTTTATTAAAGGTGATTTAAATGAACATTTTGGTAGAGACAGAGCTAGAATAGATAGAGTTCATGAAAGTTGAGGGATAGGAATAAAAAATAATGAAGGAAATAGTGTAATTGACTTTTCGCGGGCATGGGATTTGTCTGTTGTTAATACATTCATTATGAAGATAGAAGACCAGTATGTTACCTATAGAAGCGGAGGAAATAAAAATCAGATAGATTTTGTGCCATGTAGAAGAATTTGGGTAAAAGGGTGTACACTAATAAAGGGTAAATGTGGGAGGGAGTAAAAGGTAAAAAGAAAAGGAAAGCAATAGTGCAAGGATTCGGCAATAGTGTTTAAAAGTAGAATGCTGGAAGAAGTTGAGGAAAAACACACGGTTAATGACTGGTGGGAAACAGTCAGTTTTTCAACAGCAGAATTGTGGCACGCGTGAAAGAGAAAATGCTAGAAAAAACATCTGGTAAAGGGCATCTGAGGGACAAAGAAACTTGGTGGTGAAATGATGAAGGTTAGAGGGAAGAAAGAAGCTAAAAAAAATAGAGGAATATAAGGAGGTATACAAGGCAGCAAAGAAGTAGCTACTGCTAAGAAAAGATCGTCTGCATAGCTGTACAAAGAACTGGAAAGACCCAAGGTGATAAAAAGGTTACAGAGCATTGCTAATGCAACTCATCAAAGGACTTGAGTTATTTACGGCAGATTAAGATTGCTCATGGAAGAGTGTTAATAAACAATGTTGCAATAGAACAAATATAGCATGAGGACTTTAAAACCTTTATTAGGACCTAATGTAATACCTGTGGAGATTTGAAAGGCTCTAGGAGAGGAAGGGGTTGAAATTTTGTGGAACATTTTGTGTGTGAAATGATGGAGCATAGGATATATCTGTTAGATGTTGATATAAGCAGAGGTAGAGGAAATCCAAGAGGAGTTGAACCCAAGAAAAGGTAGAGGAAGAACAAGAATCCGAGAATATTGATAAAAAGAGAGGAGTAAGACAGGTTTGTGTTCTGTCGCCGCTACTGTTTAACCTGTACAGTGACGCCATATTTCAGCGATAGCGGAGCTAAGTGATGGAATCTCTATAAACGGAAGAATAGTAAATAACATAAGATTCGCTGATGACACCGTTATAATGGCAGACACCCTGGAATCGCTACAGAAATAGCTAAATAGAATTAACGATCATTGCATTCGATACGGACTAAAAATAAACAAGAAAAAAACTAAATTTATGATTGTCTCAAAAACAGAATATGGAAATGAAAGGTTAATGATAGAGCAAACCCAAATAGAAAAAGTTAAGACATACAGATATCTGGGAACCTAGGTTGATGACAAAAATGACCAAAGCAAAGAAATTAAAGTCCGAATTGAAACTGCAAGGAAAGCATTTATAAAAATGAAGACACTGATTACAAACAAAGACCTTCAGTTGCCTCTCAGATTGAGGGCTCTAGGATGCTACATATTTTCTATATTGCTATACGGAATGGAAGCTTGGACATTGAACAGACAACACATAAGAAGAATAGAAACGTTCGAAATGTGGTGTTACAGAAGAATATTGAAAATTCAGTGGGTTCAAAGGATTACCAATGTTAAAGTGCTACGACGTTTAAATAAGGAATTAGAAATTATGAAAAGTATAAAAACTAGAACACTGGAATATTTGGGTCACATTACCAGAGGAGAAAAATATGAATTGCTGAGAATTATTATGCAAGGAAGGATCCAAGGAAGAAGAAGCATAGGAAGAAGACGCATCTCCTGGCTGAGAGAATGGTTTAACTGTAGTTCATTACAACTGTTCAGAGCAACAGCCAACAAAGTGACCATAGCCATTATGATATCCAACCTCCGATAGAAAAGGGAACTTTAAGAAGAAGAAGAAGAGAAACCCGTGGAGAAGATGGAAGACTTGTGTGGCAGGTGACTCGATACAGAAAGGTTTAGGTGAAGACGACACGATGCACAGAAATGGGTGATGAAGAAGAGTAAAGAACAGCAACCTCTGAAAAGTAAAAGCTTAGAAAGAAGAAGACACTAGAATATAGTATGAGAAATATAGTTATTTAAGATAGAAAACTTACTTTCTATATTTCTTAAATTCCCTTCTAGAACAGCTAGACCAATAGAATTTGTTGAATGTCGCAGACACCATTGGAGCCATCACACTTCCATCAATAGCTTCGTCCATACAGTCGTTGTCGTTCTTTTCGTCTCCGTCATGACTTAGACCTAATCTATAAAGAAGTAGAAAATTGTTGTGTATTACCGATCCAATATAGCTAAAACTACATATTAGGTGTAAAAATTATATCACCATTCATAATTATTATCTTCGATTTGAAAATTATTATACCTCGCTTTTAAACTAGGAGAAGTAATTTAAATTTACCGCGCCGTAATCTCTCTACTGTCGTGTCTCCATTACTGAGGATCGTGATTTCTTCTAATATTCGTAACAATTTTTCCCATTGGCCTCTATCTTCAGCTGCTCTAAGAGCTTCGCAGAATGAGTTTTCAGTTGAATTCTTAATTTGGTCAGACCATCTAGTTGGTGATCGTCCTCTTGATCTTCTCCCCTAAACGTTTCCAGAAAAAAGTAATCTCTCCAAACTGTCGTCACCTCTGCGAACCACGTGACCGAAGAATTGCAGAATTCGTTGCAGACATATTGTGGACAGCCTTTTTTTAATCTCGAGTTGGTTTAGAATGGAAACGTTTGTCCTATGAGCTGTCCAAGGTATGCGCAGAATTCTTCTCCAGCACTACATCTCAAAGGCATCAATTTTTGGCGCTCGCATGCGCGAAGAGTCCAAGTCTCTGTCCCGTATAGAAATATTGAAAATACAAGGGCATTCACCAGTCTCATCTTGATATTTTGAGAGATAGATGTCTTTTCAAACTTTAGTTAGGCGTCTCGTCGTATTTTTTGCCATACCAATACGTCTCCGAACTTCTGCTTCACAGTTACCATCGTTAGTTATACTAGACCCGAGATAGACAAAACTGTTTACTATCTGGTATTCCTGTAACATGTTAGTCAGTTGAATAGTACTTATGAAATCTGTCGACCACCATTATTTTTGTCTTAGCTTTGTTGATTTTCAGACCAACTTGATTGTTTTCGTAGTCAACTCTTCGCAGGAGATCACACATTTTCTTGCTCATTTGCTGCTATAGGTGTAGTGTCATCAGCAAATCTTAAATTGGAGATTTTCCTAAAAGCTACTGTTACTCCACCCCATCCTTCTAAAGCCATCCTCATAACATGTTCACCATAAATGTTGAATAAGTCAGGTGACAACACGTATCCTTGTCTAACACCTCTCTCGGTCTAGAATTGGTTTGAGAACTTCTGATCTAGCCGTACTGCTTACCCCGCCGTAATGCTTGTTTGTAATTGGTCCAACAGCAGGAAATTTTACTTCACTAAATTATGAAATTTTTATAGGTAGTATTGTTTTGCATCGGATGGGAAAAGTCACGGAAGTCGTCAGAACAGTTAAAAATCGAAAACTTGAATATTTTGGCCATGTTATGCGACACCCAGAGAGATATAATACACTCCATTTAATAATACAAGGCAAGGTAGACGGAAGAAGAGGGCCAGGTCGAAGAAGAACGTCATGGTTTAAAAACCTGCTGAGAGAATGGTTTAACAGATCCTCTGCATTCCTTTTCCGAGATGCCGTCAACAAAATTACTATAGCCAACTTGATAGCCAACGCTCGATAATCGAGCACGGCACATGAAGGAGAAGAAGATACTATTGACATTTATTAAATTTTTCCACTATTGGCATTTAAGATTCATAGGTTAGTTAAGTTACATCGGCGATTTTTGCTCTTTCCTGCGTTATTCCTTTAATTTTTAGATTTTTGTCTATGTTTATATAAAAAAACAGTTGTTTTTACAACTCTTTAGTAACGTATAAGTAAATATAATATAATATTTATGGATTACCGTCGAAGGTCGACATGGTCAACCAAAAAAGAAGATGAATCTGGTAATTTTTCTAGTGACATTATTGGGTGTCAATCTGTCTTTTGAGTTTATTCGTCCTAGTTCAAAAACATGGTATAATGCTATACAATTAGCCAAATGAAATAAATTCGAATACAGATATTATAAGAAGTGATGTTTCAAAAAACACTCGGATATGTCGATTATCCTGAAGTCGGATATAACAGAGACGGGCGACGTCGTTCCTTTTTTCAGGGATGACGTTGAAAAGGATCATCGACATGACGTGAATAATCGACTTCATCTATAAGGTGAGTTCATGTGGAGGATTCTGTATGGAAGTATAGCCTAGTAAATGACCGTTTTGGAGTGTAATTTTCAGGGGCAACTCCGAATTGCATGAAAATGTGGATGTACGTTTTACTTACCCTCCACTTCAAACTTGAATTTGTCCCGTTGGTTGCTTTTACTTGGGGAGTGACAGTTACCCCTTTCCGGGGGGTAAAAAAACGCGTGTTTAAAATAAGCCCGGAAATGGATAAATTGACTGATTATAAGCAACTTTCGTTCTATAGAGTTTTTTATGTCAGTCAATACTTTTCGAGCTATTTGAAATTGAAAATGTTTATTTTTTGACAAAATAACTAAGTTTTCAGACGGTTTTTCGCAAATAACTCAAAAAGTCAATATTTTATCAGAAAATATATTCTCAGCAAAAGTGTAGCTTATAAAAAACCGAAAAAAAAATAGTGTATCAGCAAAGTCTATAAAAAGCTTTATTTCTATTTTTACAGAAGTTTCTAGCATAAAAAATAATCGAGTTATACTGAAAGAAATGTTCGCCCGTTATTTTTTGTTAAAAGATATCGTGAAAATCTCCCTCTATTTAGCACCCTAAATACAATTAATCGTTACTGCTTTACCATTTACATACTTTTTAAACGTATTTGTATTGTTTATAATATGATCTGTAAGTTTGAATGGTTTGAAGTGCTTATTTTTAAAAAAATGTGGTTTTATAGTAAAAAAATTTGTTTGAAAGAATTTTGGAAAAATTTTCCTTTTTTCAAAATAACGTAAAAAGTTTTAGTGATACGAAAAATCTCAAAGAGTAAAAATATGTAGGTTTTGCTGTTATGAATATCCCAGTTTCATTTTGTTTTTCTGAAAGACAATAATTAATTGGTTAAGATATGGCTGTTCAAAGTTTGCATACACTAGTGATTAGTGACGCTTTCAAGCCCTTTCAAAAATAAACGCTTTAAACTGGTGAAACTGACAGATCATAATAAAAAATAGATAAGTAAAGTAAATTGTTAAACACGGGGAGATTTTCATAAATTTTTTACCAAAAAAAAGGGGACCAACTTTATTTTGAACGTAACTCGCTTATGTTTAAGGCTAGAAACTTTTATTTACAACTAAAACAAAACATTAAACACTTTAAAAAAGTATAAATTAAGTTTTCCAGAAAAGTGCTTCATTTTTTTGGTTATTTCACGATGAAATATTCGATTTGGAATTGGACGAATAAAAACGCATTTTTCGTGAGCTACGAATTTGCTTTTGCTGGATCTATAGACTTCACGAATACACAACTCTTTTCGTTTTTTTCTAAGCTACATTTTTGCTAAAAATATTTTTTTCGAGAAAGCATTTACTTTTTGAGTTATTTGCGACCAACCGTCTGAAAGCGTAATTTTTTTTTCAAAAACTAAACATTTTCAATCGCAAATAACTCGAAAATTATTGACTTACATAAAAAACTCTATAGAACGAAAGTTGCTTATAATCAGTTAGTTTATCCACTTTCAGACTTATTTTAAACACGCATTTTTTCACCCCCGAGGAGGGGTGACTGTCACCTTCTAAGTAAAAGCAACCAACGACACAAATTCAACTTTGAATTAGAGAGTAAGTAAATCCAGATTTTCATGCAATTCGGAGTTGTCCCTGAAAATTACCCGGTATCGCCGTATTTACCGCTCATTTACTGGGCTAGTAGTCATTGCTGAAATATTTCTGAAACGGTTAAAGATGTATAGAACATTATATGTACATAAAATAGTAATATTTTGCAGCATCTTTTTACTGTAAAAAATGGGTGTCGACGTACCCAAGCGTTATTCAAATATTTATTTATATCAATATCAATAGAGTAAAAATTCTTACATGTGAGCTGTCTCATGAGCAATAATAAAAGCACTTGTTAGACCTTCATCCCGATTAAGCGCGCAGCTTCTCTTAGGATCACACGCTCCAGCCACAGGCGCATATCCCGAAGGTCCCCCGATGTCGGATCTGGTCAACCAAATGGCTACGTCGTGGTTTGGCTCGTTCGCCGACAAAGATGCATGCAGAGCTTTGTTCCAGAGATTAACGTTTTCCAACGACCTCCTGGCGTTTCCGATTTTGATAACTCTATGGCGGTACTTCTTGTGCTCGTACATTATGAGTTTTGTTACCACTAGTTTCATGTTGGATTCTAACGATGGATCTTGGTAGATTGCGCTTACCTGAAATTTTTAATGAGAGTTTTAAACACTTATTCTGTGACATTCTCAATAAGAAACCGGTTGTGCCCTTTCCTCCAAAATTTTTGTGTGAAATTTCGAGCAAATATGGTTAATAAAAATAACCAGAATTTACATAAAATTGAGTAGTAAGTGTGAAAAAATTATAAATTCTACAGTAAAAGTAAGTATGCCAAGTATAGCATAATAATTTAGATTTTTGCCTACTCAAAGGCTTCCTATTACAAAAACTTGCAAATATATTTGGAAAAGCAGGGAAGTTCCTCAGAGCAGAACCAAGACAAGAGAGTGGTACTGGATTTAGTTTCATGTTTGGGTCCTGGATATGAGATCATGACAGACATTTTACTTCTTTAGAGTTAGCTGTTATTCTGGAGTTGAATTTGGTGTTACTCGACCGTGTAACGTTCCCGACGCTAAACTCGCTCCTCTGGCTGGCCAGGGCTGCGTACATACGCACTCGCACTACCTACCACTTCTATTCGACATACGTTGGAGATGGACCACCGGTAACGATATAAAACGATTGTTCGTCACAATAGAGGGGCGAGTTCTGCCGGAGAATTGATCTGGTGCAACTACTTCGGCAAAAGGGTGTTGACTGGGGACCTATCTACTAAAGGATTGCTTTAGTAGCAGTTCCCAAATGGGTCTCTTAAAGTATTGATTTAAGGCCAAAGCCTAATGCGTATTTACCAAGGCAAACGTAAAATACTCATCACCGTGCCTTTCCTTACCAGCACGGCGAGTGTTGATCCCTATCGAGTAGTGATTGATCCGTCCCATCTCTAATCCTTTACCAGCACCGAATCATTCGTTTTCCTTTATGTATCTCTCTCTCGTCGTTTCCCCATTACTGAGGATCGTGATTTCTTCCAATATTCCTAACAATGTTTCTTCATTAGTCTCTATCTTCAGCTGCTCCAAGAGCTTCGCAGAATGAGTTTCCAGCTGAATTCTTTATTTGGTCGGACCATTTAGTTGGTGATCGTCCTCTTGATCTTCTCCCCGGAACGTTTCCAGAAACAATCCATCTCTCCATACTGTCGTCACCTCTGCGAACCACGTGACCAAAGAGTTACAGTATTCGTTGCAGACATATTGTGGACAGCCTTTTTTTTAATCTTGAGTTGGTTTAGAATGAAAACGTTTGTCCTATAAGCTGTTAAAGGTATGCGCAGCATTATTTTCCAGCACCACATCTCAAGGGCATAAATTTTTTGGCGCTCGCATGCTTGAAGAGTCCAAGTCTCTGCTCCGTATAGAAATATTGAGAATACAAGAGCATTCACCAGTCTCATCTTGATATTTTGAGAAATAGATCTGTCTTTCCAAACTTTAGTTAGGCGACTCATCGCATTTTTTGCCAAACCAATACGTCTCCGAACTTCTGCTTCAGAGTTACCATCTTTAGTTATACTAGACCCGAGATAGACAAAGGTGTTTACTATCTGGTATTCTTGTAGCCTGTTAGTCAGTTGAATAGTGTCGAATCTGTCGTCCACCATTATTTTTGTCTTAGCTTTATTGATTTTTAGACCAACTTTATTGCTTTCGTACTCAACTCTTCGCAGGAGATCAAACATTTCTTGCTCATTTACTGCTATAAGTGTAGTGTCATCAGCAACTTTTAAATTGGAGATTTTCCTACCAGCTACTGTTACTCCACCGGCCCATCCTTCTAAAACCATCCTCATGACATGTTCACCATAAATGTTAAATAAGTCAGGTGACAACACGCATACTTGTCTAACACCTCTCTCGGTCTTTAATTGGTTTGAGAACTTATGATCTAGTCGCTCTGTCGCTATATTGGACTGGTACAGATTTTTAATAAGTATCACCAGGTGCATTGATGCGCCCATTTCTATTAAAATTGACCACAGATTTATCCAGCTTACACAATCAAATGCATTTTAGTAGTCAACGAACCATATAATCATAGGTACTTAAAATTCTCTAGACTTTTCAATGAGCTGTCTCAGGTTCAGGATTTGTTTCCTTGTACCTTTACCCTTTACAAACCCCGCTTGTTCCTGAGGTATTTGGTAATGTAGATAGGTTTTTATTCTGTTTTTGATGATGTGTAACAAGATTTTACTAGCATGTGTTATTAGTGATAGTGTGCGGTAGTTTTCACATATGGCACTAGTTCCCTTTTTATGTAGCGGGATATAAATTGAGGTACACCAATCAGATGGCCATTTTCCTGAATTCCAAACAGCGACACAGATTGGATGATATATAATCCTTTACCACCTAGTAACTGTAGTATTTCACATGGTATTGAATCAATGGCTGGGGATTTATTTCTCTTTAGTGATTTAATTGCATCTTTGACTTCAGCGAGTAAGACAGTAGGTTCTCTACTCTAGGGTAGTTAGAGGGCCACTGATGTTCTGCTGATACCTCGTTATTTTTATATAACTCGCCACAGTAGTTTCGCTATGTTTCCAATATGTCGTCAGTATCGGTCTTTAGATTACCTTCCTTATCTATTACAGACCACGTTTGAGGTTTAAATTCTCTGGTAAGGAGTTTGATCTTCTGGAATAAATCCCTCGGTTCATTTCGACAGCCATGTTCCTCTATCTCTCTGCATATTTAAGAGATGTAATCAGCTTTGTCTTTGCGGCACTGTTTCCTGATTTATTTCGATAACGCTCTGTATTCACCGTTTGTTCCGTATCTAGTTTTATGTCCTTTTCTGCGTTGAATCACAGTCCACGTATTATCGGATATCCACGGCTTACGGCCAGTGTAAACCGCTGCCTCACAGTCTTTTGCAGCCTCGATTACCTTGATGTATGTATGTACTAAATAAAGAATCGTCTTTTTTTAATAAGAGCGATCTTTTCATTCATTTCAATATTGTGAAAAAACTACATGTTCTAGATGAAAACGTTCAACAGTCGTCTGTATATCGGTACTCACCAGAAACAACGGAACAGTGGATACAGTGGACAACACCCCGCGAACTTGCTCCGAAGAAGACGAAAACTGACTTATAAGCCGGAAAGGCAATGGCCACATGGTTTTTTGTAATTCACAAATTGTGATCTATATTAGCTTCCTAAAAAGGGCAAAACCGTCACAGGGCTTTACTATGCCGCATGACAACGCTCAGGCTCACACCTCCGCCGTTGCCATGGCCAAATTGGTCGATTCGGGCTACGAGCTACTGTTCCATCCACCGTATTATCCAGATTTGGTCCTGTATTACTTATTTTTATTACCAAACTTGAAAAGGTAACTCGACGGGCAGAAATTTAAGTCGAAGGATGAACTCAAGTTAAAAAAGTTGGAGCATCGCTGGATCAAATGTATCAAGCTAAAAGAAGACAATATTGACAAATAATTCGCCACTTTTCAAAATTTTTCCTTATTTTTTGGAGGCTGTGAACTTATCATACCGCCCTAGTATTAAAGGTCTATTGTAATGGAAAGATCCGAATCTTGTATCTATTTAGAGAAAGCAACCGGTGACATATACTTACGATATTTAACAGAGATAACACATATTCCTCAACCCTAGCCCGTCCGTGAAAGGAAATTAAAGTGTGATCAACTGCCACGGCAATTTCCATCCATCTTGGAGAGAGAATCGACCCCGACGAAGACGTCCTCACTGAAAACGAATACTAATTTACTCTTTGTGGGCACAAGATAAACATTTTTAAAGAAAACGAAAGGGTCTTTTGCGCCATTCTGCAAATATACCTTTATAAAGGTAGCAAAAATATCCTTGATCGATGGTTTTAAAGAGAGAAATATTTTATGAAATATAACTTGAGAATTATTTTTTATATCTTAGGTAGGTATAGTTTGAAAAGAGTGACCCAGCAAACAGACCGACGTGTTAATAACGTGAATTTTGGGTACATTTGTCATCAATATACGTAAATTGCTTACGTAAATTTCACGTGAAAAATTGGTTGGAATGTCACATTGAAAATACGTCTTTAAATTACGTGAATAACTCGTCTTAAATACGTGTTATTTACCTTAAATAGCAATAAAATGTTTCGGGAAATTCACGTTGCAAATACGTGTTGATTAACGTATCTTTTAGGGAACGTATATATTAGTTTTCACGGGAAAGATAGGTCCTCGGTTCACGTAAATAATTCGACCTTAGTTAACTTATGAATCACGTAATTATTATCCTCATATAATATAAATAAAACAAGCATATAAAGTATTAACAATGTATTTATTTAGTAGAATTTAGAGACTTTAAAACATTTGTATTGTATAATTAATATTATACAAGATAATGCACCAAAAATGGTACCGACCTAAAGACACATTAAAATATATGCTAACACAACACAGGTTACATTTTATTTCGAACAGGACACTTTCTTGTTTTTTTCTAATTGCACCATCGACACTCAACCCTCGAGCAGTGAGGTAAACGTTAATACGAAAGACATTATTATAAATAAACCCGCCTAAAATGATTCGGGGGAAAGAAAGCTCTGTACGTTTCACTTTTTGTTGTGAGAAATGTAAGAAGCTGATATTAGAGGTTATGATCATCGATTATAAAAATCGATTATTTTTAAATTACAGTTAAACTATTCTACTTACTTTAAATTAGTATTACATATTTTCTTTTTGTTTTTAAACTTCTTCTATTATTAACTAATTACTAAAAATCCATTTCAATACCAGAATAATATAAAAAAATAATCCTATCGAAACGTATCTATTATTCGATAAATCGATTAATTTAGTTTTCGAACCAACTGTGTTAGTCACTGTGGTCACGTACTCTGGTCACGTGATGGTATTTAAAGGAGGAGAAAGGCTTGGTAGTACGTCATCACCGTGCGCGATTTGAAAATTAGACTCAACAACATTTTAGCTCCTGTGATATTTTTAAAGAAAAAAATAGGAAAAATCAAGGTTGGATTGAAATAGTTATGCTAAATGATTTTAAAAGCGAAATCATAAACTTTTTGTTTAAATATTGGTATTATTTACATTACTTTTACGTGAAATACATCTAATTTTTCGACGTCCATAAAATACAGTGAGTAAAATTCAAGCGATACGTATTTAACCAACACCGTTGTAAAAATTTGTTTCCAAAATATTTCTCAAAATTTAACCAAAGGAAGTTATTTCTGTTTCGTGATTATTACGTGAAATAAACGTACCTTTGCGATGTAACCGACATTCACACCTATTATAAAAACATGTAGTATATTCGTCATTATGATTTTATATTATTCTAATGTCAAACATGTATAAAGGAAGTACTAATATATAGGTGAATGATTTGGCACTGAAATACGTTTTTTTTTCGTCATAAATTACCGAGTTACGTATTCGTTAAAATTTGCCGTAAATTTAACGTAATGATCACGTAACTGGGCTCAAGTCTGTTTGCTGGGTGATTAATCTGGACGTTTATATTAAGTTCAGATTAAATAAAATTTAATCAATTCAATTATTATCTTATCAAATCTACATCAATTTTGTGTGTTTTGCAGGTCGCAAATCACTTTTGCCGCTAAATATTTAAATTTAAACTTCAAAAACACACAGCTGACATTTCTACGTAAGGTACAGAAGAACCGTCATTGCGCATAAGCAGAAGGGTACTAGCAATTCGGAAATTGGCGATAGCATAAATGGTACCGGCCGCGAGTATCAAAAAATTTCGCCTATATTAATCATCACCGTGATACAAAAATCGTCAAAGTTGCTGATTTGGTGCATGGAAGAGTGCAGAGGTGACTGGGGCCCCAGATTCGAAGAAGACAACAAAAAGCAGTGAGTACCATCTTTTTTATCAGTTGTGTGTTTACGGTTTCATCATCATTATATTATCAATTTGTATGTTAGTTCATGAAAATAAATTAGCAGACCTATACTAGATACAGTTCACGAAGGAAACAATCATATTCAAAATACCGTGTGCTAACAAATCTGGTGTTAGCAGACGGTATTTTGAATATGATTGTTTCCTTCGTGAACTGTATCTAGTATAGGTCTGCTGATTTATTTTCGTGAACAACATACAAATTGATAATATAATGATGATGAACCGGTAAACACACAACTTATGACAAAGATGGTATTGTTCTGAAGCTATTTCCTTATTGCATTTTTATAATTAACTATTTTGATTGGGAAATAAACCACAATTAAATTTGAAAAATAATTTTATTAAGGATTTGGGCGTCTAAAAGTTAAAAACGTTATTTTTTTCAATTCAATTGTGGTTTATTTTCCAATCAAAATAGTTAATTAAGAAGATGGTATTCACTGTTTTTTTTTGTCGTCTCTGAATCTGGGGCCCCAGTCACCTCTGAACTCTTCCATGCACCAAATCAGCAACATTAACGATTTTTGTATCACTCCGATTATTGGTTTAGTTGAAATTTATAGGCGCATTCCAAGTGACATGAGAACCGTCCTTCGTACTGCCCTCGTCATGCGCATTATAAAAAATGTGTTCCAAGCGAACATGAACGATGATTCGTATAGTACACCGTGTTGTTCCAAGCGATCCATGTACCGTTTCGAAATCGGTAACTGAACGGTCCTTTTGATACATGCCTTCAAGCAGAAACTATTTGTACTGACTTGCGCAGTTAGGATTTTTTTCATTTTTACTGGTCGCTGCTATGAGATCAGCGGATGATTCAATAATAGAATAATCCACAATCCACGCTATTAGTACCTGTGAATCTTGATTTTCGTTTAAATAATAATTATTAATACTTTTTTTTTCAAATTAATCTTAAAAATATGGATAATTTATTATTTTTTTTTCAGAGAAGACAGCGATTTTATTTCAGATATCTATTCTGAGGAAGATTTGAAGTTGAAGTGATGTTTAATGAACATGTTAGATCTAGCAAACTACTAGTGGTACTGTGGTACTCGTACTGAAAATGGCTCAGGCGCAACTCGAACTTGAAATGGTGCACAAATAGGTTCCAAGAGGGTTACGTACCGGTAATCAACACTGGATCGAAAGGAAACCGTTCAAGGGCGATTCTGTGCAATAAAACAGTCCAATCGATTTGGTGACGGTTCAAGGGATCGTACAAAAATGTGTCGTCTTGGAACGAACCTTTTGCTACTCTCGGACGGTACGATGTAGGTTCTTCATCTTTCGAATTGCTAGTACTCTTCCGCTTATGCGCAGTAACAGTTCTGCCGTACCATGTGCCTTGACATTGGGTGCGTTCGGACGACCACAGCGGCTGGACAGCTGAGCCAGCAGTAGCTGTCAGACGTCACCGCTGGAAGCCAGCCGCTGAGAGATTTACTAAGCTTTCCCTATCACGGCTGGACACAACCACTCAGCCGATTTCTGCTGACAGCCAGCCGCTATGGTCGTCCGAACGCACCCATTAATACAGCTGTGTGTGTTTTGAAGTTAACATTTAAATATTTAGCGGCAAAAATGATTTCTGCTAACAGTTGTCACTTATTTACATATTTGTTAACTCACTCCAGTAGACCATGGCATTTTATAACTAATAAAAATAACGATTTCTTGGAAACTTTCACACATGATTAAATAAAATAATCTTAAGTCTCTTTAATAAAAGGATTATATCTTCCTCAATCTTCTCGTTATATTTAGTATCACGAAAATCCGGGTTTTAGTATCAAGGTAATTATATAGTTTTATAGCGCATTGTTGGAGAAGTGTTTAATTTCACTAAAAACGTCTACTCAAAGCAGCTTAAGATGAATGTCTTTGTTCCCCACATATTAGAAAGTTTTAACTATGCACAAAGCATCACTTCAAAGTTTGTCTCTGATTTGGGGCGCAATTCATGATAAAACTTTATTTAAAGGAAGCCCCCGTTGTTGATAACTCTACTTAGCCTTACATAACTCTTCTGTATGATATCATTAAAACAACAACAATTCAAGTGATCTTAAAAGGTTATTAAATGCGAAGGACACAAATTTAAAACAGCTAGAAACATTTGTAACGTTATAAACGACACGTGTTTGTTGTTTTATTCAAATAATTATCTAACCAGTGGTTCCCAATCTTTTGTGTCTGGCGACCTACCTTCTAATGTTTTTTCATATTCGCGACCCATCTCTCACCCACGATGATGGTGAAAAGTATTGCCTCAGTTCCGATGAAAAGCCATGTTCAAGTATAATTTCCGAGGTTACTGAATCGACTGTCAGCTCATGGAAATCCACAAATTCGTTCATTAATGGGAATGCATCAAATTTATTTGCTTGGAACTTTTGATGCCATTTATCAAACTTTTAATAGTAGAATCAACTTTATCTTGAACGAAGAATCCATGTACATCTTCTCCTTGTAATGTCAAATTAAGAATGTTCAGAGAGCTAAAAATATCAGCTAGGTATGACAGTTTTATCAGCCAAGTCTCATCATTGAGGTAATCGTTGAGAAAATATTTGGACTTTTGACTCAGTTGAACTAAAAACAATCTAACTTCGTCTCGAAGCAATTTGGAAAGCCTATTTCCACGTGACAACCAACGCAATTCACAATGTAGAAGTAACTTCTTATGATCGCTTCCCACTTCATCACACATTACAGCGAACATCCAAAAATTTTTAGATTGTGCTTTCATCACAATCTTAACGGTATCATCAAGAGTGCTTTTGAGGTCTGGATTTATTCCCTTTACTGCCAATGCCTTCCTATTGATGCTGCAATGGTTCCCCTCAACTAACGGAGCTACTTCCTTGATTTTATTTACCAGGCCCTTATATTTTGCTAACGTATCAGGTGCTCCATCGGTTGTAAGCCCAATACATTGGGACCAATTAATTCCATTTTCGCGAATAAAACGATCCAAGGAATCGAAAATGACATGGCCAGTTGTAGTGGTGTTTAGGGTGTGACAAAATAACATTTCTTCTTTAACTGATCCATTGAAATTAAACCTTACAAAGCATAACAAATTAACTTTGTCGGAAATATCTTTACTTTTGTCTAATTGTGAAGAATAAAAGTCAATTTATTTCATAGCAGATATTAAACTCTCCTTTACGTTAACAGACATTTATTTGGATTCTACGTCTCACTGTAGTGTTGGATAGGGGTATTTAACATATCGGTTGACCTGCTTTTTCGTCAAGCAAGTGACGAAATTATTTTTGTCCCGGGCAAAATAAGGTTCTCGCCTGCTGTGTGCAGAGTGCTATTTTTTGCTGTTAGCAAAGACAGCTAGTAAAAGGCCACAGTAATTTTTATTATTACCTTGCTCCGACGCCACAATCTCCATATTCGACCGAGTCGAAATCAGTTCTTTTTTCTGACTGAAAAAACATACAAAGGTTTTTTTCAAGATTTCTGGATGTTAAGTTGAAATGTGCCTCTGATATTTTGAAGGCTTCATTCTTTCCTTAGCCAATGTTTCGAAACAAAATACACATTGGTTACCTATAGGTTCTTCATCCGCCCCTATGAACGTGAATCCGTATTGAAGGTATTCAGGACAATATTTTCCAAATATGTTTCCCTTTCTTAACATTTGAAAATACTGGAGGCACTTTAGAGTAATTGCTAGTAGTAGATGGACGATTAAGCTCACCTTCGCCAGTAGATTGCAGTTTTCTACACAAGACCCACTTTTCAGCCAATTCTCCAAAGTAAATATTTCAATATTTCACTACTTTTAAATGAAAATAACGCTAGAACGAATATCAAGCCACTATCTTATGTTATTACGCGGGAAAATATCAAAGCCAGACTGAGAACAATAACTGAGTGTTTGGGTCCGAGTGAGAGCGCGAGTGGGAGAAAACTGGTCGGACTGGAACCGGCGACAGATTATGCACGGTCACTGTCATTGTACAGTACTCAGCTACTGTAAGAGCCACGCCGCGACCCACCTAAAATCCGCCCGTGACCCACTAGTGGGTCGCGACACACCGGTTGGGAAACACTTCTAATCCATTCCAATGTCTGTTAATTTGAGTCATTTGTAAACTTTCTGTTTTATTTTACTATTATTCTTCTAAAACTAGTTGGCGCCCAATTCTTTTATCAGCTTAATATTCTGTTTAATCGCCACTTTCTCTTTTAATATGAATAACCAGATCCTACTCTATTCTGCTGAGGAATATAATAAGACATAATAAGAGCCGCTATTTTTATTTTTCTCTTTTTACAATCGGATTCTTTCAATACTATTTTGAATATTTCCACTAAACTCTATTTTCTTAAAAACGCCATTGTTTGGACTGATTAGAACAACATTAAATTCTAGGCATTCTTCTCTTTTTGACCATGGACCTGAAGGGATTTCTCTCTCCTCTAGTTCTTTTTTAATTCCCTCCTACCAACTTCTTCTCGGCCTTCCTCTTTTCTTTCGCCCTTGTAGTGTTTACGCCAAAATCCGTTTAGGGATCCAATCATCTGGCATTCTCGGTACATGGCCGTACGAAATCAGTTGTTTTGTTTTTATGTTATCAATTTATTATTGTATGTGTGACTCCCATCATTTCTCGTATTCTCTCATTTGGTATCCGATCTCTTCTTAAATTTTCTGCTGCTCTTCTCCAGAAGTCCATATCTGTTACTAGTAACATTTTTTCTATTCGTTGTTTCAGTGGCCAAACTTCACTGCCCTATGTGATTACACTTTTAAGTACTTAAGGTATTGTATATGAGCCATTTGTTCGTTTTAGATATTGCTTGCTCCCACAGAGTGCCATTCATCAAGGATATATCTTTTCTACCCTGTATGTTTCTGTTTTTTATAGCAGCATCGAGTGTTCCATCTTGAGTTATCTTCATGCTCAAGTACTTGTATTCATCACAGTGTTTAATTTCTACCCCATCGTCTAATGTAATGGTCTGCTTTGTCCCTCCAATAGACATGGCTTCAGTTTTCTTAATATTGACTTCGAGACCTCATTTGTTATATTCTTCTATAAGCTTCTGCGTCATGTAACTCAAGTCGTCATGATCCTGAGATATCAGAATTTGGTCATCAGTGAAACATAAAGTGTATAGAGTTATTACATTTTTTTTTTCGCAGCTTGAGTGCTTGTTCCAGATAAATTTTGAAAAGGTTAGACGAAATACAGCAACCTTGCTTCAATCCTTTCGTGACCTTAAATCCCTCAGACATCCTTGATCCAGTTTTAATTTTTGCAGTCGTTCCATTATACAGACTTTGGACTGCTTTGATATCAAAGCAGTAAATTCTAGGTAATAAATAATATTTTACAGGTAGATATGGACTAAGAGCTAGCAACGTCGGAAAAAAAATCATTTTAAGACGGCTGATTCTTTCAATTGTTCCCTATGCTTCCTCGAACACCGTGCCGGCCATCTGGCTACTGATACAGGTTGCGTCCATTACTGCGAGGCACACTTCTACAGGTAACCATATCGAATTTTAAAATTATTGTAAGACGAAAAATTTTTTTGTCATTACTTTTTAAACATTATTAGAAATATGAACTGTAATTGCCAGACATTTCTGTGGTTTAAAAAGTAATGACAAAAAATTTTTTTGTCCTAAAATAATTTAAATTCAATATACAGGGTGATTGATGAGCGTAATAAAGCTCAGTAGATCCGCTATAGTAATAGATAGCAATAAAAGTAAATAATAAAAATTGTGGCCAACTTTCAGCTTCACATTACGAAATTAGTTAGATTGTTACAGGGTGTTCGATAACATAGTGGCAGACCAAACTTATGTTTTTTTAAATGGTACACCCTATATTTTATTTTATATTCGTAATCCTCTTAACTTCCCCATCATAAAAATATAAAGGTTTATTATGTTATATAGGGCTTTTACAAAGTTATAATATTACCAATTTTTTATGAAAATCGTAAAAAGTTTAGCTCCCTGTATAAATAAAAAAAGCAAAACTGCGATGGTTTATTGGTACCATATTTTTTTGTTGATTGTGATAATTTTTAAGAATTGTTGATATTGCTAATTTTCCTTATATCGAATACAGGGTGAGTCAAAACGCAAGTACACTCTTTTCTCAGAAATTTTAAACGGAACACCCTGTATTTTATATTACTATCGAAAAATATCATTATCGTACTTTAATTTTTGTATAATATTCCCTATGCCTAAATTTGTCAGTTTTCGAGATATTTTCATTTTTCAGAGCAAGTTATTACTTAGGGTGTTCTATTTAAAATTACTGTGAAAATAATGTACTTGCGTTTTGACTCACCCTGTATTCGATATAAAGAAAATTAGCAATATCAACCATTTTTATTAATTTTGACAATCAACAAAAAAACATGGCACCAATAAACCATTGCTGTTGTGCTTATTTTTATTTATACAGGGAGCTGAACTTATTACGATTTTCATAAAACATTGGTTATAACTTTGTAAATACCCTGTATAACATTACAAACCTTTATATTTTTGTGATGGGGAAGTTAAGAAGATTTCGAATATAAAATAAAATATGGGGTGTGTAAATTTTGTAATGTGAAGCGCAAAGTCAGCTACAATTTTTGTTATTAACTTTTATTGCTATCTATTACTATAGCGGATCTACTAAGCTTTTTCACACTAATCAATCACCCTGATTTTGTGTTTACCTGTACAAGTGTGCTGCGCAGTAATGAACGCAACCTGTATCAGCAGCGAGATGGCCGGTACGGTGTCGAGGAAGCATAGGGAACAATATATTATGAAAGAATCAGCCGTCTTAAAATGATTTCTCGAAAACGTTGCTAGATCTAAGGCAGCACATCAAAGAAACATGAAACGTAAATCACGTTTCATGGAAATAAAACACTGCTAAACAAATAGACGTCCGGCCATTTATGAAACTTTCCGAAAATAAAAATGTGTTATGAGCATGAATCACACTCGTTTCATTGGTACGCGGACTTCGAGATTTGTTTAGCCGTGTTTAATTTTCATGAAACGTGTTTTACGTTTCATGTTTCATGTTTTTCGTTTCATGTTTCGTTGGTGTGCGGCTTGCCTTAGACCAATATGAAATAAAAATTTCCGAACTCTCTTTTCGTAACCTTGTTAACATGGAACTGTCTTTATATGGTCCAAAAAAGGTAAAACTGCTAGGAAAACCAACATTTATCACAAAAACGTTGCCATAAAAGTTGACCACCCTGTATAATATGTATATTTGCAGAATGTTTTTAAAGTCAAATGAGGAGCCCAAAATCTGTGTTGCATTATCAAAATTGGACATAAATATTTCAACAATAAACACTATTTTTCGGAAATGAAATGATTAGTCTGCGTGTTTCATTTTCCGTCTATAGCTTTGTGCGAAATTGAAACAATATCGTGATATCTCGATTTTTATTTCTGCAACCCCAGGAGTGCCCAAGGCGCGTAATAAATATTCAACTAAACAATTCCAACAAAATATTGGCAAATTATACAGAAAGCAGTAGTCTATGAGCCAGGACTGTTTCGTGGACGATCAAAGTTCACGAAGTTTTAGAGTGTATGCATATTTATTTTGACCCGCTGAATTCGAATTTCAAAATTGATTTTTCGTCGAAACTAACGGAAATTTGCTATAAACAATTTAATTGTTTTACATTGTAATTCGTAAACTAGTAATATACGTAACAACAGTTAGTACGAACAGTTTGTTCCCTAAAAAAACCTTACAAAATTATGTTTGGTAAACATTGATCCAATAATCAGAACCAGAGAATTGCAAAATTAGTGTAAAAACATTGCAGAATTATAGCATTTAGGCTATGTTTTACATACTTGTAAGTACATTTTGAGTAAAAGATATGCCCAGAGTGGATATAATCCTAGAGTTTTACGTTATTCTTATTAGAAATCAATTAAAAGTTATTATTCAGAAGTTTTTGGAAGTTGCTGAACAATAATATTACGACGCGGATAATTTCCAAGGTATCTAGTGTGCAAGATTTAAAATATGATTTCTCGAATATACAGGGTGTTTCATTGGGAAACGGAAATACTTGAATGGTGCATATAGGTCACTGAGACAGTTCTAGATATACCACATTTATTGCCTTACCGATTTTTATAACCGAGTTACAGGGTGTTTCATCGATTTTGCCCATTTTCTTCTGGGCCCATAACTTTAAAACCACACTGTATATTTTTTTGATATTTGGTACACATATGTCTCATTTAAAACACAAACCATCCAACTACTAATCACAAGAAAAATCTAGGTCCCGACTAAAAAAAAAATTAAAAATTCTTTGTGACCTTGAAACAACACCCTGTATATTAAAATTTTTAAAATCCGTTTAAATGTTTCGGCCAGACAATTTAATGACTTCAATTTTGAAATAATATTTAAGTTTTTAAGAACTCTTTAGATTAAAAAGCAGCATAGCGATGTAGCTTGCCGCGGAAAATTGGTAGGTTTAGTACTATTTAGTGTTTATTTACTATTTGTATTTATTTAGTGTTTCATTGTGGCGTAGGGATGTGGCGACCCCACCGCCCAAAGGTGTTTTATCCTTTGCAGTCAGCCCAAGGTAGCAAGTAGATAATTTTCTACGACCCTGGTAGAAGATAGATCTGCTAAAGGGACGCAATCCTGCCTTAAGCAAGCCTTGATTTTCTCCACACTCCCATACCCAGGAGAAGTCATGTAATAACCAAACTTTCCATCAAATTTGTACCTATCCATATCACATCCTAACCCACTACTAAAACGCACTGGCCCGCGCGGTAGTGAAATGGCTAAACCCCCTCTTCTATTTATGTATGGAAAATTCAGTAAGTGAACGGCCCTCAGTGCCCGGCGACTCCACTACCCCTGACCAAGGTAGCGGTCGGAAGAAAGACGGGGTAGAGGGTGCTAAGAATCCCCGATTAAAATTAGGCTACCAGAGACGACAACCCATGCATATTGCTTCATATAATGTGAGAACAATGTTATCAGAGTCTAGATTGTTAGAAATGGAGGAACAAAGAGATCCGCAAAGACAGAAGGCAACATAACATGAGAGAGGTAACAAAGGTTGTAGAGGAAAATAGAAGTCTGAAAGTTCTAAGACACAACATGTCCACAGGAAAAAAGAACATACATAAGTTAAGAAATAAACAAGACGACATTGTGACTGATAAGGAAGAAAGATGCCCTTTACCAAAAATAGAGAATCAAGGCTCAGAGTTAATGCCGAACATTACTATTGGCGAAATTAAAAATGCGCTTCAAAAGATGAAGAACAATAAATCCCTAGGTGAAGACAAAATAATGACTGAAAGTATAAAACTAGGAGGAAATAAACTTCTACTGGCACTTGCTAAATTATATTTAATAAAATGTCTGTGCGAAGCGATAACACCGACGCAGTGGAACAACGCAGAAATCGTCTTACTCCACAAGAAGGGAGATATCAGCGACCTTAGAAACTACCGACTCATTAGCTTGTCACAAGTATATAAGCTATTCACAAGAGTTATTATCAACAGACTAGGAAGTAAGTTGGATTTCTATCAGCCAAAAGAGCAAGCAGGTTTTAGAGCAGGATATGGCACAAATGATCATTTACAAGTAATTAAGAAGTTAATAGAAAAGAGTGTTGAATATAACAAGCCATTAGTCCTAATATTTGTTGACTACGAAAAAGCTTTTGACACCATAAGTCATCAAAAAATGTTAAAAGCCTTAACAGAGTGTCGTATAGATCATCGCTATATAAAAACATGATTAAATACATCTATCAAAATGCGACAGCAAGCGTGAAACTGGCAGATAAAAAGACCAACGCATTTAAAATAAAACGGGGAGTGCGACAGGGAGACACAATTTCGCCAAAATTGTTTACAACATTATTAGTGCATATGTTTAAGAACCCAAATCTGAGGGAAAAAGGAATTAATATCAACGGAGAAATACGTAGTCATTTGAGATTCGCTGACGATATTGTTCTTTTTGCTGACAGCATCGATGATGCAGTATCGCAACTGGAGAAGCGATACCTAGCCTCCTTACAAGTTGGATAAAAAATCAACCGTACAAAAACGCAAATCATGACAAATCTTGTGTTAAGCGAAAAGATTTCAGTAAATGGCATGCCTATTGAAGAAACCACCTCTTATAAGTACTTAGGGCATGAGATACCCATAGGAAGAGATAATCAAACGTGCGAACTAAGCCGCCGAATAGGACTCACTTGGGTGGCATTCGGAAAGCTGAGCTATGTCCTAAAGTCAGAACTACCTATGTGTCTCAAAAGAAAAGTCTTTGATCAGTGTGTGTTGCCAGTACTTACCTATGGTGCAGAAACTTTAACAGTAACCAAGAAAGTAAGAAATAAAATTTGTGTTACCCAAAGAGCCATGGAACGCTCAATGTTAGGCATTTCTCGTCGGGATCGAATTGAGAACAGGGAGATAAGACGGAGAACAGGAGTTATGGATGCCATAGAAAGAATTATGACCCTAAAGTGGAACTGGACTGGACACATAGCTAGAATGTCGGATAACAGATGGACACAGAGAATAATAGACTGGAGACCAAGACAAGAAGCATATCGAAGTAGAGGTCGTCCGCCAACCATATGGTCTGATGACATCAAACGGATCGACAGAAACTGGATGCAGACAGCACAGAACAGAAATGCATGGAGAAGAGTGAGGGAGACCTACATCCAGCAGTGGATAGATCCGGGTTGAATGATGATGATGATGAGTGTTTCATTGCTTCACCTGTAATTATTGGATCAAGATTTATCCATCATTTTGTAGGTTTTTTTAAATAAAAGAAAAATTGCATTTTATAAAAATGATTAATTTATATTTTGTTACGAATTATAATGATTTAAACAATTAAATTGTTTATAAAAAATTCCTGTCACTTCCGGCGGAAAAGCAAGTTTAAAATTCGATAGACTAATTTTCAATCTAATAGCACATAAAATAACATTAAAAATATTACTCTACATCCCACCAGATTGAAAACAATGGCAACCTTCTCTGGTTACACCTCCGAGGCTTCTAAAATTTGCAAGCCATAACGCATTCTGAGACTAAGGAAGATGAGGGAATTTTACAATTTATAATTCACGTCCCATCTGCCCAGCGCGGTAAAGTTCCAACCATAATGGTTCCCTTAATACTCCAATCAGAGTAAACATGTAAATCAAAAATGAATAACCATTTTTAATTTCGTTGCAACACGAAACTTAGTCTCAGCATCCGTTATGACTTGCAAATTTTAGAAGCCTCGAAGGTGTAACCAGAGAAGGTTCCCATTGTTTTCAATCTGGTGGGATGTAGAGTAATATTTGTAATGTTATTTTATATGTTATTAGATTGAAAACTTAGTCTTTTGCTAGCAGTTGCCGATAGGGCATCCCTGCCATTTCGTTCGTTGCAATGTGTAACTGCACGCTAGGGTTTGTCCTGGTTGGGTCAGAGAGAGCAGTATATGTGCCTCCTGATGAGAGACTAATAAGTTTCGAAACCGGTAAAGGTGCTTGCTGCACTCTCTGATTGAACTAGAATATGGCGCGGCTGTAGTTTAGTGTTGCAACAAAATTGAAAATGGTTATTCATTTTTGATTTAAAATTCGAATTCAGCGTGTCGAAATACATAAGAATACACTCTGACACTCTGTGATCTTTAATCGATCACGAAACAGAGCTGGCTCCTGGGCTATATCGGCAAATTATACAGAAAGGAGATTTAAACCATCGCCGCCGCCAGTTTTTGCTATTCTTGCATTTCGTATTCTCTAGATTCTGGAGAAATTATTAAGGATATTATATCGATGGAACAATTTATGGTCGAAGTTAGGCACACGCACGCCTGTATTTATAGCGTCTGGAAAGCAAACGGTGAAGAAGGACCGAAAAGTCACACTGGAATTTATGGCCTACACAACGAGCTTTATGCGAACATATAAAATTTTATTTTTAAACTTTTTTATCGAGATTGTTTCTAGGCAAAACCATCAGTGTTCTTGTATGAGTGTTTTTGAAAATAATAGTATGTACAGCACCTGGTCCCATAAAGGGCACAATTATTGATAGTTATTTATTTCAAATAGTTGTCAAATGTCTTGTCAAATCCGTATATGCGCACAGATAGTAAAATTAGAATCTACAAGACTTGCATACGACCGATCATGACATATGGCATAGAAGTGCGCGAAGACACCAACAAAACGAAACAGATGCTAAGAGTAGCCGAAATGAAAACCCTAAGAATAATAGTGGGGAAAACAAGAAGAGACAGCGTAAGAAATATGCAGACATTAGAGAGCAATGCAAAATTCAAGGTATTGTAAGATGGGGAAGGCAGCGCAAGAGGATGTGGTACAACCATGTAAGACGAATAGATGAGAGTAAACTCCCAAAAATTGCCCTAGAAAACAACCCGCCCGGTTCAAGACCCCCCAGGTTGACCACCTAAAAGATGAAGGGATAGTTGGCAATCTTCCTCCTAGGAAATTAACCAGAGGCAGCTTCAGAATTAAACAGATCGAAAGATATCTAAGAAGTAGAAGAAGAAAAAGAAAAAGAAGAAGAAGAAAAAGAAGAAAAAGAAGAAGACATACTTGCAGTGGTAGCCGGAATAAAGGGCTTTGTGACAAAAATCTGTTCTAGGTATCAGGAATTAGGCTTAAAAATGGACTAAGACAAAGTCGCACAGAAGAAGTAACGGCTCGTCACCACTATTTTATTGTCGAAGCATAAGAGACCAAACAATTTCTCACCTGTAGCTCCTAAGACCACTTTTGGAAGCTACAGGTGGAAGTGTTTCAATTAAAACATTAAAAAAATAGTTAGTGCCTTGGTATACAGTGGTTGACAGTGACGGGTTCTGGAGTTATCAAGGCAGCACAAGATTGATCTCCTCAATTGGTGTCTTCAATACCAAAACTGGAATGGGGTAACTGGGCAAAATGTGCTATTTTCGGATGAAACCAGGATTTGTGTAAAAGCACATGATGGACGAATTCGTATACTTATAGGGCGAGAAAGACAAGCAAGAACAGAAACTGTCAGATCTGTTCACAGATGTAAAAGAGAAAGTGTTATGTTCTGAGTAGACATTACGATCCGTTAAAACCCTCCTTTAATTTTCATCCAACCAACTTTAACAGCTTGCAGGTATGTTCGTTTCGTTCTAGGGTCCGTAGTTAGCCTTTGGAGAAGTGCAATGGACGAACATTTCATTGTGATAATGTTTCTCCACATATCATCAGAGTGACTACCGACTTCTTTGAAGCATAAGATATCAATTATCTGGAGTGACCTGCTTGCTCACCCGACCTTAACCCTATAGAATATTTGTCTAATATGCTTAAAGTTACAGTTAGAGCTCGTCAGAATAATCCACAGTTAAAACAATAAAAACAAAGTTAGGGCCTAGGTACAGTGGTTGACAGTTACGGGTTCTGGATTTATCTAGGCAGCACAAGATTGAGCGCCTCTTGGTGTCTTCAATACAAAAATCGGAATGTTGAAAAGTGGCAAACTGCGCTATTTTAGATGAAACCAGGATTTGTGTAACACACGATGGACGAATTCGTATACTTAGGGGACAAGGAAGAGAAGCAACAATAGAAACTGTCAGATCTTTTCACATATATAAGGGAGAAAGTGTTATGTTCTGGACAGACATTTTAATTGGTAAAAAAACTCATTAGTTTTAGTCCAACTTACTTTAACAGCTTGCAGGTTTGTTAATTTGGTTCTAGAACCAGTAGTTAGGCTCTGAAGAGGTGCAATTGGAGAAAATTTTATTGTAATGCGTGATAATGCTCCTCCATATACCAGCAGAGTAACTACAGACTTCCTTAAAGCAGAAGATATCACTGTTCTTGAGTGGTCTACTTACCACTCGACCTTAACCCTATAGAATATATATGTGGAATATGCTTAAAAGAACAATTAGAGCTCACCGGAATAATCTACAAAACACTACACGGCTAGAACAAGCTTCTCTTAAAGAATGGAACCACTTGCCACAATAAAATGTTGACAATTTGATTAGGAGCATACCCATGCAAATTGAAGCTTGCATAAGGGTTAGATGTGGTAACAATGACTACTAAAAACATAAATAAATACAAACAATTCAAACGTTATTCGTTTTACCTTGAAATTTTTTATGCTATTGACTTTAAAACAAATATTTTAAATTTCTTATTTCAAGATGTTATTATTTTCTTTATGTAGCTATTATTGGTAATTAAATTGCTTCAAAATAAATAATATTTGACTTGGTATGATCTTTTTTTAAAATTCATCTGGAATAATAAGAAATATTAGATGATTTGATATTATTATAAGTTTGGTTGTGTGTACATACTCTAACGAAAGAGTTAATTTTGACCGATCGCAAGTAACGGTTACAACGCCTAGAATTATCGAGAAAATAGCCGACGCATAAATGCCGAAACGCCGAAAACTATGCCAGCGCCCGTAGCGGCGACATATGACAACTTTGGCGAATAATGAATAAATAATAATTTTTTTCAATAGATATTTCGATTACCTTTTTATTGCCGTTTTGATTTTTATTATTTATATTTATATTTTCATACTGACTTTATTTCCTTCCACGATCTGGTGGTATATTCCTATCGTCATCTATTTCCATTTTGTGTTACACACACACCACAAAATTAATAGTTCAATAGACCCAGCTAATGTAATAATCTGGTAATAATAATTCACACTGCCCAAGTGTCATGTGTGTATCATATGTTTAACGTCAAATTGTGTTCGCCAAATTTCGACACCTAGCGAAATTTCAAAAATTTCGCTAGGTGTCACGTCAGTCATGCAAGGAGCGAATAAGTGACGTCGCGTAAGAGAATCGACCAAGCGGTGCTAGGGATGAGAGCGGAACTCTCCTGAATATTCTAGAAAATAAGGTTTTGAATATACAGTGCTAGTCAAAAGTCCGTACCCCCCCTCGTATCTTTTGAACGGTTATACCTATAATAGTGAAATTTGGAGTGAGGAAATAAACGGACGTAAGCTTCTTAACTAGTTATGACAGGTGACGTAATAGTGACAGATGACGTTACAGAGCCACTGTGACCGATAATTTTAAATGGGACCTTATAGCAAGTGATACCTCGTTTGAAAGGTATTTAAAATACCTATTCAGTCATACTAATTTTTTTGGGTTTAAGTTGATTTTGATTTTGGTGAATAAATTAAATAAATATAATATTGTAGTTTCGAATTTAATTAATAAAAATTCAAATGTCCGCCTATGGATTTTTTGTCAAAAAAGTTGACGTTTTTTAATTCTCTAGTAGTTTTTACGTCAACGTCAACCTGTTTGACAAGTAATCATAGGCGGAATTTTGAATTTTTATTAATTAAATGCGAAACTACAATTTTATATTTATTTCATTTATTCATCAAAATTTGCTTAAACCCAAACAAAATTAGTATGACTGAATAGGTATTTTAAATACCTTTCATACGAAGTATCACTTGCCATAAGGTCCCATTTAAAATTATCGGTCACAGTGGCTCTGTAATGTCATCTGTCACTATGACGTCACCTGTCATAACTAGTTAAGAAGCTTTCGTCCGTTTATTTTCTCCCTCCAAATTTCACTATTATAGGTATAACCGTTCAAAAGATACGAGGGGGGGGTACGGACTTTTGACTAGCACTGTATACACGCGTTTTTTAAATTAGGTTAGTTATCAAACGAAATTCGATCTATATATTTGTTAAAATAAATATTCGTATAAACGAATCGATAGTTTTATTATTACAATACTAACCTTCTATTAGATTAGATGACCATGCCGTATCAAAAAAATACCCATTCTCCTCTTCATCGACCACAATAGGACCCGGTATCGGAGATGCAAACAAATCTTCAATCGACTGCTCCCCGTAACCGGACCCATTCTTCTCCACCATAGTCATTTCTTGTACCTCTGGAATGCTCTCTGTAGATAATTCGATATCCTCGTCCTCGTCGTAATCCTCCTGATCCGGTTCGTGATCGTCTCTGATGTCGAAAGTGTCGCCTGTGAGATTAAACACCCACTGGCTAGGGGTTGGGGTTGGGGGCATAGTGGATGTGGTGGACCGTTTGAAAATATGGGATTTGCTGCAATGTGGTAATTGAGAGTTAGTGGCTTTAATACGTATTTTGGTTAAAATGTGATTAGAGAATATACGGTTATAGTTTTGGTGTTGCCAGATTTCATCAATAAAAGTGGATTTGATTCTTTAATGGAAAACAAGCAAACTGTCCAATTTTTTTTATATAAAAAGCAAATTAGGTCAAAACTTTATAAGAATCCCTTATTCGCCATTTTGCCTACGAATCATATATTTCGTCTGCTTGCTGATTCCAGGGCCGCGTTTAGGTTAATTGACGCCCAATGCAATTCTCTATTAGCCGCCCTTCAAACATGTACCATTTTTGCCAAAAAGATTTTTATTTAAATAAGAATACACTAAAAATGGATTTAAACTACGATGTCTTTATACCTATAACAGAAAAAGTTGTCATTCCAGTTCGATCACATCAGAGACTTGACAATACTTGACAATATCGACAAATATGTCTATTAAGCTAGAATAGCCATTTCTTAAGGGAGCCATGAGACTTACCCCATATTTTTTTGCTATTTTTTTGCTAATTTATTAAGCAAATTATCCCCACTTGGTTTTAGGTTTTTAAACAGGTTATTTTCACTTTTTATGGATTCCAGGGAATGATGATAACGGTAGGGGTTGAAGGGGGTGAGTTCGTAAATTCTTGTATACCCAATCTTTCAGCAATTAATTAGAAATAAAATATGCCACCGGAAGCGACCCTCTATCTGCTTTCTTTCCTGAAATTTGAATGTTGGCTATTCTAGCTTAATATTAAGCTAGAATAGCCACCTATTTCTCTAAAGGGGTTAAAGCAATAAATTTTTAATTTGCGTAATAAATTAGCAATTAATTAGCAATAAAATATGCCGCCGGAAGTTACCCTCTATCTACTTTCGTTCCAGAAATATGAATGTTCGCTATTCTAGCTTAATATTAAGCTGGAATATCGCTACCTGTTTCTCTGAAGGAGTTGAAGCAATACATTTTTAATTAAACTGGAAAATGAAGTAAAAACCACTTCTATGTAAAAGGTATATTTACTAAAAATTTTTTAGAATCCCAATGGATTCAATAAAATGAGTTCATCAGAACGTTTTCAAACCTATCGGTCCATCATCAGTGAATCTAAAATCAAATAAGTAATCCCACTATTAAAATTGAAAAGATGGTTGAAATTGTGAAAGTTAAAAATGTGGTTATGATTACTTACTTGAATACTTGCAAAATAGCCTCAGAACCAAACAATGGTTGTGATTATAAATAAATCTACATTATGTTGAAATAAATTTAAAATGGCTAAACGCCGATGTTCAGGGATTAAACCTCTGGGAACATGGTGAAACTCTACCCGAGGACCCAATCAACCATCTTCGGTCAACGATGACTACTAAGTGTCAAAGCTATGTAAGGAAATGCTTGATGTGACATTGACAGTTGAGGAAGAAGGTAGTCGATTTTCAAGGAAATTTAAAAACAAAGTCATGATCCAAGACGAAGATATAGTAAAGATTTTAATATCTGAAAATGTCTGTTAATTAAATCTATTGTTTTTTAAAAATTAAAAGAAAATGTGTTTTACAAAATAAAAATTATTTTAACTGTAGGTAACTACAAATTGACTGTATCAAATAAAATAAACCTGATCAAAAAATTTCAATATGATAAAGTGAGCTGATTAGTAGTAATGACAGAAATAAAATTAAATAAGTGGTGATATAGAAGAAGTTTTAAATTTTGAAAAGGGATATTATTATATCAAGAAATTTATATGTCCACAGTATGTGTATTGATGGTTGTATAGGTAGAAGGGAAATTTTTATTTGGATGTAGGTGAAAATTAAAAAACTTAAATAGATTAGAGTTAAGATATAGTCAATCTGATAGTAGAAAGTATGATTCAGGAATGCAATTATTGTGGAAAAATTTTTATGAAATTGAGAAAATTCTTGTGACAAACTGGTGAATATGTAAAATTGATAATAAATAATTGTAGGATAATAGGTTGCCCAGTTGATAAAAACTAAAATTTAATTAGTATAGAAAACAATAGGTGTAATGAATAAAATAGAATTAATAAAACAAAATTAAGAGAATGAATATTGTTATAATTTGATTAAAGAATGACTGAGTTTAACTGTGATAACTGAAATAAAGTGATGAAATGTTAGATGTGGAGATAAAATATATTTGGAAAAGGTCAAAGACAAAAAGCAAAGGAATGTGATGTAGGGTCAAAGCATAGGTGAAATGAGTGAAAGAGAAAGATTGGAGAAGTTGGGTATGAGGGTTGAACTGAATGAAGAAAAGAAATGAAAGAAGTGAGAAAAGGGTATGGTAAATTAATTAGGTTTTGATTAAGAAGGGTTCATGTGGTTAGTAATGATTAGTATGTGTAAAGGAGTTTGGAGCCAGTAAGGGAACGAAGAAGATAGTTGACAGTGGGTAAATAGGATAAAGAAGATAGCAGATAGGATAGGAAAAGGGAAGGTATAACAAAGTAATAGGAATTATGAAAATAATTGACGGTGAATGGGTTCAAAATTGCGGTTAAGGGATGTTTGTCAGTTAACACAATTGGGACTTTTCTTTAGGTCTTTGACAATTTCCAAATCCTCGTATAAGTCTAAACGGAGTGTATTTTTTTGTTGAATGTTGTGTATCAACTGGACCCCATCAGGAATCTTAAGTTCGTGTTTATTGACTTTTAAATGGTGTGAAAAAGCTGAAGTGGTATCTCTCTTACTGTGTTCTGCCGATCGGGTGGAAAGAGAACTGTAAGTTCTACCAATGTAGGTAGCATCGCAGTCTGAACAAGAGAGTCTGTATACCCCACTACAGCTCATGTAATGGATAGGGTCTTTGGTGTTAGTTAAGCTTTTATTGAGGGTGTTATTGACTTTAAATGAGATTTTGATGTTATCACCCACATAACAATTTCATGTTCTTAGTATATTCATAGAACATACTTTTCAGAAAAAGTATATGCTGAGAATATGCGTAATTACCATTGGGAATGTGCAGAGCAGATGCTGAGTATATACTACATTACAGTAGTTAAACGTTCTATGTATATACTTAGAATGTACTACCGCACTTCTTTTCAGTATATACCAAGAATATCCGTTTTAGAACATTCTAGGGAGGTGCTGTAAACCTTCTATTTATATACTTAGAATGTACTACGGCACATCTTTTTAGTATATATGAAGAATGTACTTTTTAGTATATGGGAAGAATATTCCAAGGAAGTGCTATATATTGCTCAGAAGTATGTTTTCAGCATCACCGAATCTCCATCCTAGGTTCTACTTTCTACTAAATTTACATATTACATATGGGAATGCAGTTTGTACATTCTACAATATTACTTAAAAAGTAAATATGAAATATATAAATTTTAGTTAGTTATATAAATATTATATAGTTAAGTAGGTATATATACAGGGTGTAACAAAAATACAGGTCATAAATTTATTCACATATTCTGGGACCAAAAATAGTTCGATTGAACCTAACTTACCCTAGGACAAATGTGCACATAAAAAAAGTTACAGCCCTTTGAAGTTACAAAATGAAAATCGATTTTTCCTGATATAGCGAAAACTATTAGAGCTTTTTTATTGAAAATGGACATGTTGCATTATTATGGCAGTAGTATCTTAAGAAAAAATTATAGTGGAATTTGGAAAACCCTCAAAAATTTTATGGGGGTTTTGTTCCTTTAAACCCCCCCAAACTTTTGTATACGTTCCAATTTAATAATTATTATAGTACCATTAGTTAAACACAATGTTTTAAAAAGTTTTTAGCCTCTTAGTACTTTTTCGAAAAATCAGTTTTTATCGAGATATTTTGAATATTTGTCAAATCCACCACATATTTGTATATGGTTAAGTACGATTATGGACACTTGGTAATAATATGAAAATTTATTTATGATTTACATTTTTAGGTATATTTTGAACCATATTAAAATAGAAGCCACATCTCGATAAAAGGTGCCTTATCAAAAAAATACAAAGAGGCAAAAAAGTTTTAAAAAGACTGTGTTTAACTAATGGTACCGCAGTAATAGTTTAATTGGAACGTACACAAACATTTGGGGGGCTTAAAGGCACAAAACCCCCATACATTTTGTATGTAAACGTATTAAAAAAGAAGCCGCATCTCGATAAAAACTTCCTTATCGAAAAAATACTAAGAGGCAAAAAAGTTTTGAAAATATTGAATTTAACTAATGGTACCACAATAATAAGTTAATTGGTACGTACACAAAAGTTTGGGGGGGTTTAAGGGAACAAAACCCCATAAAATTTTTAGGAGGTGCACAAATTTCACTATAATTTTTCTTTAAGATTTTCCTGCCATAAGAATGCCACATGCCTATTTTCAATAAAAAATCTCTAATAGTTTTCGATATATTCGAGAAAATCGATTTTCATTTTGTAACTTCAAAGGGCTGTAACTTTTTTTATGTGCATATTTGTACTAAGATAAGTTAGGTTCATTCGAACTATTTTTGGTCCCAGAATATGTACTTTAATTTATGACCTGTATTTTTGTTACACCCTGTATATTTAGTTTATTTGCATATAAAAATAAAAATGCTGAATATATAAATACCTATAATACCCAAATATATATTATGTAAAATATGTATGTAAATAACTAAAATTTATATTTTGTTTATATGTACCTATATACATACTTACTATTTAAGTAATATTGAAGTACCAAAATGAATTTTTTATTTGTAAGTTGACCGCAAACAAAATAAAAAGGTTAATTATGCATGTTCCTATTCCTTGTAGAAATACTGGGTCTTCCTCATAACACAGCACAGACCAAAATACACATCCCACAGTCCCGAGTCCCGCATAGACAGTGATAGTGATAGTGTTGACTGTAGATACAAATGCCAAATGTCTAACTGTTTTTCATATTTTGTATTTTGCCTTTGTTCCCAACCCCTTACCCCTTATGCAGGTATGCAGCGGTCGTTTCCTCATTGTTTGTGGGTTTTGGCTCAGCTTTGTCAATTCCATGTAAAAATAAAATTCTAAGAATACTCATGATAAACTTATTAAATCAAAATAGTAAATGCATTTCAATGATGAAAGCGAAACGAGAATTTCTCCTTTTTCGTTAATACAATTAATTTTTAAACATTTTTACCATACAATTAAAAACAATTTTAAATAATGAATTCGGTAGTTCAATAGTACTGCCTACATAAATTTTTAAATTTTATTAATTATTCATAACGAAGTTTATAATCTATAGGCTAACATTATTCTTCTTATCCATACACATATTCCTTTTAAGATATTTTAAAAGTACTTATAAGTACCTATGTGTCAAGTATATACTTTTATGGAATATTCGATAAAGGTATATTCTAAGAATAAACTTTTTTGAATATTCCGAGATACTACTTACACGAATGTACTCAGTATATTCGGTACGAGAATATTCCTTAAAGTATATGCAAAGAACATGAAATTTAGAATGTTTTTATGGTACATGCTACGCTTGTACTACGCATATACTAAAAAGAATATACTCCGACGAATGTTGGTAGTATATGCTTTGAACATGATGCGAACATCATTGTTATGTGGGCAGAAGAATTAGAAATGATTTGTTTGACTCTTTCAGATAATTTGGAGTTATTAAACGTAAGGAGGCATAAATTGGAGTAGTTGTGGAAGATGATGAGAAAGCGGATTGTTGAAGTAACTTAAGTTCTCTTTTCTGTTGAAGTTTATGGATGATGTCTGGGTCATAACCATTGTTAACTGCAATTTGTTTGATGATGTTCAGTTCTTTGTTAAATTCAGTTGTAGATAGAGGAATAGAGTTTAATCTATGTATAAAACTACGAAATGCAGAAAGTTAGGTTGCAGATTATAGGATGGATTTGATTGATTTTATGAAGTAAGTTGTGAGCTGAGTCGGAGTTACCAGATATGAGGACTAAAATGTCATCTACATAACGACATTTTTAATTAGCGTAATAAGTTAGCAATAAAATAGCAGAAAATATGGGGTAAGTCTCCTTTACCATCATCTTCTTTACCATACACCCTGAATAATACAGGTATAGCACTTCTTTTTTGATAAGGAAAAAAGCATTGAATTCGCGACCGTCATCGCTACTGCAAGATATTAGTAATTCATACACTATCACTATACGTTGAATTGCGTATAAGTTCGACCGAAGTTAAAATAGTTGGAGGAGGGATAGAGATATATAGCTTGCGAAGCAAGCGCCTAAGGTACACTTTAATCATACTTTCATTAGCATGCTTTCAATCAGCAATAACACGTTGTACTTTGGAGCATATGGTTTATGAAAAATTGTTTTCACTTGCGTCGGCACTCTCCCGAGTCTCAGTTTTTTTATAATTATTTAATATTTTTGCAGTACCAAAATGTGTATTATTCACAAAAAATTTACATAGTTAGAGCATTGGTAATGTTGTGTTTGATTATTAGTATCTAATAAGGATTAAACAACAATCAGAACTTACCTTTTGTAGATAACGTGTTCCCCCGTCGTTTCATCTAAGGGCTCCACAAAGTAAACAGCGAATCCAACATCAAAATACCCTCTGACGAGTGCCCCACAAAGGCTCACAGCTACTTTGGACGGCGCTTCAAGTCCTTTTATAATGCCCATATGGTAATCACATTTCTTGGGCTCCTGCAGGACGTGCGTTTCGTTAGAATGAAACCACTCGGTTCGGAGTCCTGGGGCGACGACTAAATTATCCTGCGGATCGAGCTCTGCCAGCCAATCTCCGAGTTTCACCACCTTTATCATTACAATTTAAGTTACGGTAGAACGGGCAACTTGTTTAAGTGAAATAAATGAGTTTTGGTCGACGACTTAGCGAGAGATAACACTGGAATATATATAATATTGTTTGCCAGACTTGGATGAAAATGTATTTAGATTTTTTTAGTTTAAACGACTTAACGTTTTTTAAAAGATTCGTTTATTTACAATCAATTTAAATACACAATGCTTGTGATCATAAAGTATGGATTTATGTAGTCTAGACTATTTCTATATTCAAAATACAGAACATTTTCGACACGATATTGCGGGACCTAATATCGCTATTAGACCAGGCGGCACCTGTAAAAATATTAGTCCATTTGGATGTTGAGAGGTGACTCATATTTTTTTTGCAGAAATTGCTTAAAAATATCTCATATAATAATATTTGTGTTATCCTCCCACTCAAATAGGTCCGGAACATTGTTTAAATAATAAAAATGTCAAAAAGTGAAGGAAAAATTCGATTTTTGTGTTCGTTTTTTGATTATAACTTTAAAAGTATTCATTTACGAGAAAAGTTGTACTGACCTAAAAGTTACGTAATTAAATTTTTTACAATATAGGATTGGTTAAAATTTTTTAAAATTGTCACCCTTGTTGCAAAATAGCAATAATTGCGAAAAAAACATAAAAGAACAAGTATTTGCATTTTACGTTTTTCAACCATTTATGCTACACTTAGGACCTTCATATTTTACCCAGAAAAACTTTATGAAATAATAAAACAATACTGTAAATTTCATTAATATCGGTTCAATAGATTTTGCAAAATAAATTTTGCAATCCAGCTTTCGCAAAAAAATTCATTTTTTCAAAATGTTTCAGGACTGGAAATAAAGCAGACAGCAAGTTTAAATTTTTTTGCGTATAGAAGTCTACTGTACCTTTCATTTGCAATTTTGCAAAATTAAAATCGATTAACACCACGGCGTCAGGAATTTTTTTAAATAAACATTAATTATTGGTGCTAAGCGCAGGACAGCGGATAGTCTGCTGAAGAATTTTCTTCTCTAAGACCTTTTTGGAATTTGCATAGCAAGGTAAATTCTCCCAGTATTTTAATCTATATCAATCAGCTTTAAAATAAAAGTCTTATTGTAAAAAATATTGTTTAAAATAAATTCAAAAACTTAAATTGACTGCTATTTTAGGAAAAATATTAAAAAATAATACTTTTGTTTATTTTGTACAAACAAATTTATAATTTCAGAATTTGTAAAGTTTGTAAGTATGAAATAAAAAAGGAGATTTAAATTGTTTAGGGAGCTCTAAGAAAAAAAGAATCGACAATAAATATAAAAAGTTTGAGACTTTTAATAGCTACATTCCGTAGTTTAACCCTAGAAGTACCAAGGAGGGTTAAAAAGTATCCACAACATTGCATTACATCCGATTTTCTAAATAACTTTGTTCCTAAAAATCTCAAATAATTAGTAATTGTCGGCGTACTACTGCCCTATTAGATAGCATAATTAGCATTTCTATAATTTAATTCATTTTCTCATACTTTTATAAAAACTTGACAGTGGACTATAAATAATCCCCTTGAATACCTTAAACACCATCCCAAATTGGAAAGGGACAATATTATTTATGTGTCAAATTAGCAAAATCTAAAAGAAAAAAGGCCAATAAGTGGATAAAACAACCATAGTTTGTTCAAAATGCAAGTATGTATGCGGTAAGTACAGCAAGAAGTCAAAAATGTTTCTTTATCCTACGATGGTGCCAATTCCACTGAAGCCGAAGACTCCGGGTAAATTATAAATTCGTATCTTTTAACTGTTCCATTAACGTCTAGGAATAATACAAAAGTGTTATTTTTAAATTAGTTTAAATAAAGAAGCACGTTTTTGATTAATTTATTTGTGGACATTTATTGACCCTCCTTGGTCCTCGCTGTTTCTACTAAAGGGTTGGTCCTGCGAGGGTTAAGACAGAGAAAATCAAAGACGCTCTTACATTTAATTTCGAAACTCATTGCTTTCTCTACGGTGGGTTTTTTAGTAATATATTAAATAAAGAATACGATCTACTCAAAATAACGATTCAAGAGATAATATATTAGTGCATACTCAAAAACAAAACATATAGAACGTTAACCAATTGTTTAACAACACTAGTGAGAATAAGTGGGAATAACACACTAGTGGGAATAAGCACCTTGGGGCAATTCTACTTTGACCAAAATTTATCATTCTCTACCACACGTTCCTAATACTAGTTGTTAATCTCGCATACATGTCTCCCACAATCTTTACATATTCATAGAGGACTCATTTTTTACTGAGTGCCTACTGAGTTCATCGAGAGATATGTCATACTGTCATATGCTTTCTGAAGAACAATACATACCATTATGAGGGTATGTTTCTTTATTTTTGTATTTTTTCAACAACAGCCTTATAATTAAAATTGCATATTATGTGCCTTGCATAAAGCCAAACTGATTATCGGATATTACGGTTTATGCACGTATCTATCTATCTCACTCTCTTCCACATTTTAATGACGCGACTAACTAGTTTTATGGCCTTTTAGTTTTGTACATTATTATACAGGGTATCCCGAAAAGATTGGTTATAAATTATACCACAGATTCTGGGATCAAAAATAGGTTGATTGAACCTACCTTACCTATATACAACAGTGCACACAAAACAAGTTACAGTCCTTTGAATTTACAAAATGAAAATAGATTTTTTTTTCATATATCGGGAATTCTCACACAGACATGTGGTATTTTTATGGCAGAAACATCTTAAAAAAAAAATTTAAAGTGAAATTTGTGCACCCCATAAAAATTTTATGGTGGTTTTCTTCCCTTAAACCCCCCTAACTTTTGTGTACGTTCCAATTAAATTATTATTGTGGTACCACTAGTTAAATACAATGTTTTTAAAACTTTTTTGCCTCTTAGTACTTTTTCGATATGCCAGTGTTTATCGAGATATTTTGAATATTTGTCGAATCCACCATATATTTGTATATGGTTAAGTACGATTATAGAGACCTGTTAATATAATAACAGTTAATAACGGTTAATAATCTGAAAATTTATTTATAATTTACATTTTTAGCTATATTTTGAAAAAGAAGCTACATCTCGATGAAAGGTGACTTATGAAAAAAAACTAAGAGGCAAAAGTTTTAAAAACACTGTGTTTAACTAATAGTACCACAAGAATAGTTTAATTGGAACGTACACAAACATTTGGGGGGTTTAAAGGAACAAAACCGCCATAAAATTTTTATGTAAATATATTGAAAAAAAAAGCCGCATCTCGATAAAAACTGGCTTATCGAAAAAATACTAGGAGGCAAAAAAGTTTTAAAAACGTTGTGTTTAACTAATGGTACCACAATAATGAATGAATTGGAACGTACACAACAGTTTGGGGGGGGGGGGGTTTAAGGAACAACATACCCATAAATTTTTTGTGGCGTGGAAAAATTTCACTATAATTTTGTTTTAAGATTATCCCCCCATAAAAATGATACATGTCCAATTTCAATAAAAAATCTCTAATAGATTTCGATATATTGAAACAAATCGATTTTCATTTTGTAACTTCAAAGGGCTGTAACTTTTTTTATGAGCACATTTGTACTAAGGTAAGTTGGATTCAATGGAACTGTTTTTGTCCCCAGAATATGTGGTATAATTTATGACCAATCTTTTCGGGACACCCTGTATATCTCCTTTTTTGTAAACAGTTACTAACATATTGCTTCTTCATTCGTCTGACATTTGTCGCACTTCCATAATTCTATTAGTAAAACCAGTGATCCAGCTTATTCCTGTTTTTCCTAATGCTGTCCACACTTCTGCAGGAATATCATCTGGTCCAACTGCTTGGTCTTTCTTTATTTCTTGAACTGCTTCAGCCACTTTGCAGCTTCAGCTTCACACGCAGCCGAAACATGGAATCTCAAATAAATAGAGAGAAATAAGATAGAAGGCTTCGAAATATGGGTCTGCAGAAGAATTCCACACCTGTCCTGGACAGAACACAGCACTAACCAGTCAAGTCTGGAAGAGCTTCATACAATAGATAAGCAATCAAAAAAGCAAACTCAGCATATTTAGATTACTTCAGCCACACAGTAAGGAGAACGGGAACTATGGAATTATTTATAATCCAAAGAAAGGTAGAAGGCCGAGGACAAAGAGGAGAAGCCGTAATAAGATAGACAAACCAAATGAAGACTCTGGTGAGAAAAGCTCTACATAAAGCCTCCCAGCTGGCTCACGATTGCAACTAATGAAGACTAAGCTAACAATATTTAGAGTGTCGCCACTAGAGATGTTGAAAAAGTATCTATTCGTTACAAAGTACTCGTTACTTACGAATACCGAAAGTAACGATTACTTTACAGAGAGGCAAATCGTTACTTTGATTACTCTGATTACTTCGTAAAAATCGTATCAGAGCGAGTAACGACTATTGTATCTACTTTGATTATTCTGATTACTTCGTACCAATTGTATCAGAGCGAGTAACGACTATTGTATCTACAACCAGTACACTTGATTACTTTCTAACAATCGTATCCCAGCGAGTAACGGACGGGACCGATATTTTACGAGTGTTATCGAATATCGTTATCCGTATGAAGAGTTTTAAGGGTGTGAGCCTTAGAGTCTCACACTGTGAGGTTGAGGAGAAGATAGAAGATGAAACAGAGGGAGGTATAATGGGGGTAAAATATGTAATGTATGTCATTAACAAAGGTCGATACGAGAACCCTATATTTTTATCTAGATCTATATCTATACCTATACAAAATACAAAATACCTACCTACTGGGAAATACGATTCTCGATATGATTACCGGTACTGAAATACAAAAGTAACAAGAGTAATCATAGTAATCAAATCATTTTTATCCCTTAAACAGATCGGTGAAGGTTGTTGTTATATTGGAATACCTATACAAAATACCTACCTACTGAGAAATATGATTCTCGATATGATTACCGGTACTCAAATACAAAAGTAATCATAGTAATCAAAGTAACGAATACTGTAAATGATTATTTTATACAAAAGTAACGAATACTCGAAAGTAATTATAATCAACATCACTAGTCGCCACCACTTGACAAGAGCTAAATAAATGAGTAGGATTATAAATCTCTGTTAAAACTTTCAAGTTTGTTTCTCCTTGTCAAGCTAACATTTTTCGCTTAGTCGTCTGATTCTTTGTTTTTGTAATGATGCAATTTTTTAGCATTATGAGAAGAAGATAGTGAAAATATTACTTACCTTAATATCAACATCTTCATGTATATTTAAAGACCTTTTTCTTCTCACCGACTTTATATAAACTTTAGGAAAAACACTTTTCACATCCTCGGCATTGCTCAAATCTACCCTCAGCTCACCATTTTCAATAAAAGATATAAAAGTAACAAACACTAGAATAACATTAATTATACTTTTTTCCCCGAACAGAAAACTTTGAACCCGCATATTCTCAACATGTCATAATCACAGTTGGAGTTGGTTAAACGATTTTATTAGTGACTTAATTCTACGAAGCTATTTGTAATTGTCGATGTGCACCATTTAGTAAACAAGCTGCTGGCGCAACAAATTAGCCGTATTTGTTTTTATGATTGGTTAAATGGGGCTGGCGGCAGATACACGCCGCAGAAGAGGCGGCGTGAAAAAGACGCGTTTGTTGACAAATTTTACACGAGCTGTTTTAGTAGACAAAAATTGGAAATTTATTAAATTAAAAGGAAAAAATTGGCTGTACCTATACGGTATACGTATACTTACCATATTTTTAAAAATATTTACAACGAAGTAAAACTTCGTATGTAAAATTCGTGTGTTTTATTAAAAAACTTGTAAAAACCATCCAAACGAATTACAAAAATTCCAGAAAGTTTTCGGTCTTACCAGACCATCATCAGTGAAACATTCTACTCGTAGTTGAAACTAGCCTCCTGCCTTGTTTATAAAAACCTTAGTGTTACATGATTTTGCTGTTATCATTAAATTTTGAAACGACACGAGATTGATGTTAAAAGATTTAATTAAGTACCCTACGTTTTTCGAGTAGAGACATCCATGTTGCCCTTTATGGTAGGGGAGCCCAAGCGGGGATTTTTGCAGTTACTCGAGCGCGTCAGATTATCATATGGGGAGAAACGTGGTACCCTGCAGATGTACCTCTGCCATATATTGGCTCTTAACATAGGGGAGTTCGTTTAGGGGGGCCCGAAAAAAAAAATCTATCCTTAAAAATACTCGAAATTGTCAGATTAAGATAAGGTAAGTTAAGTACATGCAAAACAGTGTATATTTAAAAAATCTGACGATTTGAGCGGGGCGTAAGGGAATTGGTGAGTCACAAATTTTCACAAGAAAAAGGCGAATATTTCGCGAATTGAAAGTCAGATCGAAAAACTAAAAACTACACGTTCAATATTTTTCAAAAATCTCTCGATAGATACCAAACACGACCCCTCGCAGAGAGGGGTGGGGGGTAAATTTTAAATTTTAAATACAAATCCCGCGATATATAGTAAAATAAACATCAGATCGAAAAACTGCAAAATACACTTATTTAATATTTTTGAAAAATATATCGAATGGTATAAACGCGACCCCCACGGAGGTGGGGTGGGGTTTTACTTTAAAATCTTAAATGGGAGCCCCCATTTTTTATTGCAAATTTGAATTCTTTGCATAAAAATAAGCAACTTTTATTCGAAACATTTTTTCGAATTATGGATAGATGGCGCTATATTCGGAAAAAACGATTAATGGAAATGGAAAATTAAATTAAAAAATGGCAAGCGCCCGCTAAAATGGAAAATTTTACTTAACTTTTTTTGGTTTTAGGACCTAATAATCACAACCCAATAGGTCCCCAAAGCGCTCGAGTGACTGCACATTTAGCATACTTTGCTCCCCTACCATTAAGTCAATCTTTTAATATAGACCTAGTGTCGTTTCAAAATTTAATTATAACATCAAAATCATGTAACACTAAGGTTTTTATAACCAATAAAGTGAGCTAGTCTAAACTACTATTTAATGTTTCACTGATGATGGTCTGATAAGACCAACATTTTCTGGAATTTTTATAGTCCATTTGGATGTTTTTTTTAAGTTTTTTAAGAAAATTTATAATAGATACCATTTTACAACGAAGTTTTTACTTTTCGTAAGTTTTTGCGAATTTATTACAGTCGAACCCGCTTATTAGAATACCGGCTATAGGAATATCCCGGTTTAAGGAATAGAAATTTGAGGTCCCGAAATGGTTTTACTAGCCACTAATGATCGGTTATTAGAATATCCCGGTTATAGGAATAGTTTTGCTTGGCACGAAGGCTATTACAATAAGCGGGTTCGACTGTATTTCGCTTTCGTTTTTCCTAAAATATCAACATTTAACAATGGTTTAAACACAACAAACTGCCAGAACATTAGACAACTAGAGAACTAATCTTACTATTAATAGATGATGATGAAAACTATAGAGACATCGTTAAAACTCGGATTATAGCCAAAATGCCTTTATTGTCTATATTGGGAGGAGAGTACCTACCTACATTGAGGAAACAAACTATGAAAAAATTCTAAGTGGAATGTATTTCAAAAATCATGCGGGAATTATAAAGCAATTTGTTGTGTACATGAAACCTAATGAAACTGTAGGTTATTTAATTCCCAAGAACTTGGTTTCAAAAAATTTTTTCTACGGCAAAAATTGAGTGAATGGTAAATGAGTACCTATATTATATCGAAAAACATTGTAATAAAACTAACACTTTCGATAGCGAATAAATCGAATAAAAAAATGTATAGAACATTTTTTGCTTAGAATGAATGTTTTTATCAACTTTTGCAGTCAAAATATAATAAAAAATGTCCAACCCCGAGATGGGGTGGCATGGCAACCACTTCCATGGTAAAAGCACCTTTCGGCATCATATAGATTTTGATCCTTGGACTATCTACTACTTATTCTCAAATTTTCAAGCAAATCAATCCATTCTGTAAAAACTTCGAGGTGAAAAGCTTCGGTTCCTGGACTAAATACACTAAACGCCAAAATTAACGCACCACCTTAAAAATGGGTCATTTTTAATGTCTCATATTTCCTAAACCTGTTGTCCGAGTTTCGTGATTTTTTTAATATGTTATAGCTTTATTCTTCAAGAATATTGATGTAGTAATATTGTTGCTAAACAGATAAGTGTCATTGTATACCGGGTGTAACAATGATAGTGTGTTTTTTCCTCAAAGTTTGGAACACCCTGTGGAATATTCTAGCGTATATATAATATTGAAATTAAAACTCTACTGTAGCCCTAGGCTTTCTTAACATTTCGCTTTATGATTTATTTGATTATGTTGGATAATAAAAAAGTTGGATACTTTAACATCTAGCAACGTTCTTCATCAATACAGGGTGTTTCTAAATAAGTGCGACAAATTTTAAGGGGTAATTCTGCATGAAAAATAATGAACGTTTACTTCATAAACATGTGTCTGCAATAGCTTCGTTTCCGAGATACCGGATGTTGATTTTTTTTACAAACTGACGATTTATTTATTGCTCTAAAACCGGTTGAGATATGCAAATGAAATTTAGTAGGTTTTAAGAGGTAGTTATTGCGCATTTTTGGACGTGAAACTATGAATTTTATATTCACCATTGGCGTGCATACGGGTCATATTCTTCTTCTTCTTCTTCTTCCTCTTTATAAGCAATTCTGCTTGTTCATTGGCGGATTGATACCTCTATGGAAGGTTGTCGCTCCATCTTTTGCGCGGTCGGCCGATACCTCTTCTGCCGATTGGTGATTTATCTCGTGCTATTTTGACCACACGTGTCTCCCCCATTCTGGTTATATGGTTGTTCCATTCTTTTTTTCTATTTAGTGTCCATTCGTTTATACACTGTACGTTACATTGTCTTCTAATATCTTCGTTCCTCTTTCGATCTCTCAGTGTATTTCCTGTAATTCTTCTCAGTACTCTCATCTCTGCCGTTTCCAGTAGTCTTTGTGTTGTGGCTGTATCGGGTCTTGTTTCTGATGCATATGTCATTATTGGTCTTACACTGGCTTTATAAATTCTTGACTTCATCTCAGTGTTAATATGTCGGTTTCGCCATATAGTGTTATTAAGGCATCCTGCCAATCTATTTGCTTTTTGTCATATTACCCGGTCATATTAGCCGTATGCACGCAATGGTGAATTTAAAATTCTTAATTGTATGCCAAAAAATTCCCAATAACTACCTCTTAAAACCTACCAAATTTCATTTGCATATCTTAACCGGTTTTAGAGCAATAAATAAATAGTCAGTTTGTAAGAAAAAATTCAACATCCATTATCTCGGAAACGAAGCATTTGCGAACATATGTTTATAAAGCAAACGGTCATTATTTTTCCATGCAGAATTACCCCTTAAAGTTTGTCGCACTTACTTAGAAACACCTTGTATTGATGAAAAACGTTGCTAGTTGTTAAAGTACCTAACTTTTTTATTATCCAACATAAGCAAATGAATCAAAAAGCAAAATGTTAAGATAGCTTAAGGTTATAGTTGAGTTTTAATTTCAATATTTTATATACGCTAGAATATTTCACAGGGTGTTTCAAACTTTGAGGAAAAAACACACTATCATTGTTACACCCTGTATACAATGACACTTATCTATTTAGCAACAATATTACTACATCAATATTTTTGAAGAATAAAGCTACATCATATTAAAAAAATCACTAAAATCGGACAACAGGTTTAGGAAATAGGAGACATAAAAAATGTCCCATTTTTAAGGTGGTGCGTTAATTTTGGCGCTTAGTGTATATTGATTATGATTTTAATACTCATATCATAATGGGCTTTATTATGATACAGATTTTTATTGCGATACAGATTTTAACCAATCGAATCGCGTGATGACGTTCTGTCTCGAAGATGGCATATGTGAAATGGGCAATGTCAAGTCAAATGCATAGGTACGAAGATACTCATTAAAAATTTAACCTCAAATTCATAGAAAACATGTAGACAATTTGCATTTAATTGTCATTATGATGCTCGTATTCTATACGAAAATCTCCTTTTGGCGACTACTGTTGTATCCGTCATACTCGCATCATAATAACCATCATTAGATGCTAGTTGCGTAATATAGTTACTATTATTTGTATTCTACAGATTTTTATTGAGTTTAACTGAATTCTTAAGGGGATGGGTACGTATTTTCGGCTGCAATGCTATTCAAATGGGGATTCATTTTTTTCGAATCCTGAGAAAACTAATAAGTATTTTTGAAAAATTTAAACGCAGAATGATAGATTACGTTATTAGCGAGGGCCGAAAGTCCCTGAGAACTTCTATAATGTTTATTTTAACAAGTTACAGGGGTGAAAAACTAAGAGAAAATTTAGTGTTATTTTAAATTTCAAATGTCCCATTCAAAATAAACTTTCTATTTATTCTAAGGGACTTTCGGCCCTCGGTAATAATTTAGTTTTTCATTCTGCGTTTAAATTTTTCGAAAATATTTATTGGTTTTTTCAGGATCCGAAAAATGAGCACAATGTCCGTGGTAATATTTTCCAAATCTATCTTTGCGTCTTACAACGCACTCACTCGAATAGAATAGGTCTAGATCCCGCGTATGAAAAAAAAGTTGATTAATAGCAAGCTGAAAATATATTAATAGCTTAAGGGTGTCTAGTCGGACAAACTTTGTTATGTGGGAACACTGAAACAGCGAAAGTTTTAATTGTGGAACAGGTTAAAAATTTGGAACGGTCAGACCACGAAAACGTCACATGTATTTTGTCCGACAGAACTTCCAATTGGTTTGTTACCCTTTCATTAGACTCTCATGCAAAAATCAGAATGCTATTTATCACCTGTCGTAATATTTGTCATTTGACATGTTCTACGTGTTCTACTCATTAAAAAGCCCATTTGGTGATAAATAGCAGTCTGATTTTAGCATTAGAGTTTAATGAAAGGGTAACAAATCAATTGGAAGTTCTGTCGGACAAAATACAATTGACGTTTTCGTGGTATGACCGTTCCAAATTTTTAACCTGTTCCACAATTAAAACTTCCCCTGTTCCAGTGTTCCCATATATCAAAATTTGTCCGACTAGACACCCTTAAGCTATTAACAAATTTTCAGCTTGCTATTAATCAACTTTTTTTTATACGCGGGATCCAGACCTAGAATATTGTCAGCATATTGTCAGTCAGACAGTGACAATTTTAAATATTTGACATGGCATCGGGAATATTTTGAGTTGTTGATTAAATAGTATTGATATATAGTGTATTTGATAAATAATTGATTTAATGCGTGAACTTAATAAAAAGTTATTTATTGTGTATTATTTGTGGACGATCCAAGCAGAGAATACATCAGGATAATATATTCTGTGATCCAAGTATTTTGTTGTTAAAGATGTTCAAAATTGTAAGCGTTCCATAGTAATATACTATTAAAAAATTCCTTTTCCTCTTTTCTCGAGTGAGTATTAGTTTTTGGTGTACATATAAATTATTACAATCACTGAATACATAGTTAGTGAAAAAATTATCACATTCATTAACTGAATTAATAATTTGCAATAATTTAAGTTAATGATGACATTGTCTAGTAGAATTACATTCTAGTAATGTTTACATATCCATACCAGTGTGAATTTTACTACATGTAATTTGCCGTGTAAAGACAGAAAAAGTAGGAATAGCAGTAAATATTTGCGAATTATGTACCGATGGCCGTAATATTAGATTCAGATCATACGTTTTTAATTTACTGTGCTAAAAATTTCCTCTCAACTTGATAAACATGAAAGTTACCGTGCTATGTGCGGAGTATGCTGTGACTATCATGTGCCGGTGTTTGGCAGTCCTATTAAAAACGTACATAAAAGCTTTACACCTCCGACGTCCATCAAAATAGCGTTGAAACCTTTTTGAAATACTTGATAATTGTTTGGCACAATTCAAACAATCTGTCAAGTACAATAAAAATTTGAGAGACCTGCAAAGAAATGTTACCGACAACGTTTTTGAGCTGGTATACTGTATGTTGGATTTAAAGAATCCCATAAAAAGTGTTTTATGTGTGGGTGTTCAAATATACGTACGCGTCCAAATTTACAGTAGGTATATGTCAGCTCCGAAAAGATTAATTTGCGTTAGTTGTCAGTCTAAACGGACAGCCTTTGTGTTGAATTGGGTCATTTCCTATATGTCCAAATTTTGCAATGGCTCTTTATCAGTAAGTCTGTTACGTTCTATATAACGTAACAGCTTCATTAATGTTTACATTTCACTAATTTTCCATCAATAATCAATAATTATTATTCGCTTTTCCTGTTTTTAAATAAATTATATTAATATAGTGATCCTTTGTTTTTGTTTATTATTTTGTTTTTGTTTATTATTTTGTTTTTATCCCAAACTTCTACTTCTACTTTTTAATTTATGTTTTGTCTGTTAACTTTTCGATACTCTTGATATCTCGATATTTCAGTATCCATTCTGAAGTAAATTGGGTCAGTTTATTGCGGAACTGCTGACATGAAAACGACAAGTGCGAACTTGCCGAAACATCGTCAAATAGTATAGTATAGTTGATCCAAAAAATGGCATAACTTAGACATTCAAAGTGAAAGTTATCCTTCAACACTAACTTGTTCTATATGGTCCACACAATGTCCAGAAAAAAGTCACACCATTTTGAGTAGTTTTTTAAGTTTTTCGCCAATATTTCTAAAACTATGCGGTTTAGCATGAACAAACGTATATGCAAAATTGTTCTACATTAAATTTGAAATAAAAAAGGCCCTATGCAAAATCTTTCTAAAATGAATGGTTCCAAAGTAACGGAGGTAGTATAGTATAACAGTATAATTGGTCCAAAAAAAGGCCTAACCCAAACATCCAAAGTAAAAGTTTTCCTCCAACACCAAAATGTTCTCTATGGTCCACATCTTGTTCAGTAAAAAGTTACACTATTTTGAGCGTCCGGTTTGGGAGGGAGATGGGAGAGAAGCCGGTAAATTAGTAGTTTTTTTAAGTTTTTCGTTAATATTTCTAAAACTATGCTTTAGCGTAAACAATGTTATACAAAAAAAAGTTCTACATAAAATTTAAAACAAAAAATGTTCAATACATAATTGTTATAAAATCAACGGTTCCAGAGTTACGGAGAGTGAAAAGTCAAGGTTTTCGATACTTTTTATATTTTTTGGGCAATATTTATGATATAACTACAGTGGAACCTCGATAACTCGGATTAATCGGGACCACGACCGATCCGGGTTATCGAAAATCCGAGATAGCCGGAGAATATGGTAAAAATTAATAAAATACGGTATACTTACAGATAAACTCCGTTAGAATTGAAATAACATGAAATATTTTTATAAATATGCACAGTACATATTACCTACTCATTACAATTCTAAAAAAAAACCAAACCCAAACAATACAAGACACACAATACTAAAGACCATTGTTTATAAAAGAATTTTTTAAATAGTCTTTCCTAAACAATGCTGACAGTTTGAAATAAAAAGGAATAGATACTGCAGACAGCTGGCTGTTGTTTCTGCGGCGTGTACTATGAGTAATTTTTAATCTCGTGTTCAAATTACACACATAAGTACACGACACAGAGAGTCTAGACACATTATCTCTCAAATATTATATTACATACACTTTTATTGTTGAAAGGATTGTCTGATAATTAACTATTTTGATTGGAAATAAGCCACAATTAAATTGAAAAATACAAAATATTGAAAATCAAAATGTTTATCTGATGAAAATCGGTCCGGGTTAGCCGGACTTCCGGGTTATCGGGGGCCGACTTATCGGGGTTCCACTGTATACCAAAAACACAGACATCCAAAGTGAAAGTTATTCTCCAACACCAAATTGTTCTATATGGTCCACCTAATGTTCAGAAAAAAGTCACACCATTTTGAGCGTCGGGTTTGGGGGGGAGAGGGTGGTGAAATCGGTGAATATAAAAAGTATCGAAAACCTCCACTTTTCACCCTCCGTTACTCTGGAACAGTTGATTTTATAACAATTATGTATAGAACCTTTTTTGTTTTAAATTTTATGTAGAACATTATTCTATAGAACATTCCTTACGTTACAGCATAGTTTTAGAAATATTGACGAAAAACTTAAAAAAACTACTAATTTACCGACTTCTCCCCCATCTCCCCCCCCCAAACTGGACGCTCAAAATGGTGTAACTTTTTACTGAACAATATGTGGACCATTTAGAACAATTTGGTGTTGAAGGAAAACTTTTACTTTGGATGTCTAGGTTAGGCTTTTTTTGGACCAATTATACTATACTACCTCCGTAACTTTGGAACCGTTCATTTTAGAAGGGTTATGCATAGGACCTTTTTTATTTCAAATTTAATGTAGAACAATTTTGTGTAGAAGGTTGTTCATGCTAAACTGCTTAGTTTTAGAAATATTGACGAAAAACGTAAAAACTACGAATTTGCAGATTTCTCCCCCCTCTTCCCCCCAAACCCGACGCTCAAAATGGTGTGACTTTTTTCTGAACATTATGTGGACCACATAGAACAATTTGGTGTTGGAGGATAACTTTCACTTTGGATGTCTGGGTTTGGGTCTAACTATACCATACTAAAAATAATGATTTTTTTTAAACCAAAATTATTCAACGCGGAGTCAATCTAGGCGAACCACAGCAAACACATAGGTATAGCTCCCGCGGAAATTTCAAGCGTATCTGTATATTTAAATAATTACATACAAAAAAAGAGTGTACTTTGTAAACACGTAAGAAGTTATACTTCTGTTATTATGATTTCAACGAAATAAATATATTTTATTAAACAGTTTAATTGTATTATTATTTAAATATTAAACTAATTTTCTAAACAAATTTTTCATTTTCTTTTCATTATATTTTAATATTTATTATCCTATTTCTAACGAAGACTAATCCAAAAACACAAAATTTATAATAATAGTTATTTATAAAATAGTTCGTGAAGTATGCTTTTTGCGAAGGCAAGCGATGTTTAGAGCACGAGCGACAACGGAGCGAGTGCTATACATCGCGTAAGTTCGCAAAAAGTACTTCACGCATAGTTTCATACAATATTGTATCTATGATGAACAAATAAAAAAACTGCAACTCTTCGTCATTGGAATTTATTTCTATTCTACAATTTTTAGAACTTTGACATTTAAAAATTCTAACTTCTTTCAAACCACAAAACTGTCAAAACTTTTGTCGTAATTTATTGCTCATTATGTCATCACCATAGCAACGAGAAAGTTAAGGATATTTGATTATATGAAACTGTGTCAAAACAGTGCGAAAAAGTAAGTCCCATTTAAAATACATTGTTACTTCACGCACACTTTAAACACTTCACGCACTGCTATCTATAATGACAGTTTTCACAAACTAAAAACTTATACATAATAAACTGCTCGTCAAAACTGAGGGATATAGAAAATTCTCTGAATTTTTATAGTAGATTTTTTCGTGAACTGATTAACGGATTCCGCTATTTTTTTTTTATTTTAGCCTTTTGTTTTTGGATGTCCCTGATATCTTTAGAAATAAAAAAAATAAACGGTTTTGTAATTTAACATGTGTTTTAACCAAAACAAAAGTTTGAGACACCTTGTACGGAGAAAAAGGCACAAAGGTGAGTATACCTCGATATTTTGTTGTAGTCTCATATTTTGTGAATATTTTATTTTTTTAATTTCTTTGATATCTTTAATAACAAAGAAACTAGACGATATTACTCTTTAATATGTGTTTTAACTGACGATATGCGTCACATCACACATGTGAAACATAGAAAAACATATTAAAGAGTAATACCGTCTAGTTTATTTGTTATTAAAGATATGAGAGAAATTAAAAAAATAAAATATTCAAAAAATATGAGACTACAATATAATATCGGCGTATACTCACCTTTGCGCCTTTGACTCCCTACAAAGTGTCTCAAACTTTTGTTTCGGTTAAAACACATGTTAAATTACAAAACCGTCTATTTTTTTGTTTGTAAAGATTTCAGGAACATTAAAAAAAAAGCATGTTCACAAAACATAAGACTACAATATTATTCTGATGTATACTCACATTTGTACCTCGTTCTCCCTACAGAGTGTCTCAAACTTAACACAAAAAAACATATTTTTTTCTTCCACCCGGTATAAGTACAAAAAATAAGTTTGAGTAAACCTTTGCACAACTGTGTAAATACTAAAGAAAAGGCTAAAATAAAAAAAATAGCGGAATCCGTCTGTTCGCGAAAAAATCAACTATGAAAATCAGCAGAATTTTCTATATCCCTAACTTTTGACGAGCAGTTTATGACAGAGTAGATAAAATATATTTACTAAAAACACCAATATATATTTTTTTCACACTTTATTTGCATTGATACACACGTAACTTGAAAGATTTAGCAACTAACTTTATACTGGCATACAGACATACTGTCTATGCCTATGAACGTAGTTCATACTGTCGTTTTTATAAAAATTCACTCTCAACAATTTTCTCAATGGCGCATAAAGAAGTATAATTTGTAACTTCAAAAATATTAAATAAAATATATTTCCAGAATTATCATTTATCTTTCCTAGCAGAGATTGAGAAAATCACACAATACAAAGCACTGAACAATAGCCTGTTAGAGGACGTGGTGAACCATTTCAATAACCGCCGAGCAGACAAGACAAGTGCTTTTATTAAGTCAACAAACATCAAACGTCGGTCGGTATATCCAATCGGAAATAACAGAACAATAGAAGCGGCGGCAACGTTACGGAAAACCATAGAAACAATGGCAAAATAAATTGTAGGAGAAGGGTTACAAAATATAAATGCGTTAAATGTGTATTGTGAAAAGTGTCAATAAAAATTTGCGTTTAAAAAAAATGATACGCAAAATATATGATGATAAAACTAATCCATAAACATTAAGTACATACTGCTGAAAAGAATTAAAAAAAAAATATTGTAGAAACATCTGGCGGTCTAATAAGTAACCTCCTTTGCCCGTTGGGGCATGGCGACCTCACACAAAACCATTAATTCTAGAAAGTCTAACCTTTTTTAAGAAAACACGTCAAATGTCAGCGTGATGCGGCTATTAGTATATTTTTGACAGCTGCATAAATTTGACATGTTTGGGAAAAATGATGCAAATGAAGAAAAACAATTTTCGCTCTCTCATTATTATTTGAGCAATAAAACGAAACAAAAAAAGCTGGGTAAATATTATGGAACTAATGCTCATTCCGACTACACTGTCAAATGTATGGCTATCATATTCATTCCTGTCCGCCATACAATAAATAATAAATAAATATAAAAGGAATACAAACAAATAGAGTAGAAAAACATTAGGTAAGTATTCTAAAACGTTTAATTCAAAAACAGTGTTTCAATAAAACATTCATACAACATTCAATTAAACTGTATCTACTTAGGATTCCGTCCTGCTGTAATGAATGATAGCATGAATGAAGGATAGAATGAAGCAGTGAACGGAGGAGCGTATGTACCCGCGTTGCAGTAATTGTGCTCGTCGCAGCAAGTTATGCAGGAAAGGAGTTTGGTGCGTTCGCCGATGACGATGCAAGCCGGTTCGAAGCTCTCGATGCAGTTACGTTGCAGGAGTCATAACGTCCATGAGTACGTTGATAACCAAATCATGTGTAGTCAGTCTAGATGATTATTAACTGTGATAGACTACTGATTGATGGTTAATCCTTTGATTATGTTGTTTCAGGTTTAACTCGTGTGGGAGGGCTGTGTAACATGTCCAGTTCTTTTCAGTGTAGAATGTTGGATGCTTTCATCATTATATTATACTTACTTGTTGGTAAGTTTTAAAATAATATAGTAATTTGTTGCTAACATTATGATATGTTTTCTCTTGAAGTTTAATTCCTTATGAATTTATTGCTTAAAATTCATCGGTGTCCTATATTTTTGCAGTTCTTAGAATTCAGGTTTTCTTGTTTCCTTTGTGTCAAATTGTTAAACTCTCAGCTAATTATTATCTATACATATGTTATCTGTTATTGCTCCATTAGCCCTATCCATTTCCCCCTTATATCGTTCCCGACTCTGAGCAACAAGTTCTTCGTATTTTCTTTGTATGAGATTGAATTTTACCATCTTGAGTCAACTCTTGGTCCACCTAAGGATAACATCGTCCTGATCTTTTCTTTTTTGCCGTTTTGACTTGTCTTCCCCCGATCGTTATAAATGGAAGGACACAGCCAGACCGGCAAAGGCCGAGGATTATAATGCCAAACAAAAGAATTACATTTTACACTACCTCGTATAAGTACGGTCCTATCTCTTAGGACATATATCAATAAAACATTCATAAAACATTCAATTAAACTGTACTTACGATTCTGTTCCGTTCTCTTGTAATGAATGATAGATAACCACTTGGAGTTATACGTCATAAATAGTTTATTTTTCAATTAAATTAGCCCGCCGTTATTTGCGACAGACCTTAGGCCGCTTCGTCTCTTGTATTTCATTTTCAATTGCTAGCTGGAGGATAAAAGTGATTATAATTAGAAAGGACGACATTCGACAAGAGGCGATCCATGAAAAGGAGTTGCCCGCAATGCAGTAATTGTCCTCGTCGCAGCAAGTGATAACCAATCATTTGTAGTGAACCCAGATGATTATTAACTGTGATAGGCTACTGAGTACTGCTTGTTGGGTAGTCTTTTGATTATTATGTTTAGAGCCAATTCCAATTATAAAAACTGTGTTCCACCAGGATTAAATCGTGTGGGGGCTGTGTAGCATGTCACTTTTTTTTTCAGTAAAGAATATGAGATACTTTCATCATTATATACTTGCTTGTTGGTATGATTTAAAATAATGTAGTAATTTGTTGCTAGTCTTATGCCATTTTTACTTGAAGTTTAAACCTTTATGAATTCATTGGTAAAAATTATCTGTTAGCTGATCAATTATCTATCCATCCTTTACCTTATATTGCTTCATTAGCTCTATCCACACCCCTTATATCGTTCCCGACTCTGAGCAACGAAGCCTTCTTATCTTCTTTGTGTGAGATTGGATTTTACCATCTGAAGTTAGCTCTTGATCCATTTAAGGCTAATATTGTCCTGATCTTTTCTTTTTTGCCGTTATGCCTTTTCTTTCCTCCAATTGTTACAAATGGAGGATATAGCCAGACAGGCAAATACGCATTCACGATTAAAATGCCAAATGAAAGAGAGGAAGTAGATTTTACACTACCTCGTATAACATTGCAAAACTGTATTACAAATGCCGCACCCGGTATATGTTTTGACGTATATTTGTTTTTGTACCTATATATTTGTATTTGTGTTTGTAATGCGTTCATTTATAACTACTATATTGTCAAAGTGTGCTATACACTAAATAATAAAAAATAAATATAAAAGGTATACAAATAAAAAGAGAGAGAAACATTATGTAAGTATTCTAAAACGTTTAATTCAAAAACAGTGTTTCAATAAAACATTCGTAAAACATTCAATTAAACTGTACTTGGGATTCCGTTCCCTTGTAATGAATGATAGATAATCACTCGGAACTCTACGTCAGAAATAGTTTATTTTCCAATTAAATTAGCCCGCCGTTATCTGCGACAGAGCTTAGGCCGCTTCGTCTCTTGTATTCCATTTCCAATTGCTAGCTGCAGGATAAAAGTGATTATAATTAGAAAGGACGAAATTCGACAAGCAGCGAACGCTGGAGCGGAGTTGCCCGCGTTGCAGTAATTGTGCTCGTCGCAGCAAGTTATGCAGGAATGGAGTTTGGTGCGTTCACCGATGACGATGCAACCGGGCTCGCAGCTCTCGATGCAATTGCGTTGCAGGAGCCACAACGTCGGCTTGCCCGTGACTTCGTCTGTGCTGGTCGACATCGATATCCTTTGAACCTGGAACAAAGAACGGATTATTCCCTTCATCTAATTCAATTAAGATGTATTTAATAAGAGATCGTTATTTAAGTAGCTACATCACAAACTAGCTTTTTATTTCTTAGGGATGGAGGGATTACGAGCCCCTTTCCATTGGTTTAACTACGGAATGTACCGTTTATGGTTACCATAAATAAATCATAATTTATATACTTTTATATACTTTTCCATATTAACTAATATAGAATTTATAAGGAAAAGCCACTTTTAGCATTATGACAAATTAAAAATAGATTAAAATGGTTAGAAGAGAGTTAAGATTGGACACATTCATGATGGGATGCACTACAATTAGTGTTGCCCAAAATCGGTCTTGGTCTTGCAGTCTTGGTCTTGTTCTTGCGTTTTTGCAAGACCAAGACCGCTTTATTTTAGCAAGACCAAGAACAAGACTGACAGTGCAAAACTTGAGCAAGAACAAGGCTAATCCTGCGAGACTCTTGCGTCTTGCAGTTCGGTTTGAGTGTCATTTTAGGAAATATAGTAGTTCGCGTATATGCTTAGAGACTATCAGACGCAAAAAAAATATGTAACAAAAATTTGGAAAATTGGACTTATGCGCATTATGAACAATAGGGATGTTCACTAATTTTTAAATATAGTTAAATTCAATAGATTACAAGGTATATAAAAACGTAACAATCATAAAACTGTTTAAAAATGTATATTTTTTAAGATAAATGAGTTCATAATGTTGATTTTCTTGGAGGCTAGAAAAACGGTACCCTGCAGCGAGGCTACGGTCTGTGACGTCAGAAGTCGTAACGTCTTTGATCGACGACTAGTTTTGTATACTTATTTACGAAGTGTATTTGAATGTGCGCAGTTTTTTACGTATTTGATTATTAAAAATAATTAAAAATGAAGCCAAATAAGTGGTGTTTTGTTTCCGGGTGTGTAAATACATCAAAAAACAGTTCTGGCAAGATGTTTATGACCGTTCCAGCCAATTTAAAAGAGAAAAAGAAATGGTTTGTTGCAGCTAGAACTTAAAATAACTAACTTAAAGAACTAACTTAATAAAATAAACATTATAGAAGTTTTCCAGAGACTTTCGGCCCTTGGTAATAATGTAATTGTTCTTTCTGCATTTACATTTTTCAAAAATACTTATTAGTTTTCTCAGAATTCGAAAAAAATTAATGAATTAAAATAGCATTAGACCAATATTTTGCACCTACCCCCTTAAGGAGTAAATGAAAAAGTTTCGGGACCTCAAATTTGTATTCCTTAAACTGGGATATTCCTAAAAACGGGATTCTAATAATACATACAGTAAAAGTAAACCTTGAAATAACTACATGTGGATGTAGGTATGACTTTATATTACATTAAAATCATTAATAATTTAGTGAAAAGATTGGTTGAAATGAAAATGTATAATACCCAAGTTCAAAAATATTTTTTACCTTGGATCTAGAGTTGAAAAGGACAGAGCAACATTTAACAACATGCATCAGAAATATTTTCACCCATTGCGACATAATATCTCTCTCACTAAAAATGGGGCTGCTAAAATGTTATTATTTCCGGTCTTGCTATATGGCGCAGAGGCCTGGACAATAATGGAAACATTAATGAAAAAGCTAGAGGCATTCTAGATGTGGGTGTACCCATGTATCCTCAGAATATCCTGGCGACCCACACCAACGTACAGGTATTGCGTCGAATGGGAAAACAAAAAGAAATCTCTTTTACAATTAAGAAACGAAATCTTAAATATTTCGGTCATCTCATGGGGCATAATAAATATCGTATACTCCAACTGATAACGCAAAGTAAAATAGAGAGCAAACACGGACCCGGAAGAAAAGACACTCATGACTTAAAAACTTACGCCAATGATTTGAACAAAAATCGATCGAGTTATTCAGAAACGCCGCAATGAAATTAAAATTGCCATGATGATAGCCAACGTCCACAACGGACAAGGCACATGAAGAAGAATAAAAATATTTTTAATACACCTAACCAAGGTAAGGTAATAACCAGCCAATGTATGTATACAATATGCATGCATACAATGCATGCATACAACTTTCTCTATTTTTTTTGTGGAGTATTAAGCATCTATTTTATTAGCTTAAAGAAGACATGGAAAATTATATGGAATATACACTCAGTAAAGCTGTGGTAGATTTATTTTTTTACAAGATGCCAATAAATCATACACCATTGTTACATCTACACTACAGTCGGTAGTTGATCCGAATCGGCTTTCTGAAAACCTTTTTCCATTTTATTTGTTTATTTTTGTACCACCCAAAACATGTCCTTACAAACAGTCTACCCACTTTAAACTAAACAAATTCACTATAAAACTCCACTTTAACCCTGATAAAACAAGAAGAGAACAAAATAAAATGACCTGAAACGTCAAACAGGTAAACAATAACACTATGAGAATGGCGCGCGCTTGGGGTATGCAACTGGTGACGTCAGGCCAATAGAGAAGCGTTCTTGAAATTTAAAATAATGCTAGATTTCTAATAACGATTTTTTATAGAAAGGCTTTTTCAATTTTGTTGAAATTTTGGACAATTATTCCTAGGGTGTTTCTTAATCGTTTTACATGTTTGAAATGACTTTTTAATTTTTTGTGAACATCCCTATTAAATAAACATACATAGCGAATCACAATATCCAAAAGAACACTTGACATAATTTGACACGTACTCTGAAGTCATAATAAATTATTACAATGTAAAAATAAAATATTTTGTAATATGTACATCCTTTCCTAGCAGACGACGCCTTTGCTCTGAAATTTATTGTAATTGTCTAGTTTTTGAGAATAGCTGTCCTTTCATAAAATAATCTTGTGTTGTGACGCCGACCGTGATATCCTATTGAAAATTTTTAAAGATATCTAAAGTAATAAAAAATATAATACGATACCCACTCAATTGTTTTTCCTTATCAGTTAGTAGGATTCTATATACTACATCGGAAGACTATACATCGTACTTATAATCTTTATGCAGAGTATGCAATTTTATTATATCAATGGGTCAAACAGAATTCCTTTCTATACAGAGAATATTCTTTAATACAGTCAGGGTTTATATCATTTATTTGGTTTTTTGTGTTTTAACCATATTTTAGCATATGTAAGGTTATTAAATGCAAATGTTTATTAAGAAACAGACTGACTCTCGTGGGACATGGGACATGGTAGATAGCTCCGTTAGTGAGAGTATAGGCAGGGATAGTTTAGATCGTGGGTTCAAACCCCACCCGATGTAAGTTGTTTAGACATTTAATAATGTTGTTGGTTTTTATTATGTCTACAGGGTGAGGCAGACAAATGGCCTATTAGAAATATCTCGAGAACTAAAGGCAACAGAATCATGAAATTTTGAACGAAAGGGTTTTAAAGAGTGATCTATTTAATGAAAATATTTTCATCTATTTCCTACTTTCGGTTATACCGAAAGTTGCTTACAATTTCCTTTTTTTAATGGGACACCCTGTATATTTTTACATTTTTAAATTCTCCTCGATGTCTTCATTGTTAAAATAAAACGTTTTGTATTGTTATATAGAGTAGTTTAAAAGATTTACTTTTTTTTCTTAATTTCGTTGCAATATTCACACCATGTAGAACTGTATTAGTTTGACATCAAAAACTCTATTTATGTTCAAATGATTTTTAATATAGTCTACTATTGTTAATAAATTATTGTAAGTATATAAATTTCTAATTTTAGAATACAGGGTTTGTCGAAACTCGGAATGAGTATTATGAGTTTTCTTAAATGGAAGATCCTGTATTTTAATATTATAATGAAATGATATGTTATGGTGCGAATGATTCTACAGGGTGTGAAAGTTGCTACGAAATTAATAAGAAAACGTATCTCTTAAAATATCCTATATAACATTACAAAAGAAAACATGGAAGAGAATTCAGAATAAATGTAAAAATATACAGGGTGTCCATTTAAAAAACGAAGTTATAAGCATCTTCCGGTATAACTGTAAGTAGGAAATAGATAAAAATATTTTTATTAAATAGATCACTCTTCAAAACCCCCTCATTTTAATTTTCATGATTCTGTTGTCTTTAATTTTCAAGATATTTCTAATAGGAAGTTTACCTGCCTCACCCTGTATGTTAAGTCAAGCTGAAAATGAACATATACTGTTACCTTGTTCTAAGATCTAAAGTAACGTTTAATAAATAGCAATATGCTGGTGAGTAACTGCAGACTTGCAATACTCTTGCTGCAAGACCAAGACCAAGAACAAGACCGGGAGTGCAATACCAAGACCAAGACCAAGACCAGGTGTGTTGGTGCAAGACCAAGACCAAGACTTTCTATGTCTCGTCTTGGTCTTGCATTTGGGCAACACTAACTACAATGGAGTGATCAATCCAGATTGACTGATTCAAGGTATGTTGGAGACAGTAGGAGTCCCGTTATATAGGAAAAATTAAGCTTTTTTAGCCTGACCGTCTAAATCGATTAACGTCCAAATTATTTTTTTTTCAAATTTAAAAATTTTCTTCTACTTCTTCTTGTTTTGTTTTAATATTGTCTAGCCATCGTTTTTGTAGTCTTCCTCTAGTACGACTGTGCTCACATGGTTTCCAGTGTACAATGCTTCTCTTCCACCTTTCGTCGTTTTGCCATGCCACGTGTCCTACTTAGTTCCATTTCTGCGCATAATTATCAGTTATTAATTAATGTTGTTATTAATAAGGAAATATTCATAAAATTAATTTTCATCTTTGCATTTTTGAAATATGACCCGACCTATAAATTGGGTGTTAAGGTTAATTGAGCGTTTGACACTTCTTAAGTGACACAAACACTTTATAAGTGTTTTTCTATTCTCATACTATAATATATCAATTATGATGTCACTACCTGTATCATAATGAACTTCATTATGATATTCTATTTCTCATGATTATCTTTCAGTGCGTCACAGTTTTTCGATTTCTTTCTAACGTATTAAATTGTATATGACAGAAAAAAAGGCACGTCGTTGATTACTTTGGTAATTATTCTAGTTCGGTGATTATTCTAGTTGTCGATAGATGGTGCCATAATAAAAAAAATATTTTTTTTTAAATTAGATAATAATATTACAAATATAATCTGTATAATTTATAAGACTATACAAATCAAAAAAATACCATTTTATAAATGCAAGAAACGCATTTGATTTGTTTTTATTCCAAATTAAAAATAAAATGTGACAACTGTCAGATTTAACTAAAATGCCATGTTAGAATAAATGTCGTAAATGTGTATTATCACGGACTTACCCTTTTTCCTATCATTTGTTACGCACTGAAAAATGATCATGAAAAGGACAATATTCTTGTTCTCATGATCATTTTTCAGTGCGTCATTAATTATGACGTCATATACTGTATTGGGTGTGTCGAGACTTATTTCATGTAATTATTGACGAATCTGACAGATGCCAGAATCGTACTTTAGATGAAAAGCTTGTGGAATTAAACTAATTAGTAATTTAGTAGATTTGATTTTTACACAATATGTTAACATGTAGGTATTTTTTATAAAGGGGAATAAAATTAAAAAGTAAACAATATTGTTAATTAAATTTATAAATATAGAAACATTAAAAAATGACACAAAACTATCCATAAACTGTGTTTTTATCTTCTTCTCTAGGTGCTGTCTCCGCTTAAAAAGTTGGTAATCATCAGAGCGATCTTTATTTCTGAAACCGCGGCTCTAAATAATTCATTGTTATTACATCCAAACCAGTTCCTAAGGTTCTTCAGCCATGAGTTACGTCTCCTTACTATGGATATTTTTCTTGCATAATGACCTGGAGTATAAACTAACTTCTAACGAATTAAATTCTAAACCAAAATACAAAACTAACTTTTAATGAACTAAATTCTAAACCAAAACACAAAATATGTACAAAAAAGTTGTGAAACACAAGGGAAGTCGAATTCGAAATTTCAAAATGACAGGTACACAAAATACTGACCTGAATAATATCCGTCACTTGACTCTTTGACACTTCTAAAAAATGGCCAAAATGGACGAAGTTTTCGTCAAATGTTCGTAATACGTGTATTTGATTGGCTAGAAAAAACGCGCATTCTAAATATCAACGAATCAAACGTAGGTTAGACATCTTATGTATATAACCATTGTAATGCTGCATTATTTTTGTGTTTAATCATGGAGCTACCTCTTTTTCCGTCTCATCAAACTTAATGCATTAGAGAGAAATCGAAAAACTGTGACGCACTGAAAAATGATCATGAGAACAAGAATACAGATTTTCATTAAGATACAGATTTTTAACCAATAAAATCGCGATATGGCATTCGCGATAAAGGTGGTACGCGCGCAGTGACCAATGGCCAGTCAAATACATGCGTTTCGACAGTTCTCAATATGTAAACAAACTGTCAAACTGACAAACTACTTAATTTGTTACAAAATTAATAAATTTGAACATATTTTTTGTTGTGAATGATCATAGAAAAATAGTGCATACAACTTGCATTTAATTATCATTATGAAACTCGTACTCTATACGAAACTTGCCGCATACGGCTCGTTTCGTATCCCTTATACTCGCTTAATAATGACCATCATTAAATGCTCGTTGCATAATATACTATTAAAACTTACCACAATAATTGGCAAACTCACACAGACGCTATCATACTTCAATGCCAATGTCATGATAAATACAGAAAAATATTTACAGAATAACAACTACTATTTCCTTATAATGTAAAAATCCAGTATTTTAATAAAAATTGTGAAATACTCTGCACTAATATGATATAAATAAAATGTTAGTGGAAATATATAGTTTTGTTTTATAATTAAATAAAATGTTTACATTTGTATAGCGGAGTCCTCTTTTGTTGAATAAATTGACTTTTCCACCTATTGTACGTGTCGTGGCGATTTTTCATTTTACTATAGAGAAAAATTAATACATTGTCACTATAAAAGCTTCGCTTCAAACACGGTACACGATAAGTGTACCGTGCTAACCTGGCTCCTTTATCCGGGCTTTGGACCGGCAACAGTTCTGTTTAGTTACTCGATCCACCCAACACTACTGCAGCGGAGTTGTAGCATGTAGCGGTATCAGTATTTAATAAGTACAGTATTTCTCATGATCATCTTTCAGTGCGTCACCGTTTTTCGATTTCTTTCTAACGCATTAAATTGTATGTGACAGAAAAAAAGGCACGTCGGTGATTACATTTCGTCGGTGACATTTTTATAACATTTATTCTAGTTATTCTAGTTGTCAATAGATGGCGCCATAATAAAAAAATATTTTTTTTTAATTAGATAATAATATTACAAATATAATCTGTATAATTTATAAGACTATACAAATCAAAGAAAATACCATTTTATAAATGCAAGAAACACATTTGATTGGTTTTTATTCCAAATTGAAAATACAATGTGACAACTGTCAGATTTAACTAAAATGTTATGTTAGAATAAATGTCATAAATGTGTATTATCACGGACTTACCCTTTTTCCTATCATTTGTTACGCACTGAAAAATGATCATGAAAAGGACAATAATAGAAATAAAATACCTTGGAATTACATTGTCAAGCTACGGAGACCCGGACAAAAAAGTGAGAAATCAAGTAGGTACGAAAAGCAGATTGGCAGGATGTCTTAATAACACTATATGTGTCAAGCATTGATAAAGCCAGTGTAAGACCAATAATGACATGTGCACCAGAAACAAGACCCAATAAAGCTACAACAAAAAGACTATTGGAAACTGCAGAGATGAGAGTACTGAGAAGAATTACAGGAAATATGCTGAAAAATCCAAAAAGAAGTAAAGACATTAGAAGTGGACACTAAATAAAAAAAAATCGAATAACCAAATAAGCCGAATTGGGGAAACACGTGTGGTCAAAATAGCACGAGATAAATCACCAATCGGTAGAAGAAGTATCGACCAGTATCGACCGACCGCGCAAAAGATAGACTGACAACCTTCCATAGAGGTATATTTATCCGCTAATGAACAAGCATAATTGCTTATAAAGAGGAAAAAGAAGAAGAAGAAGACTTAAAAACAACAATTGTAATTAATAAGGCAGTTTACTTTATGTTAAAGTGAATTATGAGTGCGAATTAAAATCAGCAGAGAATAGAAATCTTGATTGCGAAGAATTAATTTACATCAGATATACCAAAGGCCTATTAAAACTACTCCAAAGCTCCTTTAATAAAATAAATAAAATGCGGGGTATATCATATTTCCCTAAGAATCTAATTAAATTCTTCTAGTTCTTATTAAAATTCCTTATGGCGCCGTTATATCAATTACCATCGTGTTTTTCTCGGAGGTTCGATGGTTTCCTTATCATTTTAGAAATTTATTTCATTATCTTGGAAAATTTATTACAGGTTTGCTTAGCTGATAAGAATCGTAAAATGTTAGAAAATACTTGCAATAGTGTAATATACAGGGTATCCCGAAAAGATTGGTTATAAATTATACCAGATATTCTGGAGTCAAACATAGTTCGATTGAACCTTGGTACAAATGTGCCCATAAAAAAAGTTACAGCCCTTTGAAGTTACAAAATAAAAATCGACTTTTTTTCAATATATCGAAAGCTATCAGAGATTTTTTATTTAAAATGGACATGTATTATTCTCATAGGAGGAGCAACTTTAAAAATAATTAAAGAGAAATTTCTGCACCCCATAAAAATTTTATGGGGGTTTTGTTCCCTTAAACCCCCCCCCCCCCAAACTTTTGTGTACGTTCATAATAATTCATTATTGTGGTACCATTAGTTAAAAACAACGTTTTAAAACTTTTTTACCTCTTAGTATTTTTTCTAAAAACGAGTTTTTATCGAGATGCAGCTTCTTTTTAAATATATTTACATACAAAGTCACCTTTTATCGAGATGTGGCATCTTTTTTAAAATATACCTAAAAGTGTACATTATAAATAAATTGTCAGATTATAACAGGTCTCTGTAATCGTACTTAACCATACAAGTATGAGGTGGATTCGAAAAATATTCAAAATATCTCGATAAACACCGGCTTAACGAAAAAGTAATAAGAGGCAAAAAAGTTTTAAAAACACTGTGTTTAACTAATGGTGCCACAATAATAATTTAACTGGAACGTACACAAAAGTTTGGGGGGGTTTAAGGAACAAAACCCCCATAAAATTTTTATGGGGTGCACATCGCACACATCTTATGGAAAATATAATGTCAAATTTATACGAATAGATGCGTTTTAAATTAACGGTCAAATCTTATCATTGCACCAACTCTATATTTTCAATAATAAGAGCAGAAATTGATATAAATAAATCTGAAATCAAATGGGTACGTACATAAGTTAGAGAGAGAAAAAATATTTTAAAATACCCAAATTGTTGGTACTCCATAAATCAGCGGATTAGTTTCACTAATCCGCTTAGACCCAGCGGGGTTTAAGCTCTTGTGAATAGCACCCAGAGCAATAGTAATTGTAACTGACACTTTTACTGACTCAAAAAATGTGATTTCGATAAACTTTAATTGCAATTTGCGCCGTAATTAATCATAATTAAGAGTTGGCGCAATGATAAGTTTTGACCGTTAATTTAAAACGAATCTATTCGTATAAATTTTATTGAATTTGAGTGACATTATATTTTCCATAAGATGTGTGCGATGTCCTTTCTCTTTAATTTCTTTTTAATTTAATAATTTTTAATTTAATCTTGCTGCCATAAGAATGCCACATGTCCATTTTCAATAAAAAATTTCTAAGATTTTTTGATATATGAAAAAAAGTCGATGTTCATTTTGTTACTTCAAAGGGCTGTAAATTTTTATTGTGTGCACTATCGTATGTAGGTAAGTGAGGTTCAATCAACCTATTTTTGACCCCAGAATCTGTGGTATAATTTATGACCAATATTTTCGGGACACCCTGTATATTTGTGGAAAAATGTATAGGCGTGCATTGTTTTTAGTTTTTAATGTTTTCGTCAACAAATTTCGTCAAAACTAAAACAACTTTAAGAAAGAAACGACACTTTTATTGTCCTTAAAAAATGAAAGAATTACAGATAGACACAGAAAAAGGTGAGTAACAATATTTAGAAATCATCATCATCATAAATGGTGAATTCTCTACAGATCTATAAAAGAGCCTCGGCCTTCCCAAGTCTATTATGCCAGTCAGTTCTATTCATTGTCAACTGTTGCCAGTTTGCTGCGCCTATTTTTCTACCATCCTCATCTACAACATCCTTTCATCTGAGTTTTGGCCTACCCCTATTTCTATTTCCTACAGGTTGTGATATAAATATTGTTCTAGGAGGGTTGTTCTGCTGTGATCTTGCTAGATGTCCTGCCCATCTTAGTCTTCCTATTCTTATAAGAGATATTACGTCTTTACCCCCAAATATATGCTTATATCTGTGGTATATCTAGCAGTCGTACCTACCTAATCCTCCAAACACCATTTTCACAGATGCCACCGAATATTCCTCTTAGAATCCTTCGTTCAAATATAAGAAGAAGTTTTTTATCTGTCTTGGAAATGGTCCATGTCTCCGATAAATATGTCAACACTGGTTGTATAAAGGATTTATAAATGGTCATTTTTGTTTTTTGACTTAAGTTTCTGCTTCTTATATACTCCATCTAATTTACTTACCATTGCACGTCATCCGCGTCATAGCCCGTGACGTCACATGCTACCAACACGAAATATTTAGGCGGTAGGTGTGTTCTTTTTTAGAATCCTTTTGCCCAGTACACTGGAATTACAGCCACTAGACATATTTTATTATATACGCGTAGAAATAATATTTGAAGATTTCTATTAATGTTAACTTAAAGAAATACACAATAATATGTTTCGTTTAATTTGAATAAATGGATTATAAAGCGTTTTATGAAGCACATTTGTTCGGAACACACTGTAACTGTAATCGAACGAAGGTGACATTTTGGCATAAATTGGTAACATTTATTTGACAGGTGCGGTATTGACACTTTAGATTTGTTTTTATTGTTTACTCTAAGTGTTTGTTTTATTATATTTATTGTTTTTATTATTTACTTTAAGGTAAGGTTATAACTTAATTCTAGTTTTCTATTTCTAATGTTTTTATTTATTTACATTGAATATTAATTTGTTTTGTTGTATAATCCAGGTTTGCAATAATTATGTGATCTATTTGATTTAAAATGGAATCAGGATTTTTTTATACTTTTGCAACAATGTCAACTTAGATCTCTGACATAGATAATGACGTGCAACGGTAAGTAAATTAGACAAACTGTATGTCTATTCAGTCTAAAATAGCATTTGTTTGCTAGAATTATCCTTCGCTTGATTTCTTCCGTCATGAAGTTCTCCTTGGTGATAAGGGAGCCCAAGTATGTGAATTTGGCCACTACTTCAAAGGTAGAGTTATCAACCGTGAATTGGTGACCAATGATTCTGGCTTTATTGTTGGATGTTGATGCCATTATCTTAATTTTCTCCTCATTTACTTGCAGAATTAATTATTAAAAAAAAATAAAAATTATAGGCACAGAAGACAAACTGGAGAGATGGAAAAAAATACATTCATACACATTTTGACGACGATAGATCTTGTCCACCACCATCCAAAGATTATCGAATAAATGAAATATATTCATAAATAATCAAATAAGAGAGTATTTATGCAGTAAAAGCTCAGAAAACGGAAAATCCTTCTGTTTAGACAATATCAATGTCGAAAGTAAATATCCCCAAAATCCTTATTTGTACCCTATATTTTAACGTACACGTGATTAAAAAGCTAATTTTTAAATTTTGTCACTCAACTTTTGCGATTTAATTTTGCAATTCATGAATCTGAACCTTTTACTTAAAAAATTCAAAATAAACCTCGTTTTCAGCACCATTAGTGCGGCAGATTCGTGCAAATATTATAAGAATTATGCATTTAATGATAGAAGCATATAATTTGGACCACATATACTACACATACAAAGGTTAAAATTTAGATATGAGGCCATCTCAGATTTTGCCTTTTACAAAAATGGTGGGCATTCAAAATGGCGACTATACATAATATGTGACTAATTGGACGATAACTTTTGAACAAAAAGGCCGATTTCAACCAAATTTGGTATCTAGGTTCTTTCTTGATGAGTAAGATCGAAGTCTTGAACCGGAAGAATCGATGTACCAGAAGTTGTGTTTTTCCTGATTTTTATATAAAAATATATTGTTTTTCTTTTCAATTCTTTCACCCTGTATATATTAATTTTTCAAAAAGCTAATACCGGCATCGAAAAGAGCGTAAAAATATTTTTATGAAATATTTAGAACTTTTTATTTATGTTAATTACCATGTAATAAAGTCATAACTTATCTTCACATGTACCTATGTGCAGCAGATTCATGCAAATATTATAAGAATTATTGTGCATTTAATGGTAGAAGCATATAGTTTGGACCACATATACTACACATACAAAGGTTCAAATTTAGATATGAGGCCATCTCAGATTTTGCCTTTTACAAAAAAGCGGGCATTCAAAATGGTGACTATACATATGTGACTAATAGCACGATAACTTTTGAATGAAAAGTCTGATTTTAACCAAATTTGGTATATAGGTTCTTTTTTGATGTATAACATAGAGCTCTTGAACTGGAAGAATAGGTTTACTACAAGTTGCGTTTTTCCTGTAAAAATATTTTTTTGTAAAAATATGTTGTTTATTTTTTCAATTCTTTCACTCTGTATATATTAATTATTCAAAAAGGTAATACCGACGTTGAAAAGAGCGTAAAAATATTTTTTAGGAAATATTTTGAACTCTTTAGTTATATTAATTACCATTTAATAAATGAATAACGTACCATCACATGTAGGTACTTATGTGCGGCAGATTCGTGCAAATAATAATATAAGAATTATTGTACATTTAATGGTAGAAGCATATAATTTCGACCACACATACTACACGTACAAAGATTCAAATTTAGATATGAGACCATCTCAGATTTTGTCTTTTACAAAAATGGCGGGCATTCAAAATGAATCTGCCGCCCATAGGTAGATGTGAACATACGTTATGCATTTATTAAATGGTAATTAACATAACTAAAATGTTAAAAAAAACATTTTTACTTTTCAATGGCGGTATTGCCTTTTTGAAAAATTTATATATACAGGGTGACAGAATTGAAAAAGAAACAATATATTTTTACATAAAAAACAGTAAAAACACAACTTTTGGTAAACCGATTCTTCCGGTTCAAGACTTCGATCTTATTCATCAAAAAAAGAATATATATACCAAATTTGGTTGAAATCTGACGTCGCGTTCAAAAGTTATAAGTCACATATGTATAATCGCCATTTTGAATGCCCGCCATTTTTCTAAAAGTAACAAAAACTGAGATGGCCTCATATCTAAATTTGAACCTTTATATGTGTAGTATATGTGGTCCAAATTATATGCTTCTACCATTAAATTCACAATAATTCTTACAATATTTGCACGAATCTGCCGCACATATGTGCATGTGAAGATACGTTATGCATTTATTAAATGGTAATTAACATAACTAAAAAGTTGAAAATATTTCCTAAAAAATATTTTTACGCTCTTTTCAATGGCGGTATTAACTTTATGAAAAATAATACATACAGGATGAAAGAATTGAAAAAAAAAAGAATATGTGTGTGTACTTTGTACGCACGTAAGAAGTTATACTTATATACAGAATAAAACACACACAAACACATTGAAAAATGCCACAAATGATTTCTGAACAATAATTGTTGGAAAAATTTTAATTAAATACGTATTTTATTAAAAAAAATTATATAATAATATACTTACAATCATAAAATGTATAAAAAAAAATAAAAAAATAAAAGTTTGTATTGGGGATTGAACCCACGTGCTTTGTGTTCAAGTTCCAGCACCTTTGGATATCGGCTGCGGGGACATATGCATTATACTGGAAGATAGAGCAATTGAACAACTTGACACTTCCGAATTTAACCACATTAGTTTGATGTCTACGGAATTCAAATATTACAACAGAGCAAAACAGAGCAAGAAAACAATATTAGATGAATATTTTTAGAAATTTTGTTGGTTAGGTAGGTAGGTTTATTTTACATTTTCTAAATAGGTTATGTAATTTTTTATTGCAATACTGAAACATTTACAATTATTATTACGTAGCTGTTGCTTTTAAAAACTATTTAAAAAGTCACTACAATTATAAACTTTTTTGTTTCTGTCCTCACAACAATAAAATTATTATATTATACATTTGTTTACCTCCATATTGAACAATTATTATTGACAGATCATTTCAACACCCAATCAGAGCCCGTATAACGACTATTACCATACTGTCAGTGTGCGCATGCGCGCAGATTAATAATAAATAATCACCCTCAATCGCGCCTAAAGAAGTATAACTTCAAAAAACAACATATTTTTAAATAAAGACCAGGAAAAACAAAACTTCTGGTAAACCGATTCTTCCGGTTCAAGACCTCGATCTTATACATAAAAAAAGAATCTATATACCAAATTTGGTTAAAATCTGACGTCGCGTTCAAAAGTTATCGTGCTATTAGTCACATATGTATAGTCGCCTTGTTGAATTCCCGCCATTTTTGTAAAAGGCAAAATCTGAGATGGCCTCATATCTAAATTTGAACCTTTATATGTGTAGTATATGTGGTTTAAATTATATACTTTTATCATTAAATGCGCAATTTTGTTTCACATATCGGCAGAAACATAAAGTAAGCCAAGAATTAGCCATTCACCTGGTACCACCCATGGTCAGTATCTCGAGAAATAAGCGTTTTTTTGTGTGCCGCTTGTCTATAAGTGAACTACTATAATTATTATGCAAATTAAGTGAACTATTATTTTTAATAACAATAATATTGATAGCAAACAAAATACCGGAAGTGTTATTTATAGCTCCATCTCATTAGAACTCGACCAATTTTACATATTATTATTCAATCTGTTTTGTTTTATGGAACGTATTATATTTGAAATAATGATCACCAAATTTGATTACTCGTGCTAGCGTTGTGATTAATGGTTCAAACAATATTTAGAGTAAACTAATTTGCTGGAAAATTAGTCATAATATACACAACCTATTACCTACATACAGTATGATGCAAAATTATGGAATAAATTCATGATGGCTACTTTAAAAAAATCTTAAAACACGTCAATTTTAGTTTTGAAAGGTTATCAATTGCTATAATATAAATTGGACATTAGGTCATCAGTTTTGGCTCAATGACGTAATCGACGATTTCCTTAAATACGGGACAACTCATTTAAAAGGTATCCTAATCAGCTTTGCTCCACATCCCTGAAAAACTGATAATACTGTTTAAGGCTGCAAGGCGTAAAGTTGTTTGCAAAGTCGAAATACAGGGCGAATAATCACAGGCGTTTGAAACGCATGTTGGGTTACGACAGGGAGATGCGCTGGCGTGTCTTCACTTCAACATAGCTCTGGAAAAGGCGGTCAGAGATGCCCGAATAGACAACAGAGGAAATATTTTTAATAAATCATCCCAAATTTTGGCATATGCAGATGATGTGGACCTAGTTGCTCGCACAACAAGCAAGCTAGACGAAATGTATACCACCTTCTCAAATGTCTCAAAAAATATGGGCCTGCAAGTAAACGAGGAGAAAACTAAGATGATGGCATCAACACCCGACAATAGAGCCAGAAACATCGGTCACCAATTCACGGTTGATAACTCTACCTTTGAAGTGGTGAACAAATTCACATACTTAGGCTCCCTGATCACCAAGGAGAAGCAGAAACTTTAGCCCAAAAACAAAAATAACCATATACAAAACCCATATACAACCAGTGTTAACATATGGATCAGAGGCATGGACCATTTCCAAGGCAGATGAAAACCTTCTGCTTATATTTGAACGAAGGATCCTGAGGGGAATATTTGGTGGCATCTGTGAAAATGGTGTCTGGCGGAGGAGGTACAACTACGAGGTATACCCCAGATATAAACAAAAATTTGGTGGTAAAGACGTAGTATCTCTTATAAGAATAGGAAGACAAGTAAAAATTAATACAGTTTTGGCTTCACATTGAAACTGAATAAAAATGGTCATCATCATCATCATCATCCAGCCTTCTGCATCCAAAGTTGAACATAGGCCTCCCCTAATTTCTTTCAGTTTTGTCGATCTTGGGCTTTCTGCAACCAATTCCCAGCAATCCTTTTGACGTCGTCTGTCCATCGTGTAGGTGGTCTACCTCTACTTCTTCTGTCTTCTCTGCGTCTCCACACTGTAATTTTTTGGGTCCACCTCCCGTCCTTCATTCTAGCTACATGGCCCGTCCAATTCCACTTCAGTCGTGCGACTCGCTCTATGACATCTGTGATGCCTGTCCTTCTTCTGATTTCTTCGTTTCTGGTATATGGTATACATTTTTGTTTTATTTATTATTAATCCCCTGGTCCAACGTGTTTACTGTATAGATATGTTTAATACACTTTCACTCTGAAAAATATCAAATGATTTTTTTTAATGATTAATAATTTTTTAATGCACTAGATTTTTTTGCATTCTTCTTCTTTTTGGTGGTTTGACTGCTCATCGGCAGACATTTTTCGTGTAGCAGTGTCAACAGCTACAATAGTTATTTGGATCGCTAACCTTCGAAGGGAGACGGCACACTAAGAAGAAGATAATCAACACACTAAAAAACAGTGCACACTTTTTACCTGGCATTTTTTCTGTTCTCTCGAGCATTTATGATGCATGCTGGTATAGTTGTTGCCATCCATCTCAAGACATCGTTCACCATCCACCATCGTATTACATTTGTAGCACCACAGATCATGTTGTTTTTCTGTGGCTCCTTTCGTTTTGTGGTGAGTCTCGCCTAAACTTTTACCTGAAACAAAGAACGAAAATAATTGTTCTATATAATCATATAGGATAAAAATTTTAACCTGTAAAAGTTATGCTAGTTAGGCTTGTTATGATAGTTAAATAAAGCTAGACAAATAAAGAGAAAAAGGGGAAGATTAAGAGCAAGGACACACCAGGTGGCGCGCGTCGAGTCGACGTCGAGGCAGTTTAAAACACATGGCGCGGTGTAACAGCGGCAGCTATGCTACGATTTAAAGTATTTGTATTTCGTTGTTGCCAAATTTAGTCGCGTGTTGGCTGCTGTACGATACGATGTCTTAACGATTTGTCTTTTGTAATAAATGCAAGTTTATTTTACCTTCGATTAAGGAAAAAAGAAACGCAGATATTGGATACATTCTATCATAAAGGAACGAAAGTATAAGGAATTTTTATACATTATATAACTAAATTAATATAATAAAGGCACAGAGAAGTTTTTTAATTTTACAAGAATGTCTAAAAAATCTTTTCAGGAGTTACTAGTAAGTACTAAAGAGCCATGTTCAAGAAATAACACCGTTATGAGGGAAAGCATATCACGTAAGAAAAATTATGTATAACGCTAAGAGGCTGTCCATTCTATGGTACGCCACTGAGCAAATACAGGTGTTAAATTATTGCCCCTTTATTATACCCCATTAATTGGGAAATAGTGATGTTTCACAAATTAATAGGTATTAACAAAAAAATTATTCAAAATAAAGTCAAAGTACGTATCGAGAAAGACGAAAACCAGAATATACAAAACCGTAATAAGAGTCACAGATAAAACAGTCACCTACGGATGTGAGACATGGTGCTAAATAAAACAGAAGCAGAAATGATACAGAGTTGAGAACGGAACGTACTGAGAGCTATTTTCAAGGGAAAGAATACACATACAGAAGACGGTTGGTATAGAAGCACCAATCAAGAATTAAGGATGCTTTACAAGGAACCAAGTATAACAAGATACACAAAGTCATAAAGAATCAGGTGGGAAGGTCATGTCGAGGGGATGGATAAGGAAAGAATGCCAAAGATGGTACTGCTACGAAGACCAATTGGGACTAGGAGACGAGGTAGACCAAGAAAAAGACTGCAAGAAAGTTTCAGGAATATATAGTATCGATGGAAATTATACACTGGAAAGAGAAGGCGAAAAATAGGATATAGTGGAGAACCATGGTTCAGCAGTGTTTACATAATAGACGTCAAATAAAATTATATTGATAAGTTATTAGCATAAACTGTATTATGTAAAATTGTAAATAAACTGTTTTTTATCTTTATTTTTATGGAGTCAACAATTTTATTTTTATTAAAGTCAATCCTTCTGACAAATAACTCAAGTCAAGCCAAACTGGTCAATGGTTACAGATTTGAAAATTCTGTTTGACTGTTTGTGAAGTTAGGTTCAAAGAGTTTGAAAAATAATTTATTTAGTAGATTACTTTTTTCCAGATAGAAATGTACGTAACTAAGTTGCCCTTTAAGCTATACGATAAAAAAATTAAAAATACAATGAATCCCATATAAAAAGAATTTGATATGGGAGTAAAAAATTCAAGTAAAAATATAGTTTGAGCAAGTAATTTCCATCATTAAATAAGATTTGGCAACACTCACAACAAAATTCGCTAGAAAACAGCTCAAACGTCTGTGTTGTACCACGATACACGCATATATGATATGCAGTCGAAGTCGTAAAACCGACTGGCGACATATGGTTTCCAGGATGGGTCGCGGGAGCGCCGCTGCAACGAAAATTTTAAGAGCGTCTGGTGTGTGTCACTGCATCAAAGTATAGTAAGGGATGCGTCGCTTTCGACATCTCAGCGGGGGTTCAGTCGACATACGCCGCCCCGTCTGTGTTAGCGCTAAAGGTTTCAAAGGCGTCGATTGGATTAATGGAGCTTTACAAACTGTGACCAGACAGATTTTTGAAGTTATACTTCTTTAGGCGTGATTATGAGTGAATGTAAATGTGCGTGAAATCATCAAAAATTGTTGGTGCTAGGCGCAGATACGTTATACGTTTGCTTTGATTGGGTATTCCAATGACATGTCAAAAATTTTTCAATATGGCGGCTGTGGTTAAAGAATGTGTTGTCATTTTTAATCTTATGGTTATGGTTGTTAAGTTGTGTTTTATAGATTGTGAGAACAGAGACAAAAGTCAGTTTATAATTGTACTGACTTTTTAAATAGTTTTTATATGTATTTTTGGACTTACTAATATAGAAAAAAAAATGAATGTGTGTGTACTTTGTACGCACGTAAGAAGTTATACTTCTATTATATGATTTCTTAAAAATAAATATACTTTAAACAGTGTGTTTTAATTTCTTTTACACAACAAACTAATTTTGTGCTTACCGCTTTCAAAAAAATAACAAAAAAAGTATAGGATTGCTCCGGATTCGAACTCAAGACCTGTCGATCTCTGGCCGAATGCTATACCAAATACTCTACGAGGACTGTGTCTGTATCGGTTCGGACGTACCTAATGACAATTCAGGGTAACAAACAGACAAAGTGAACTATAATAGATATACAATAAAATGTTTTAATAATACTCATCTTACTCCTGAGGAAGACAAATCCAAAGACACAAAAATTATAATAAATATATTTACTAAAAACACTAATAATATATTCTTTTCACGCCTTTTTTTGCACTGATATATTTATATACTTTGTCTAATTTACTAACCGTTGCACGTCATCCGCGTCATAGCCTGTGACATAGCATGATACCAACACGAAATATTTGGCGGTAGGTGTGTTCTTTTTTAGAATCATTTTGCCGAGTACACTGGAATTACAGCCACTAGACATATTTTATTATACACGCGTAGAAATAATATTTGAAGATTTCTATTAATGTTAACCTAAAGAAATACACATTTCATTTAATTTGTATAAATGGATTATAAAGCGTTTTTATGAAGCACATTTGTTCGGAACACACTGTAACTGTAAACGAATGAAGGTGACATTTTAGAATAAATTGGTAACATTTATTTGACAGTTGCGGTGATGACACTTCATATTTCTTTATATTCTTTACTATAAGTATCTGTTCTTTTATATTTATTGTTTTTATTATTTACTTTACTAGAAAAAGATCCTCTACTATAAAAATATAAATTTCACCTAATTTTATCACGACTTGGAATAATCGAGGTATCTGACAACTTTTTTAGTTGTTATTGTAGACATATACAAAGAAACCTATCGGCTCCTCCCAAGAGTTCGGAGCCGTTTTTTAATAATTAAACAATGCAATGCAAAAACGCTTGCACTGCAAATCTTAAATGATTATAACTTAATTCTTGTTCTCTATTTCTTAAATTTTTATTTATTTACATTGAATATTAATTTGTTTTGTTGTATAATCCACGTTTACAAAAATCTATTTGGTTTAAAATGGATTCAGGATTTTTTTATACTTTGGCAACTATGTCAACTAAGATCTCTGGCGTAGATAATGACGTGCAACGGTAAGTAAATTAGACATACTGTACATAACTTGAAAGATTTAGCAACTAAACGCCATACTGTCTGTGTGCGAATGCGCGCAGAATTATGAAATTTTACTCTCAATCGCGCCTAAAGAAGTATAACTTCAAAAAGAATGGGTGTGTACTTTGTACGTACGTTAGTGCATTATTATATAAAGTTATACTTCTATTAAAACTATGTAGAAAATCTGACATTTCTTAGATTTTCTACGATTCCTCAAGGGAAAAGCAATTGCTGGAACGCCCCAGTTTATCAAAAAAATGACGGATTAACTTTGTGTTTCCAGAATTTACCATTTTTAATGATTTTAAAATTTGACGAAAATACAGCAGAAAGTCCAAAAGTTAGCCCATGAAAAAATTTAGTCCTGTCGCCAGGGGGGGTACAACGGCCTCCTTAATTCAGATGGACTTACTCAAGTTTTTTTTATATATTTTGACCCGTAGAATACGAATTTTTTGGGTAACAGTTGATCCGGATGTCGATAAGATTGTTATAGACAAAGAACTTGAGGAATTACATAACAGCGATTTCTCGCAAAACAAAACATCTTTTTGTATTTTTTGGGTCATTTTAAGTAAAAAATATTCCTACAAGTTTTTTCGTAGAATGGATAGTTTTCGAGATAACCGCGGTTGAACTTTCAAAAAATCGAAAAATTGCAATTTTTGAACCCGAATAACTTTTGATTAAAAAATAAAGTAGCAATTCTGCTTACTGCATTTGAAAGTTTAAGTCAAATTATATCGGTTTTGATTATTTGCAGTGCTAAAAATTAATTTTTTTATTGGTCAACAAAGCTATAAACACATAGTGTTTCCCGTGCCTAATACATGCGTTTTAACGCATGCTACGTAGAAATTGCCTCGCTTGCACTTGTAGCTACTCTACCTACTCGTTCGATTTTAAATGAGAAATCATTGAAACATCACTCACGCACTAGGTGTTTATAACTTTGTTTAACAATAAAATAATAAATTTGTAGCAATGCAAATAATCAAAACCGATATAATTTGACTTAAACTTTCAAATGCGGTAAGCAGAATTGCTACTTTATTTTTTAATCAAAAGTTATTCGGGTTCAAAAATTGCAATTTTTCGATTTTTTTAAAGTTCAACCGCGGTTATCTCGAAAACCATGCATCCTACGAAAAAACTTGTTAGAACATTTTTTGCCTAGAATGATCCAAAAAAATACAAAAAGATGTTTTGTTTTGCGAGAAATCACTGTTATGTAATTCCTCAAGTTCTTTGTCTATAACAATCTTATCGACATCCGGATCAACTGTTACCCAAAAAATTAGAATTCTACGGGTTAAAATATATAAAAAAAACTTGGGTAAGTCCATCTGAATTAAGGAGGCCGTTGTACCCCCCCTGGCGACAGGACTAATTATAGTATACATTTTTTGTCGAAAAACGAAGTTATTTGGAGTTTATAAAAAGTCTCCTGTTCATAAAAAATGACGTATTAATGTTATTAATGCTGCGCATACCTTGAAAAGCTCATAGGACAAACGTTTCCATTCTAAACCAACTCGACATTAAAAAAAGGCTGTCCACAATATGTCCTACAATTCTTCGGTCACGTGGTTAGCGGAGGTGACGATAATTTGGAGAGATTAATTGTTTCTGGAAACGCTCCGGGGAGAAGATCGAGAGGACGACCAACTAGATGGTCCGACCAAATTAAGAATTCAGCTGGAAACTCATTCTACGAAGCTCATAGAGCAGTTGAAGATAGAGACCAATAGAAAAAATTGTTAGGAATATTAGAAGAAATCACGATCCTCAGTAATAGGGAAACGACAAGAGAGAGTGTTTCCAGAGTAGAAGAATTATTTCCCGTAGCAGATAAGAAACAAGTTTTCAGGAAATTGTAAAAATGATGACGGCCAACGTCTGAATATGGATTCGGTACCCAAAGAAAAAGGAGTAATCTTGTAGCTATGAGCAGAAGTCACCGGCGTTAGGTTATAAGGCGCCCGCCTGCAAATTAGCATAGGCGCCTTTCGGCTTCTTTTAAAATTAGTATTTTGTATAGCACCAGCAGAAAAAATATCATTTTGGCGCCCCCTAAACAGGGGCGCCCGCCTGCAATGCATCCCTTGCAGGCCCGTTACCGCCGGCCCTGAGCAGGAGGCTGAATGCGTTCATTCAAAAGTCAACAGGTCGCTAGACACCGAACAGAATAGCGGTGAATCTTGGAAAAGGCCAGCATCCGCAAATGATTGTTAAGACAAAGATGATGATGATGATGACATCTTCATATCTGGTGTTCGTAGAACACAAGATATATCGTAAGAAAAATAAAAATGTCAACATAATTAAAATCACGTGCTTCTAACGTACCGTCTATCTATCTATCTTATAGCCTTCTTCGGTCCATCTTTAGACATAGGCCTTTACAATCGTTTTCCATTCTTCTGTCTATCGCTACAGTTATCCACCTAGAGGCCAAGTGCTTCTTGATGTCTCTGCCCATCTGATTTGGGGCCTTCCTCTGCTTCGTTTATATTACCACGATCTCCAATTTATAAGAATTTTGTTCCATCGGTCTTCTTTTTGTCTTATATTGTGTCCGGCAGATCTCCATTTCAATCTTGCAACTTCCTGTCTAACATTCCTAACTTTGGTTTTCTCTCTTATCCACTCGTTTCTCTTTTTATCCATTAGTCATTTGTGCAACATTTGCCTTTCCATTGCTCTTTGCGTTTTTATGATTTTATGCATGTTTGCTTTTGTAAACGTCCACGTTCGGGAACCATAAGTGACAACAAGGAGTACTCATTGATTGTATACCTTGGTCTTAAGATGTTATCTTAAGATATGTTATATCTTGTGTTTTTAAGAATGTAGCTTAGTTTGCCAAATGCTGCACATGCCAGTCTAACTCGTCTTTTGATCTCTGCTGTTTGGTTTTCCTTGTTAAGTTTTATAATTTGACCCAGATGTAATATATAATCGTGAACTTGTTCTATATCATCTTGTCCGATCCTCATTGTGATGTCCTCATCTGTATTTTGTATTATTTTGGTCTTGCTGTAGTTCATATTAAGGCCTCTCTTTTCAGCTTCTATGTCCAGTTCTTTCATCATTTAAAACAATTCTTCTTTTTTGTCGGTTATCAATACGATCATCAGCGTACCTTAGGTGGTTCAAACGTTATCCACAAATTTGTTTACCTTTTTCTTCCCATTCTAATCTTTTAAACATATCTTCCAGAGCCTGATTGAAAGTTTCGGTGATATTGTGTCACCCTGTCTCACTCCTCTATTTATTGTATTGATTGTTTTCCTTCATATACTTTAATTGTTGTTTTGGCTCCCTTATATATTGGCTATTAGGTCTGTATATCTGTGGTCAATTCTGCTGTTAATCAAAGAACTTTTCACTGCCAAATGTTCGACACTGTCGAAAGCCTTTTCTGTCTGCCTACGGTACGTTAGTCGAAAGGCTGTCGACTAACATACCGTAGACGTTGAAAATAAATTTAATAATCCAAAATATGAAGTTAAATATTTCATCATTTTACAAGAATTTCTATCGGATTAATTTCTGAGGGATGAGTTTCTGTGTAGAACAAATAACGCGAGTGATCTCATGTAAACTAGGTTAGTTCAAATGTTTGGGTTATATTAAGGAATTGATTTTCGAGAATACCCGGCCATTGAGTCGGCTGTAAACAAAATAATATCCCAGACAGGGATATTAAACTACGAGGAATATATTTGCATGGATAGTTTGTGTTTATTTTATCCTATATAAAGAGTATCTTGTTTTGAAAGGCAATAAAATCTTACAAATGTAAAAAATAAACTCACAAACGATTACAAAAGTGTAGTACAGTGGAACCCCGTTAAGTCGATCCCCGATAACCCGGAAGTCCGATAAACCGGACCGATTTTCATCAGACAAAACAAATATTTTTTCACTTTGACTGAGTTTTTTTACCAAGAAATAAACAATACTGTATACAACTGTACGTAATTTAGATCTACTCTACATAATATATTATGTATTTCATGTTTTTGCAATTATAACGGACTTTATCTGTAAGTATACCATATTTTATTAATTTTTATCATATACTCCGGCTAACCCGGACTTTCTATAACCCGGATCGGCCGTGTTCCCGATTAATCCGACTTATCGAGGTTCCACTGTATCAATATCAGTAATTTAACCAATATCATTTCTCTTTATTCTTTCTCAAAATTCTTTTATAAGATTTTTCCAAATGTTTTATGTATACCTAATTGAGAACTTGTACATTTTTAAAAATATATAAACATTCTCAATTTCTGATCTTTCTTGTTGGAGCTTTTACCACGCTGAGCAGATGAGTTGTGAATTATTTTAAATTCTCTCATCTTAATTTTCTCGGCAACCTGTATGATTTATAAATTTTGTAAATCTCAGGAGGTGTAACCAAAGAAAGTATTCCACCTGTTGTCAATCTGGTGGTATTGAAACGATATTTATTGTCGTTTTCTGTGCTACTTCGATTGATAACTTTTTTTTTTTTTTTTTTTGGCTTGGACTATGGTCATTTAGCCAGTCTCAATCAAAAGTAAATGTATTAAAGATATTGCCAATTAGTGAAACTTGGTTATTATAATATTATTACAATTTTTTACTTCTTATTTACCTACTCATTACAGCTAATGTACATACTATGTTAATAAATATAAATATATTATATTACTTAATGTTTATCAAGAACACATAGTGTATACATTTTACAAATAAAAATATTAATCTTAATATTAAAATAAATGCATTCTTTTTTGTATTTTATTTTAGTTTTTTTTTTTTTGTTTTTTTTGTCACTACGATAGGATGTCAACCCGGTTCATCCCCGCGGAGGTTTAAATCCTCTTAGTGATTTTTTCTTTAATATATTTTTTTAATTATTAATTTTTTTATTTATTTTTTTTTGTTTCATGTTTTTATTTATTTTTTTTTAATTTTTTTTTTTAATTTTTTTTTTCTTTTTATTTTTTTTTATATTTTTTTAAACATATTTTACAAATACTTATAACTAATTACAATAATATTTTACTATCCGACAAGAAAGATACCAAACAGTCAAAAATTTTCTTTTTATTCAGTGACAGAATAAAGAGAATATTTACAGGGAGTGGGATGTTCTGGTCTATAATTCTTTTAATTAGGTGATTGGTTAGGTGTTTATGCTTTTTGCATTCAAAAAATATGTGGTTCAAGTCACTTTTAACCTCACATTCTTGACAAATATTCGAATCTAATATGTTTATTTTAAATAAATGTGCAGGATAACATGCATGTCCAAATCTAATTCTACTGATGGTGGATATGTATTTGCGAGAGAGGGTGAAATTCTTATACCAAGGTTTTTCTGGAATAATCGGTTGTATCAAACTGTATTGTGTTGTTGAAATGTTACAGTACCTTTCCCAGTGTGTTTTCCAGCTCTTCATCTGTTCAGTTCTTAAACAAGCAAAAGCATCTAGAATGCAGGGCTGATATTTGGTTACTGTTCCATGGATGAGGGAATTTTTAGCTAATTGGTCTACAGTCTACATGCTCATTATGTGTAAGTCCTGAATGTGCTTTGATCCACATAAGTTTTATTTTTGGGGTGTGTTTATTAATTTCAAATAAGATTTTTTTTATTAAAAAAATGTATGGATTAGAAGTACTACAAGGTAGGTGAGGTGTTTGAATAGCAGTAAGCACAGATAATGAATCAGATAAAATTACTGCGGAATTATAGGATGCCAACTTGAAATAAATTAAAGCCTCATATACCGCCGCAGCCTCGGCAGTAAAAATGGAGAAATTTGAGGGCAGTTTAAACATTTTTTCTATAAATTTATCTGGAATATAAAAGGCACAACCAGTACCATTTGAACTTTTGGATGCATCTGTATAAATACAAACAGATTTTGACCAATTTGTAAGGTAGTTGTTTAAAACAATACTGTTTAATAAAAAGTGCTCATGATAACTGGGTTGTATAATATCTACTTGATTTAGTAACTCAAAGAAATCTTCGAAATCTACCACTTTATTTGCAACTGCAAGTTCAGTATTATTATCCGCAGTGTTTCGAAATGCGTCACATAACGGTGGCGAGTTTTTGTGAGCCCAATATTTATTTGTTAAATCAAAATAATTTAAAGTACTAATTTCTTTATATAAACAAGTGTTGTAACATTGATAACTTACTTTGTACATTTTTCTTTTTATTACATATATTATATAAGGCGAAAACGGCGGGTTCGTTGGAAAAAATATTCCCATGGTTTTTTTTGCATAATCACATTCGTGAGACAACCCAGAATAAGGTTCATGAAGTCGCCCACGCGAAAAGTGGTCCAATTTTTTTTTTAATTTGTTTTAATCAAATTGCAAAAATCAATATTTTCGGCCCGAAGAAATTTTTTCGGACCATTCCGGACAGTAAAGGTCTCTTATAATTTTTCTCTAAAGTTGATCGTGTTCGAGTCATAAGCAATTTAAAATTTGAAAAACGCAAAAATGGCCATTTTTAAGACTTAATAACTCAGTTAAAAATGATTATTATGAAAGTCAGAAAGTGACTAAATCAAATTTAAAGCCCCTTCTTCATGATCCTGAAGAAATGTGTGTCATTAATTTATTACTAAGCTGTTTTTTTTAATTATTAATAATGAGTGGTACGATCGTATTGACGCGGCTGTAAATGTGAGTGCGAGTGAGATGCGCCATTGGACTGCCTGAATATCATCTCGTTCGCACTCATCATGGACGGCCGCCTAATACGTGCATGGCGCTCATTATTTTTACTTAAAAATAACAGCTTAGTAATGAAATAATGACAAAAATTTCTTCAGAATCTTGAAGGGGGGGGGGGGCTCTAAACTTTGATTTAGTTACTTTGTAACTTTCATAGTAATATATTTTAACCGAGTTATTAACCCTTAAACGCCCAAGGGTGGGTAAAAAATGTCCACCTAATGCGTATTCCCTTGTAACATATTTATTACGTGTTTAAAAATTTTTCAAAAATTATTTATTGTTAAAAATACAGCCCTTTATCGAATGTTAATTTGGTTTCACCGATATTTTTGAAAATAAAAGTAATATCTTGAGTTAAATATGGATGGGCATGAAAAGTACACCCTTAGTAAAACTTGTTACTAAAGGTTTCTCTGTAATTTCTCGTTGGTAGGAACATAATCCATATAATGATCGACGTATAATTACATTATCGACATAATTATCCGCCAATGAGGAGGCTGAAAGGAAGAATGTGGAGAAAATCGACAAATCTGAATTAATGGCTTTTACTGGTATGTTAATTTGGATGTACATTGTAATTTTGTTGTAAGGTTTGCAAATTGTTTATATTAATATTTTAAAAGATGCTGTGTTTATTAAGCATGAGATTCTTAAGTTTAATCCATTTCCAACAAATCTCAATAAATATAGTAGCTATTTTCGAGTTGGACATTTTTTACCCACCCTTGGGCGTACATGGAACCTATAAAAGGTTGGGCGTTTAAGGGTTAAGCCTTAAAAATCGCCATTTTTCGTTTTTTTCAATTTTAAAATGCTTTTACCTCGAAAACAATTAACTTTAGAGAAAAATTATAGGAAACCTTTTTTATCCAGAATGGTCCAAAAAACCAAAAAAAAATTATTCCGGACAAAAATATTGATTTTTGCAAATTGATTAAAAAAAATTCTTAAAAAAAATTTGGACCACTTGTCGCGTGGGCGACTTCTTGAATCTTATTCTGGAATGTTTCACGAATGTGATTATGCAAAAAAATCTCATGGGAATATTTTCTCCAAAGAACTCGCCGTTTTCGCCTTCTCTAATAATGTTCAGTTTCCTTTAAAAATAAGATTTCCAAAATCTCACGCGTCAAAACCTCATAATGACTTTTTTTAAATTTTTTGTGTACATATTTAAATAATTTCAAACGATCGAAAAAGCGCGCGAGTCCTTGTGGTGTCATATCATATTCTGTAATATTTTGTAATGACATTATTCTCATGTCTCATATAAAATAATACCATTTTGTTTACTTTAAAGTTTAATACAGGTTTTGAAGAGATAGTATTGAATTGTGTGTGTGTGTGTGTGTGTTTACTATGGAAAATAGAAGTAAATACCATGTATATGTGTTGCTTAGTACCATTATGTTAAAATACAACCATTAAAACCCCCAATAATATATTTATTGGATTACTAGTCGAATGTGGTTACGTGCGTGTTTAAAGGACCTTAACAACATTTAGTTTATTCTCAAGGTTTTCATATATGCAAAAATAATTTTAATGTAAGTATTTAATGTCTGTTGACTGATTAATATTTTTTTTAAATCAAGTGTATTTTAAACAAAAGGAAAATATAACTTTTGGTGTATTTTGGTAGAACTGTATTTACCCATACAATATTTTTCTGGAACTGTTTTTACTATCATCACCATCATGGCATCCACACACCTAGCGGAGTGATTGCCGCCCTCTTTGGGCTCTTCTGATTCGTTTGTCGCGGTGAATCAATCCGCATTAACATTTTAGTTTTACAATTGGTTGTGTGACTTGGCATCTTCTACAATTTTTCTCCGTTTGTTCCTGTTTTTGCTTATGGTTGCCCATTCTCTGACTCCAATCTTCTTAAGGTCCTCGACTATCTGGTTATCCCATCTAGTTTTGGGTCTTCCTCGTGGTTTGCCTGATACAGGTTGGTCTCCATTTGGAAATTTTCAAACAATTTCCAAATGTTATTACTATAAAATTAAAACAAAATAATCATAATAATAAATATATAATATTTATAATGGATAAGTTATCAGACTGCCCTTTACAAAAAGCCTCTTTGGTCATTTTAAAAAAATTTTCAACAAAAACTCTCAAATATTATGAAATATATTATAGTTAACATCAACTATCTAAAGATTTATAAAACTGAGATACGCCATAAAATGAAAGCATGGACTTAAAGGTCAGATTTATTAACGAACTTGAAGTTTTTGAAATGTGAAATGAAAAAGGAATGGAGTCAGAAATGAGGAAATATTAAGAAGAGATGGCTTCCAGGATAGGGAATCTTTTGATTACGTAAAAAGTAAGAAGACCGTATACATACAAAACATAATATTATATCACGCAAAGTACGAATACACGTTTTAGCAACTGGTACTCGAAGAAAAGGTAGAGGGTTAGAAAGTTCTATGGCGTAAAATGATGTTATGGCTGTGTAATATTGGCCAATGTAGAGGAATCCACAGTTATGAATTGATTTGAAATGCTGCTAAACATAGGAATAATTTAATCCTGACCAACGGCGTAACCAGGATGATCCTAAGGGGGAGGGGGGTTATAACTACTGAAGCGTCTCTAGGGGTATAGTGTTAAGCGTATAGAGCTTAAAGTTCATCCCAATGGGGGTTATAACCCCCAAACCCCCCCTGGTTACGCCTATGATTTCTGACTCTCTACCCAGGCAACCAAATAACGTTTACGAAACGTTGAAAATACGTCATAATTATCACCAAACCACGTCAGTTTGTCACGTTTTTTCGACGTCGAAAGTCACGTGAATATTTCCTACCATAACTGACGTCATTTTTATCACGTTTTAAATACGTGATATAAAAAACGTAGTTTTTATTTCGTTTCTTTTTAGATTATATTTCATTTTATGATTTTAAAAATACACAATAATAATTATTCGTATGGGCATTGTTGGTATTGAAATTTTTCATTTAACTGTTTTAAATTTAGCTTATAGGCTAAAAATAAAATTAAATGCATAGAATTACAATACCCTCGATGCAACATTATAGAATTTTCACTTTTTATATAGTTATATAGTATATTCATTTTATCCACTTGAAACAACATATAAACTAACAAATAATTTATTAACAAATTAATTTAATTAAACTCGATAACACATAATTAGTTCATTAACAGAAAATATTCACCAAAACAAAACACATTACCTCAAACAGTTTTCAAGAAGAACTATTGCATTAAGCTAACTCACTTGAGAAAAACAAATAAAAATCTCGTAATTAACACGTTTCTTCAACTAAATATCTAAATGAAAAGTCTTATTTTAATACCACACAAAGCACGTAAACAATAAATTAAAAATTTCTTATGACAATTTAAGCTTGTAAACGAATTTGTTTGGAGTCAATGCCAATATACAACATTAACATTATAAGCATTAACTCGATAAGCTCCTCCCATTTTTGTGACGTCACACTTGGGCTGTCTGAAATTAAAACTTGTTTTTAAACGTATTTTAACGTCATTAATCTTACGTATTTAAAATCACCTACAAAAGACATTTATACGACGTAATGTTCAAACTCGTGTATATATTGAACCAAAAGCTGACGTTTCCTCGACGTTATTGACGTCACTTGGTTGCCTGGGTAATATCTTACCTGACATGACAATATACGGTGGGCGCCTACGCAGAAATGCACGGAACTCTAAGAGAAGAAGAATTAAATTCTCAATTCGTTCTTTTAAGATAAATAATTCACTGTAACTTTCACTTAACCTACTTTGTATGATATAATTCCAACATCCTACATCTTTCGTTATTACTGAATACAAAATTATTTTTTCCCGCCGCATTTTCGCTCGTATTAAAAAGGCCTCCACAACATTTATCAATCTCTCATCATAAAAATACAAGCTGTCACGTGCCACATTAATCAAGCGTTTATTTCGAACATACAAAAAACAGAATTAATACCCAGTTGGTCGTGTTCACCTGATTTATAACCAAAGTTCTCTGCTCATAGGAGAAAATAAAGGGAGAGCTGAGCGATTTAATAGTCCTGAAAATGGGATCAAATCCTATAAATTATTGCGATGGCTACACCAATAATGAGTTAATAGTGCAGTCAGTGAAGGTATTTGGTTCCAAATTCCATCCTACTGCATCAATTTACTTGATATTTTCACTGTAACTAGAGAATAGCTCAAGAAACAAAGGCTACTCTATATCCTATGTCGCTTTTATCTTGGGATGGTTTCCGTCCCGTCTCGGGGGTGGAAAATTTTTTGGTCAAAATAACTAAGGAAGTGTCTAGAGAATCTAATTCTAAGCAAAAACTGTTCTATAATTTTTTTTAAACTCAGATTTATTTTTAGTTATTCGTTGTTGAACATTTGCCATTTTCATTTTGACGATTTTTCGGACAATTCGGACAAATGACACCTTTTTGGACGATTTTTTGCAAATACCTTAAATATTTCTAACGAAAAAAACTATTATACAGTTGACTCGGCGAGTCTTTACCCGTGCGTCATTAATACCTGGCTAGATAAAACAGATACTTTTTATCTAGCATCATTTTCTTCCACGCATGAAACTAATGACAAACCAGCTGTCGCCTGTTATTAAGTAAAAATACATGTTAATTTTATGAATGATCTACACTCAGTGCGTTGAAAAGAGATATGTACAAAGAAAGACGATTGGGGATGTTTTCACATATTTTAAGTAAAATTTCTGACGTTTTGGTTTGTTTACTTTTGTGGGTGTGAGTTTGTCGAATTTTTTGCTGTTATTTTGTCGAATTTTTGCATTTTGGATTGTTTTATAGTATACAAACAGTTATTTTCACAACTAATTTTATATTGGGGTTAGACATTTTATGATAAGTTTATGTTATTTTACGATAAATTTTGACAACGTACAAATAACCTCATTGTTGACACAGTTAAGGAATGCTTGTGTTTAATGTTCCGCCAAAGTGAACAAAATAATAAAAAAAGAAAATGTGTCCGTAAAAAAATCGAATTTTTTTATAAATTGTTTATTTATTTATTAATCAACGATAATAAAAGAAAGGCAAAGTTTTCAATCCCAATATTGAAAAATATTAAAAATGTTACTAAAAGATTTTAAAATTGAAAACTTATTGGTCCATTTCCCTGGTGACACCTCCAAGGCTTCTACAATATGCAAGCCAGATGGATGCTGCAGTGAAGACAAAAGGGAAGGAATTCTACACTATGCAATTCACAACCCCCGTCTGCAGCTTGGTAAAGTTCCAACGGAAAATGGACCTAGTTACTCTATAGGAGTAATACTAATATAAAAATAAAAATGTATACCATTTTTATTCAGTTGCAATGCGAAGGCAAAACAATCTTATTTTTCACTTAGAATACGGAGCGCAGTCCAGCACTCTGAATCGACGATTTTCGACTCTTATTGAAGTCTCATCGGAGAGACGTAGGCCTGCTGCTCCATACTCTAAGTGACCAACATCGAGAGTTTATCCCCCACACCGCAACTGACGTGAATAGATTAGGTGACTAGCGCCATCTGGCAATTGAAAGCAAAGTTTTTCAATCCTAATTGCGACATTAATAATATTGAAAAATATTAAAAATGTTACTAAAAGATTTTTAAATTGAAAATTTATTGGTCCATTTCCCTGGTGACACCTCCAAGGCTTCTACAATATGCAAGCCAGATGGATGCTGCAGTGAAGACAAAAGGAAAGGAATTCTACACTATGCAATTCACAACTAGTTACTCTATAGGAGTAATACTAATATAAAAATAAAAATGTATACCATTTTTATTCAGTTGCAATGCGAAGGCAAAACAATCTTATTTTTCACTTAGAATACGGAGCGCAGTCCAGCACTCTGAATCGACGATTTTCGACTCTTATTGGAGTCTCATCGGAGAGACGTAGGTCTGCTGCTCCATACTCTAAGTGACCATGTGGGGGATAAACTCTCGATGTTGGTCACTTAGAGTATGGAGCAGCAGGCCTACGTCTCTCCGATGAGACTCCAATAAGAGTCGAAAATCGTCGATTCAGAGTGCTGGACTGCGCTCCGTATTCTAAGTGAAAAATAAGATTGTTTTGCCGTCGCATTGCAACTGAATAAAAATGGTAGGGGAAGGCGGGGCGGAATGGGGTCTCTCTCTCCTGTCGTTTCCCCATTACTGAGGATCGTGATTTCTTCCAATATTCCTAACAATGTTTCTCCATTGGTCTCTATCTTCAGCTGCTCTAAGAGCTGCGCAGAATGAGTTTCCAGCTGAATGCTTTATTTGGTCAGACCATCTAGTTGGTGATCGTCCTCTTGATCTTCTCCCCGGAACGTTTCCAGAAACAATTAATCTCTCCAAACTGTCGTCACCTCTGCGAACTACGTGACCAAAGAATTGCAGAATTCGTTGCAGACATATTGTGGACAGCCTTTTTTTAATATTGAGTTGGTTTAGAATGGAAACGTTTGTCCTATGAGCTGTCCAAGGTATGCGCAGCATTCTTCTCCAGCACCACATCTCAAAGGCATCAATTTTTTGGCGCTCGCATGTGCGAAGAGTCCAAGTCTCTGCTCCGTATAGAAATATTGAGAATACAAGGGCATTCACCAGTCTCATCTTGATATTTTGAGAGATAGATCTGTCTTTCCAAACTTTAGTTAGGCGACTCATCGCATTTTTTGCCATACCAATACGTCTCCGAACTTCTGCTTCACAGTTACCATCGTTAGTTATACTAGACCCGAGATAGACAAAGGTGTTTACTATCTGGTATTCCTGTAATATGTTAGTCAGTTGAATAGTCTCAAATCTGTCGACCACCATTATTTTTGTCTTAGCTTTATTGATTTTCAGACCAACTCTATTGCTTTCGTACTCAACTCTTCGCAAAAGATCAAACATTTCTTGCTCATTTGCTGCTATAAGTGTAGTGTCATCAGCAAATCTTAAATTGGAGATTTTCTTACCAGCTACTGTTACTCCACCGGCCCATCCTTCTAAAACCATCCTCATGACATGTTCACCATAAATGTTAAATAAGTCAGGTGACAACACGCATCCTTGTCTAACACCTCTCTCGGTCTTGAATTGGTTTGAGAACTTCTGATCTAGTCGTACTGTCGCTATATTAGACTGGTATAGATTTTTAATAAGTATCACCAGGTGCATTGGTGCTCCCATTTCTATTAAAATTGACCACAGATTTATCCAGCTTACACAATCAAATGCCTTTTGGTAGTCAACGAAGCATATAATCATAGGTACTTGAAATTCTTTAGACTTTTCAATGAGTTGTCTCAGGTTCAGGATTTGTTCCCTTGTACCTTTACCCTTTACAAACCCCGCTTGTTCCTGAGGTATTTGGTAATGTAGATAGGTTTTTAATCTGTTTTTGATGATATGCAACAATATTTTACTAGCATGTGTTATTAGTGACAGTGTGCGGTAGTTTTCACATCTGGTAGTAGTTCCTTTTTTGTGTAGTGGGATATAAATTGAGGTACACCAATCAGATGGCCATTTTCCTGAATTCCAAACAGCGACACAGATAGAATGGATGATATGTAATCCTTTTTCACCTAGTAACTGTAGTATTTCATATGGTATTGAATCAATGCCTGGGGATTTATTTCCCTTTAGTGATTTAATTGCATCTTTGACTTCAGCGAGTAAGACAGTAGGTTCTCTAGGGTAGTCAGAAGGCCACTGATTTTCTGCTGATACCTCGTTATTTTTATATAGCTCGCCACAGTAGTTTCGCCATGTTTCCAATATTTCATCAGTATCGGTCTTTAAATTGCCTTCCTTATCTATTACAGACCACGTTTGAGGTTTAAACTCTCTGGTAAGGAGTTTGATCTTCTGGAATAAGTCACTCGGTTCATTTCGACAGCCATGTTCCTCTATCTCTCTGCATATTTGAGAGATGTAATCAGCTTTATCTTTGCGGCACTGTTTTCTGATTTCTCTCGATAACGCTCTGTATTCATCGTTTGTTCCGTATCTAGTTTTATGTGCTTTTCTGCGTTGAATCACAGTCCACGTATTATCGGATATCCATGGCTTACGGCCAGTGGAAACCGCTGCCTCACAGTCTTTTGCAGCCTCGATTACCTTATCTTTGAGATAGATCCAAGTGCTCTCAGGGTCATTATCTACTTGGTCTAAAGAAAGAGCATCTTCTAGGTTTTGTCGGAAGTCATTGATTTTTGATGGACTTAAAAACATGACTTTTCTCTGGGGTCTTCTTTTGGGGACTTTAAAACGAAGTCGAACGTTCAATACCAAGAGTTGATGATCGCTTCCACAGTCTGCGCCAGGATATGTTTTACAGTTGATGGACGACGATTTCCATCTTGATCTTATTAGGATGTAGTCTATTTGATTCCTTGTTCGTCCATCTGGGCTGCGCCATGTGTATAATCTCCGTGGATGATGTTGATATAATGTGTTTGTAATTGTAAGATGTTGTTCTACACAGAACTCCACTAGACGGTCACCATTCTCATTTCTCTGTCCTAGTCCATTTTTGCCCAGCACTCCTTCAATATTTTCATTAGATGACCCCACTTTGGCGTTAAAATCTCCTAAAATTATGACGAGTTCACGATTCGGAATAGCGCGAACAGTTTCTTCGCGGAATGGGGTACCGCGGAATGGGGTACTAAGTTGAAATTGATTTTTAAAAATAAGTTAGGATTAATTATTTAAGCTGCATATCATTATATAAACTCATTGTAATGTTGTTGACATTATATTACAATATTATTTTTTATAAGAACAAGAACAGTAAGTTTGTTACTAAAATATTAAACAATGTCAATTGCCCCGTTCTGCCCCGTGCACCGGGGCACAACGGGGTAGTCATTACAAGATTAGTGAAATTAATAAAAAAAAATAACTTAATAATTGTAATTGTTAAGTCCAGTTATTAAATACCGTTGAAAAGTCATTTTATGTAAGTTATGTTAAGCTAAGTTCATCACTGGTACTATATTAAAGGCCATAACTCTGGCGCCAGATGTTGACTCAGGTTCCCGAAGTGATAAAGTAGGATTTCTCTTTAAAAATCCATTGACCTAATCTTGGCCGGCGACTTCACTCGTAAATATGTGGGCTAGGCTATTTCTTACAGCTAACTGATAAGCTAAGGTACGCAAATCTATCATCGTTAGACCAAATAATCGATATTCCATAATTTTCAAATAGCTCATGAGCTCATATTCTTGCCTTTCGGTAAAAACAGCTTAAAATTTTCCTGCTGTTTTGTCAATATGGTAATGCGGATCTTTCCTTTTCTCTGCAGGATATCTCCAGGTACTTTGGAGAACATTAAATTGCTTTGAAGCCTTCAAATAACCTACTCTACCAGAAATAACCGCTTCGGCAGCATTATTCATACTTTTAGTAGACCATAGCTGTCTATTCGTCCTCCTTTTGTATACTAAAACCATCTGAAATAGAAGAAAAATAGTTAAATATAGAGTTCTTGTTTAATAAAAATAGTGTGGGGCGGCACGGGTACTTCCCCATTCCGCCCCAACTGGACTTTCCCATTCCGCCCCAAACACATGATTTACTTCATCAAGCTATTGTCACTCGAAAACGATTGGTAAGAAAACGTTTGCCTAGACTAAACGAAAGCTAAATAAATACCCCACAAGTATTAAAAACTAAAGTTGTAAAAAAATAAGCGTGTGCAACTTACCTTGGTCATAAAATCACAAACAGTTACAAATTATAAGCGAAAAACCACGCAACGATAGATTCACGTTGTTAACGTCAAGAGAACTAGACAAACATGCCTACCGGTCTTCAGTCACACTACACTGATGAATTTTTACTTATCGCTGCTAGTCTGCAGCACGTCATTGATACTTAAAAATACCAATCTTCATTCCGCCCCGCTACCCCATTCTGCCCCGCCTTCCCCTATACATCTTTATTTTTATATTAGTATTACTCCTATAGAGTAACTAGGTCCATTTTCCGTTGGAACTTTACCAAGCTGCAGACGGGGGTTGTGAATTGCATAGTGTAGAATTCCTTCCCTTTTGTCTTCACTGCAGCATCCATCTGGCTTGCATATTGTAGAAGCCTTGGAGGTGTCACCAGAGAAATGGACCAATAAGTTTTTAATTTAAAAATCTTCTAGTAACATTTTTAATATTTTTCAATATTATTAATATCGCTATTAGGATTGAAAAACTTTGCCTTTCAATTGCCCTATGACGCTAGTCAGCTAATCCTTTCACGTCAGTTGCGGTGTGGGGGATAAACTCTCGATGTTGGTCACTTAGAGTATGGAGCAGCAGGCCTACGTCTCTCCGATGAGACTCCAATAAGAGTCGAAAATCGTCGATTCAGAGTGCTGGACTGCGCTTCGTATTCTAAGTGAAAAATAAGATTGTTTTGCCTTCGCATTGCAACTGAATAAAAATGGTATACATTTTTATTATTGATAATAAAAGAATTTATTAAGCTACTTCAAATGTAGCTGTAATTATGCACCAAAATTTTAAAGCAAAACTTAAAATTGACATTCTATTTATTTGATAACGTCAAATTTTATACTACATATAACCCGTGATCGGAATAATACCCACTTTCTGTCACTTCCTGTTGCGTTTAGTAAATTTCCGACTTATTTCGTATGCTTTAAATGATGACGCACGGGTAAAGGCTCGGGGATACCAAAACTGTAAAACACTTTTGTAGCTCATGAAAAATCAAAGAGATTCATTTTTTCAAAAATCTTCTAGTTATAATACAAAAAGAGATATGGTAGGTGAAAAAAGATTTTTTTTGGTGCATGCTCAAATCGGTGTACTTGTTACCGGCCAAACCCGATTTCAGGATAAACTAGTTTGGCCTAGGCCAAACTGAGCCATCTTTTAAGAAAGATGGCTCAAAGAAATCAGTGTTTTAGGAGAAAAGAAATTGTTCTCTCGGTGTACATTATACTTTATTCACTGGTACTCGAACTGTGAGTATAAACATCAACAATAGTATCGCGACCTATCTCAACGTTATGTCGCCATAGTATTTACGTTAATATACATTAAATATAATAATTATTCTTTTTCACGGGAAGTGTTCTTATATATACACCACAAGAAAGCTGACTTTGCAATGCCACTTCGGTTATTGCATTTAAGAATTAGGGTTAAGAACATTAATACAAAAGGAACAAATTAAATTTTGTAGAAATTATTTACATTAGTTTATGAATTAAAATCATTTAAAATTTAAATTATTTATAACAACTTTAACAGCGGGTCAAAAATGACCCATGGCCCCCAGACTCATTATAGTTTACTGTAATGTTGTTTCCACTAATGTAATTACTTATATTATTTAATAGTACGATACATTAATGTTAGTTGTGAAAAAGTTTATATTAGATTTAACATAAAGAGACATGCAGAAAGTTTTTCAAAAAAAAAACTTGTTGAATTCAACAATTCCATCATCACGGCAACGCCGACTCCGAATCAATACTCTACGTTGCCATGGCAACGAGGGGGCGGTATCTCTTCTCTGTCGGTTAACTTTGATCTCTATAGAGAGATGGGAAAAGATGGCGATAACACGGAACGGGAGTGGGACAGAGATGGGGCGAGTGATGAAAATAGAAAAATTAGTGTGTAGTCAACAATAAAATGTCCCGATTTGGTCAGCGCTCCTCATTATTCCCGTTTTTTATCTCCCGCTGTTCTTGTAGTTTACTGAGACTTTCATAGACATAAAGACATGTGACGTGACAAAGACTAAAAGGTGGCGTAGCAATAATGTCATGGGAATTGAATTTACAGGATGCTTGGGAGGTATACGAGGGCCATATGGAACATATTTCAGCTAACATAATGGGAAATCAGTATTTATTTAGATACAGGAGACACAGTTTACCAGAAATTTTGAACCGAAATTTATTATTGATTATGATGACTATGTATGTACCATATACAGAGGTGGATACTGTGGATACCCATGAAATATGGTTATTTTTGCCAGCTTTATTTTCCGTGACTTTCTAATGCATATGTGGGCCAAGCCAAGACAAGATATGAAACAATACATGGGGGATTAGGCTTTGGAACTAGAAATGAAGCTGGCGATGACATGCTTGAATTAGCAACAGCATTGGATATGGCGATTGTTAACACATTCTTTAAAAATAGAGAAAATTGAGAAAATTTAGAAATAGAGAAACTCAACTTATTACCTACAAAAGTGGACAACATCAATCCCAAATAGACTACTTTATGATAAGGAAAGAAGACATACGTGAATGCAAGGACTGCAAGGTAATAGTTAGTGAGACAGTAAGCCAACAACATAATCTGCTTGTTCTGGACATCGAAAAAAAGCAAAACTAAACAAAAATATCGGAGAGTACCACAAAATTCAAGTGGTGTATGCTAAAAGATGAGAAAGAAGGTCTATTCAGGGAAAGAATAGTAGAAAACATATGCTGCAACATGAAAGGAAGCCCTAACATAATTTGGAGAAAAATGGCCAACATGATTAGAGAGACGGCTATTGAAATACTTCGGATAACGCCAGGAAAGAAGTTTGAGGATAAAGAGACTTGGTGGTGGTCAAATGAAGTACAAGGAAAATTAAAAGAGAAGGGAAAATTATATAAAAAGTGGTAAGAAACCAGATCGGACATAGATCTTCAAAATTATATGCTCAATTCATATTCGTATTCAAACCTGTATGATCAACTTGATACCAGAGAAGGCAAAGCAAAGATATATAAAATAGCCAAACAGAGAGCAAAGAAAGCAAGAGATTTTAATCAGATTAAACGTATCCGAGATGAAAATAATAAAATACTAATTCACGAAAAGGAGGTTAAAAAGAGATGGAGAAAGTATTTTGAGAGCTTATTAAATGAACAATTTGACAGACAGCCTGTGGAGTTAACGGAGACGGTAACAGCAATGGTTACCAGAATAACAAACGAGGAAGAGGCTCAAACGCTTGAAAAAATAAAGAAAGGAAAAGCAGTCGTACCAGATGATATTCCTGGGGAAGCATGGAGAGCATTGGGTGAGACAGGAATAAGTTGGCTAGCAGGTTTATTTAATAGAATTATGGAAGTTGGACAAATGCCAGACGAATGGAGAAGTAGTATATTAGTACCTGTCTACAAAAACAAGGAAGACATACAACAATGTACAAACTACAGCGCTATAAAACTACTTAGCCACACCATGAAAATATGGGAGAGAGTAATTGATAGACGGATACGTGAAGAAACCGAAATTTCCGATAATCAATTCGGCTTTATGCAGGGCAGATCAACAACAGATGCAATTTTCATTGTAAGGCATCCAATGGAAAAATACAGGAATAAAGAGACCAACGCTTATATGGTATTCATTGATCTTGAGAAAGTATATGATAGAGTTCCTCGAGAGATTCTGTGGTGGGCACTCAATAAGAAAGGAGTCCCTGGCGAATATGTAAAGATTGTGAGAGATATGTATGAGGGAGTAACGACTAGTGTTAGGACAGGTGTGGGAGAGACTGATAAATTTCAGGTGAAAGTAGGATTGCACCAAGGCTCGGTGCTTAGTTCTTATGTATTCTCATTAGTTTTGGACCAGATAACAGCGAAACTACAGGGTAGCATTCCATGGTGCCTAATGTATGCTGATGATGTAGTGTTAATACGAAAAAGTGAAAGAGACTTAGAATAAAAACTGGAACAGTGGATACAAGCTCTGGAGGAAAAGGATTTAAAAATTAGTAGGACAAAAACAGAGTATTTGGAATATTCATTGAAAGATGAAGTTACTACAAATAAATGGTATCTTTGGATGGTGAAATTATTGTAAAAAGCAATAGTTTTAAGTACCTAGGATCGGTATTACAGAGTAATGGAGAAATAGATGGAGATGCATGGAGTAGAATTAGTGCTGGATAGATGAAGTGGAAAGAAGCGAGTGGTGTGTTGTGTGACAGAAAAATTCCAATGAAGCTGAAGGGAAAATTCTATAAAACAGCCATAAGACCGGCTATGATGTACGGAACTAAATGTTGGGCAGTGAAAAAGAAATAGGAACAACGAATGCATGTGGCGGAAATGAGAATGCTTAGATGGATGAGTGGAGTGACAAAGAAGGATAAAATTAGAAATGAGTATATTAGGGGAAGTCTAGGTGTGGCACCAATTGATGTCAAAATGAGAGAGCATAGATTAAGATGGTTTGGTCATGTTCAACGTCGAGACGTTAATCACCCAGTACAAAGAATAGCTGAAGTGCAGATTCCTGGAAGGAGTAGGAGAGGAAGACCAAAGAAGACCTGGGGGGAGACGATAAGGCAGGACATGTTGGTAAAGGCGATTAACATTGATATGACCCAAGATAGAATTGTGTGGAGAAATGAAATTAGGGAAGCCGACCCCGCATAGGGATAAGGCAAAGAGAATGATGATGATTCTCCGTGACTTTCTAACTAGTAATGTTTCTATTTCTTTTTTCTTTTTCTCCTTCTTTCAGCATCATAACCCTGGATTCATCCCTTAGGCTACGGCTCCACGGGCGGGAAATTGACGCTAGCAGTAGCAGTAAAATGAACTTAAGGTTCCGCGGAACGGAATGGGAATAGCCGAACTGAACCGACTACGCACAAGTCCTGTAGTCGGTACAGTTCGGCTATCCCTATTCCGTTCCGCGGAACCTTAAGGCTACGGCTCCACGGGCTGGAAATTGACGCTAGCAGTAGCCGCAAAACGAACTTAAGGTTCCACGGAACGGAATAGGAATAGCCGAACTGAACCGACTACGCACGCACAAGTCCTGTAGTCGGTACAGTTCGGCTATTCATATTCCGTTCTGCGGAACCTTAAGTTCGTTTTGCGGCTACTGCTAGCGTCAATTTCCAGCCCGTGGAGCCGTAGCCTAAGTTCATTTTACTGCTACTGCTAGCGTCAATTTCCCGCCCGTGGAGCCGTAGCCTTACATTCTTCAATCATGACAATCTCCTTCTTTCTATACTACTTCCTTCTCTTGTCTTTGTATTTTCAGTCTTAGCTCATTACGTGTCTAGATATTGTAACTTTCTTATTTTTATTGTTATTTTTTTATTATTCTTTTATTATTTCGTATTCTTTGGCTATATCTCGCAATACTTCTGTGTTCGTTTTCTTTTGTGTCCATACTAATACTATTCTAAGCGTCCTCCTGTAACACCACATTTCAAGTGACTGTAACTTATTTATGTGTTCTTACTTCAATGTCCAGATTTCAAGGCCATATTGAGTACCAAAAACACGTAGCATTTCAGAGCTCTTACTCTCAGTTCTAATCTAAGGTCTTTGACCTTTGTTGCAGAGAATTGTTTTCAGTTTTAAAAATGCATTTTTTGCCATTTCTATCCTGGCCCTTATTTCTGTCATTTGGTCATTATTGTCTGAAATCCAGGTTCCTAGGTATTTGTAGTTATCAACCTTTTATATCGGCACATTTTCCAAATGTATGTGGGTTTGTATATTTTTTGTCTTAGTTATTATCATGTATTTGGTCTTTTTTACATTCATTTTTAATCCATATTTTTCATAGAAACTATTGAAACTATTGAAACATTGACCTTGAGAAAGCATATGATATAGTTCCTAGAGAGATTCCGTGCTGGGCACTCAATAAGAAAGGAGTCCCTGGTGAATATGTAAAGATTGTGAGGGATATGTATGAGGGAGTAACGACTAGTGTTAGGACAGGTTTGGGAGAGACTGATAAATTTCATGTGAAAGTAGGATTGCACCAAGGCTCGGTGCTTAGTCCGTATTTATTCTCATTAGTTTTGGACCAGATAACAACGAAACTACAGGGTAACATTCCATGGTGCTTAATGTATGCTGATGATGTCATGTTAGTAGGAAATACTGAAAGAGACTTAGAACAAAAACTGGAACAGTGGAGACAAGCTCTCGAGGAAAAGGTTTAAAACTTAGTAGGACAAAGACAGAGTATTTGGAATGCTCATTTAAAGATGGAATTACTACAAATAAAATGGTATCTTTGGATGGTGAACTGATTGTAAAAAGCAATAGTTTTAAGTACCTGGGATCGGTATTACAGAGTAATGGAGAAATAGATGGAGATGCATGCAGTAGAATTAGGGCTGGATGGATGAAGTGGAAGGAAGCGAGTGGTGTGCTGTGTGACAGGAAAATTCCAATGAAGTTGAAGGGAAAATTCTATAAAACAACCATAAGACCGGCTATGATGTACGGAACTGAATGTTAGGCAGTGAAAAAGAAAGAGGAACAACGAATGCATGTGGCGGAAATGAGAATGCTTAAATGGATGAGTGGAGTGACAAAAAAGGATAAAATTAAAAATGAGTATATTAGGGGAAGTCTAGGTGTGGCACCAATTTATGCCAAAATGAGAGAGCATAGGTTGAGATGGTTTGGTCATGTTCAACGTCGAGACGCTAATCACTCAATACGAAGAATTTCTGAAGTGCAGATTCCTGGAAGGAGTAGGAGAGGAAGACCAAAGAAGACGTGGGGGGAGACGATTAGGCAGGACATGTTTGTAAAGGGGATTAATATTGATATGACCCAAGATAGAACTGTATGGAGAAATGCAATTAGGGAAGCCGACCCCGCATAGGGATAAGGCAAAGAGAATGATGATGATTTTTCACAGAAACTATTTGTTTTGAAGGGTAATTTGAGTTGTTCAGCAGAGCTTGCCATAATCACGATGTCATCTGCAATTCTTATATTGTTAATATATCTTTCGTTAATTATTATTCCTTCACTCTGAGATAGTACCTAATTCTTTTTAAAAAATGGCTTCACTACATATTAAAATAATAGGTAATAGAAGCATAATGCATCCCTGTCTAACTCCTCTCCTGAATTCAGTTCTGGACTGGATTTGTTATCTATTTCAACTTCTTGGTCCATATTTATGTTACTAGATAATGAATTCTTCAGAGTTCGCATCCTCTGGGGGCAGATCTGTTTTCTGTCGGTTAACTTTGCTTTGATCTCTATTATAGAGAGATGGGAAAATATGGCGATAGCACGGAACGGAAGTGGGACAGAGATGCAGTATCTTAAAACACTAGCGCCTAGCTTCCGCGGAAGAACTGCTTCTTCCAATAAAATTTAAAAGAACTAAAACACCTAATCAGATGACTGAAGAAAGCGCCTACGAAAAGAGGTTTAGAAGGCAACGAAATAAAAACTAAATGTATAGTTTTGTTTTTTCTAAATGCATGGTTCTGACTTTGACAGAACATTATGTAGAGAAATATTTTAGAAAAACGTAGTGTTGGAAGGCGGTAAATGTCATAGCTGAGCAATATCAGGGAGTGGTTTAAGTTTTCGTCTAACCAGCGTTTTAGAGCATACAGAATCAGAGGCGTAACAGAGGCCCCCACAGCATGAAGCTTGCAAGGGGGCCCCAATACATCAGGGGCCCCATCTTGTCTAAAATATGTAAAAATGTGTCATTTTTATATTATTTTACGCATACATTCGCAACGTTTTTTAAGCAGTAGATATAATGTTGAAAATGAAGTTGTCCATCAGATAGATATGTATGAATAAAATTGTCGATATATTCGCTGATAGTAGTGCACGAAGAAATTTGTTACTCTCATCAGAATACTATCAACATAAAACAGTGCATGAATACACTAATAGCCCAGTAAATGACCGTTTTGGAGTGTAATTATCAGCGTCACGATGCTCGACGGATTTGCTTGACAATTTGGATTTGGGTTCTATTTGCCTTCCACTTGGGGGGTGCACTACTTGGTAGGTGAAAAACATACGTTTAAAATAAATCCGGAAATGGATAAATTGACTGACTAATGCAACTTTTGTTCAATATTTTTCGAGTTATTTGAAATATTTCGAGTGAAATTGTTTATTTTTCAACAAAAAACAACATGTTTTAAGACGGTTTTCGCAAGTAACTCAAAAATTGATTTATCAAATTAAATATTATCAAAAAAATAATTGTAACAAAAATATAGCTTATAAAAAACAAAAAAAAAATGATGTATTCATGAAGTCTATCCACACAGTAAAAGCAAAGTTGTATCTCATGAAAAATCATTGTTCTTATTCGTCCAAATTCCAAATAGAATATTTATAATATTTTTTTAGCATCAAAACTAAGCGAGTTACTCTCAAAATAAAGTTGGCTCCTTTTTTTTTGGTGAAAAAATCATAAAACTGTCCCTACTTATAGCACCGAAAATAAAATTAATCGTTAGCGCTTTACCATTTACTTTACATAAATATATAGGTATGTATTATTATTCTTGAAAAAATTTGGTTTTATAGTAGAAAAAGTTTTTTTAGTTTGGAAAAATGCCCTTTTTCAAAATAGCTTAAAAAGTATTAGTAATACAAAAAATCTCAAAGAGCAAAGAAATGTAGGTTTTGCTTTTATAAATATTATGGTTTTATTTTGTTTTTCTTAAGAAAAAAATAGATATGGCTGTTCAAAATTTGCATACACTCGTGATCAGTGACTCTTTTAAGCCCTTTCAACTGGAGCTCTTTCAAAAATAAGCACTTTGAACCGGTGAAACTTTTCCGGGTAATTTCCATTTTTTATAAGCTACATTTTTGCTAAGACTATTTTTTTTATCAAATACTTACTTTTTGAGTTATTTGCAAAAAACCGCATGAAAACGTGGTTTTCTTGTTGAGCAATAAGCATTTTCACTCGCAAATATCTTGAAAAGTATTGACTTGACCACTTTGGTGGTGACGCTATAAAACAAACAAGACGGTGGTCGCCACTTCGGTCGTAACGAAATTACAGGATATAATATAAGTATAATACCTTAGTATTTCACGGTTCATTTACTGGGTTATAATACATATAAGTTTTCATTACAGAAGTCGCATTTAGTAATTTTTTAAAGGGGCCCCATTTCCAATTCTGCGGGAGGGCCCCGGCGGAGTTTGTTACGCCACTGTACAGAATACAAGTAGTTATAATAATTACCAACCTTCGAAAGAAGATGGTACCTTAAGGGGATCGGTACAAAGTTTCGGCTCTAATGCTATTTAAATGGGATTCATTTTTTTCGAATCCTGAGAAAACTAATAAGAATTTTTGAAAAATTTAAACGCAGAATGAAAGACTACGTTCTTACCGAGGATCGAAAGTCCCTGAAAACTTCTATAATGTTTAGTTTAATAAGTTACAGGGGTGCAAAACTAAGAGAAAATGTAGTGTGATTTTTAATTTCAAATATCTCATTCAAAAGAAAGTTTTTATTTATTCTAAGGGACTTTCGGCCCTCGATAATAATTTACTCTTCCATTCTGTGTTTTTAAATTTCTTAAATATATTTATTAGTTTTTTCAGGATTCGAAAAAAATGGACACCATGTCCGTGGTGATAATTTCCAAATCGAACATTTGCTACCTTTGTCATACAACGCACTGAGTCGAATAGAATATGGTGACAAGACAGTGACAAATTATTTATGGAAGAACCAAGCAGAGAATATACCAGGATATATTCTGTGATCCAAGTATTTTGTTGTTAAAGATGTTCAAAATTATAAGCGTTCGATAGTAACAATATACTTATTATTAAAAAATCACTTTATCACTTTTCCTCTTTTCTCGATTGAGTATTAGTTTTTGTTGTACAGCATATAAATTATTACAATCACTGAATACATAGTTACTGAAAAAATTATCATATTAATTAACTGAATTAATAATTTGCAATTATACAAGTTACAGTTATCCAGTAACATTCAAAAGCCATCTCTTTAAAGTTAATGATGACATTATCAAGTAATGTTTACATATCCATACCAGTGAGAATTTCACTACACGTAATTTGCTGTGTAAAGACAGAAAAAGTAGGGATAGCCGTAAAATATTTGCGCCTACACTCTTAAGAAGAAGATGGTTCTGTAAAGCTGCAAAAAGAAGTCCTACACGATGATTTAATAACAAATCTGGGGAAATCCAGAATCCAGAGCAGTATCATTAAATACATGGCACAAATAACGAATGAAATAGCTAAACAACACAAATCCAAAGCTATTTCAAGGAAAGTCAAAGAGAGGCTTTATACATTATAGGTACAACTGTCATAAGACTGGTCACATTATTTGAATGTGAAATGTGGACACTAAAAAATAATTAAAAAGAAGATTGAAGTATATGAAAGGAAAATACTACGCAGGATAAATAAAAAAAGGTTTTTACCGTCAAGGCAATGCACATACGTGAATTTTACCTAAAATTAGTAATTTTGTTAATTTGACACATAACGTGTATGGAGAGAAAATTTAGCATCTGAATTATTTACACTTTAAAAATCCAATTTTAGCTGCGATGATTGGATTGTATATATATATACGGGGTGTCATATCGGCTGACGCCGCATCCCCACACCTAACCGCCATCTATTTCTATCCTGGGCATCTTGCTCTTCCAAATCTCGGTGTTCCATGGCCTTCCTTATCGTGTCATTCCAGGATAGTCTTGGTCTTCCCCTTTTCTTCCTACCTAGGGGTTTCCATTTCAGGAGTTTCTTTGACCATCGTTGGTCGTTCATTCTAAGTAAGTGACCGAACCATTTTAAGCTTCTTCTCTCGAGCCTTTTTACCGCTGTATCGTGTGCCTGCATCCTTCTTCTTATTTCTTCGTTACGTATTCTGTCCAATCGGGAGATTCCAGCACTTCTACATATGTAGTCCATTTCCACAGCATTGATCCTTCTTCTGGACTCTGCTGTTAATGTCCAGACTTCGCTTCCATACATGAGCACCGATTCCACAAATGTCTTCCCTATTCTTAATTTTGTAGTTCTGGATATATTTTTATCCCACCACACGGAATTCAAAGTAGGAAGGTAGTTGGTTGCTTGAATTCCTTGAATTGAATGATTGGATTGTCATATTAAAAAAAAAGCCTCAAAAATTGCATTTTTCGTTTCTAGTGGTACTTTGATAGCAAAATATGAATTTTGTTTTTGGATCAGTTATATTTCAGTAAATTCGCTCTGACCAGTAAAATAGATTAACACTTAATCTGGGATCATAGGCAAAATGCTTTTTGTATTTCGCCTATGGTCTAATATTTCATAGATATCAATTTGTATAACTTTATTTTTTTGGCACGAATTTCCGAATTGGAACGTGAAAAGAAAACAAAAAACGAAATTTTGATACCAATTCTTGTGATTTATTCTCAAAATATAAAATTAAACATTAAAAACAATTTTCTCACAAATCTATTTCTCACAAAATTACCAACGCCAAAATATTTTCACATCACATAAGCAAAAACGATGTTCCACGCAGCAAACTATTACTCCTTAGGATAAACGATTTAAGTTCTTTCATAAATGATCCTGTAAAATACGGAATATATGTGCTGGCAACATAATATTATTCACTGAATGGTCACAGCTACCACAAACATTTTATTGCAGAACACAGGACAGTACCTAAAATAAATAACTGGGCCAGTCAATCCAGCCTTAATTTCTCTCCATCCAAATCTAAAGTGATTTATTTTACCGGAAAACAAAACACGCAATCTCCAACCATTACTCTGAATGGAAATCTTCTCCAAGTAATAGACCATGTAAAGCTTCTCAACAGTATTTTCAATAAAAATAACTCTACTAGAGACGACACATTCGAGAACTGAAGTAGGGATGGGAAAAACCTACTGGTTTAAACCTAAAACCGGTTTTTTTACTTCGCAATAACCGGTTTTACCGGTTGTTTTTTGTCGCGGTTATAACCGGTTTTTTCTTTTTAAAGTAAAAACCGGTTTTTAGGTTTTTACGGTGATTAGGATTAGGTTAGGTATTATTTTGGATCCCAATCATAATTATTATTCTCAAGTAATTATTCCAAACAAAACCATAATTCAAATTTTATTTTATAAGTACAAAAGCAAACTGAAAGTGCAAACTCGCATCAGCCAGAAACAATTAAGTTTTATTATAATACTTCGTTGAAAAGGTATTTGTAATCATAATATTTTCATAAGAAGTGATCGTAGACGCAAACATCATCTATTTTTCACACTTGACTCTTGACATTGAAAGTGGGTGAATGACTTTTTCTGATTACCAAAATAATGTTCTGACTATGAATATTGAATTACCGATTACGAATACGAATCTCCAAGGATTTCCCTATGTTTTCAAAACGATACACCCATACAAGAAGTATTAAATGAGTTAAAATGTACCTAATATACAAATAAACAAACGTGTTAAAAGAAATACATGATAATTTTTTTGATGGTAGTAAAAATAAAACATAAATTGCATTGTCCAATTTATTTTTAAGTAAAATATTTATGTTGATATTATTTTTTTTAAATCCCATTTGAAAGAGTCTGGGAAATTTTTTATAAGTTGAAATGGTTGGGTTAAATTGTATATTATTGCAATATGTATAATATATTAATCTTACGCTATATTATATTTAATAATAATCAATAAATATATAATAATAATAAAATAATAAATAAATATAATAATTAATAGATTAAAATGGTTTTATTAAAAATTGTGTTTTATTTATATTGATATTGGTGTTCTTTCGATAGTACTAATTTTGATCATATTGATATCGAGTATCTAGTCTAGTAGAGTAACGCAAACTAAAGTGCATTGTAAATGTAACATTGTAACCTATTGGATTAAAAAAACCAAAAACCGGTTTTTGCAAAATCCGGTTTTTTTTGGCCGGTTATAACCGCCAGGTTAAACCGTAAGCAAAAAACCGGTATAACCGAAAACCGCTGTTTTGTCAAAAACCGCCATCCCTAAACTGAAGGGCTCTTATCCGTTCCAAACTTGACTACGGTACTACCTTCACTAAATACAGTTCAAAATACTTCACTTCGACTCTGTCTAGGAGTAGGTAATCAGAATCAGTCCGGTGGAAAGTATTCACGTAAAATATTTCGAACCTAAAATGACAACAACTTCTATTGCTGTTCTTCACTAGAGCTTTAGCAAATCCCACAAGCCCCACAAGAAATCTAATCTACAATAGGCAAATACCCGTTACAAATAGTTCTAGAATGTTCCCGTCCACTATACAGCTGTTAACTCCTCATCTAGATAAGATTAACATGTTGTCCACCACCGTTTAAAGTAGAGAAAATTATACAGTAGAGACCTTAGTGTGCAACTCAAAATAAGAATATTATGTTCATATGTGTTTTCGGTGGGTATGGACCTGGACCTTAAGTCTGTTTTCTAAACTCAACAACAGAGATTTAAACATCAGATTGGACACACATGAAGGGGGGGAAACGAAAGGAGATAAATGCAGTAATAGATAGATCAATGCATATTCAAATAAACCCAGAACAAATAGCTATGGTATGGAAAGAATATTATGAGGAAAATTTTGATACCGAAGTAATTCAGGAACAAAATATAATAAATGAAGGCCAAGAAAACACAGACATAGACCAACGAAGTAGAGAAGAAGTAATGGAAGGAATATCAAATAGGCAAGGCAGGAGGAGATGATGAAATTAAACCGGAAATGGTAAAATACATGGGAGAAGAGGGAATAAATTGGCTATCGACAATATATAAAGAGGCGTGGGAAAATCAAGCAATCCCTAGAGACTGGCAGAATAACATCATCGTACCAATAAACAAAAAAGGAGAACATACAGACTGCGAAAACTACAGAGCTATATGTCTGTCATCGGTATGCTTTAAAATGTATACGAAAATAATAGAGAAGAGACTAAGGCAAGAAGTAGAAATGAAATTGGGAGAAGAACAAGCGGCCTTTAGACCAGGAAGACAAACAAATGACAACATATATTAAATCATCACTCATCAGGAACCTAATCGAAAGAAGCTTAGACACGGGGGAAAACTGGTATTACCATTCATAGACCTAAGAGCAGCATTTGACACGATAGAAAGACAAATTATAGGGGAATACTTGAGGAAAATAAATGTACCAAACAGATTGATAAAAATTATAGGAACTACTTACAAAGAGGTAAAAGGAAGATTACAAATAACAGGGGGAACGATCAGAAGAATTTAATTGGAAGAGAGGTATTAAACAAGGAGATAGTTTCAGCCCTCTATTATTCATAATCGTAATGAACGAATTAATAAGAAAAACTAAAGCAAGAACCAACCAACTACAGAAAATAATAGGATACCATAGATTACAACCGGTAACAATGGAGTCCTTAATGTATGCGGACAACATAGTACTAATAGCAGATTCCTAGAACAAAATGCAGAAACTAATGAATATATGGGTTGAGGAAATAGAGGAACAAAAAATGGAAATAAACGAGGGAAAATGTAAGATAATGATAATCAACGGCAAAGAAGATAATGAAATAAAGATAAAATGTAAAAACTCAGAACTGGAAATAGTTACAACTTACGAATACCTGGGAAGTATCATTACTAACGACGGAAAAATAAATTGGAAAATAACAAATACAGCTTTTTAAAAAAAAATTAGATTGCAAATTTATTACGCAAAATCTATTAAGTCGATTGTAATGAAATTTGGTAGACGGTTTAAGTATGCTATAAGAATTTTCTAAGCGAATTAATAAGTTTCTAGGTTCCACCAAAGTGGTTAAAAAACATTGAAAAACAACAGGCTTATTTTGCCCTTTATTTTGTATTTATTGCTATTTTGCAGAAAGGGTAATACTTAAAGACATTTTTAACCAGTCGTATATCATACAAAATTTAATTATCTTTATTTTATTTTTTTTAATTCGTTCCAAAATGAATCGTTTTAAAGTTATAAGCAAAGAAAGTAGAAAAAATCGATGTTTTTCGAAATATTTAAATATTTTAATTTTTATATTAATGTTCCGGGCATATTTGAGAAGGAGCATAAGTCAATTATTATTATTGAAGTTGTTGTCACCTAACTTTATCTGCAAAAATCCGAGTGCCACCTGGTTTATATTTCGAAATAAAAAAATAATAATATTGCAATTTGCTACGAAGTTTTATAAATTTTTTTATATCATTCCACTATATAATATTAAACTGTCATAAAATACTTACATATCAAGGATATCACTCCTAACCACACTAATTTTATTTGAATACAGTCCTGACACTTCATATTTACACTAATATAGTTCTTTTGTTCGCTATTTCCTATAAACTGTTCGAATCAATTAAAAAAAGTCTATGTACACAGTAACTGAGATTGGTAAACAAATTTACAACTGTCGACAAGGCGCCATTTTTCATTCAAATACGCAGGTCTTCGGTCTCCCGATTTTCTTCCGGGATACAAATACGGGGATGCTGCGATATATTGAAAATTATAGAATATAAATAATAGAGTAGAACAGAAATATGGTTTATTGTCACTGAGAATTATACAATTTTATGGACAGAGCTACAAATTGTCATAAAATACCAATAACAATAAACTACAATTTATTGAAATTGCATAAATCTTCAACATTACAAAATAAAACATGATGAAATAAAACAAAACAATATATTATTGCAAAATTTAAATAAATTGCAAATTGCATAATACAACTTTAGGAACTAATAAGTTTAAACCGCTGCATATGACACCCAAATATAGATAAAATACTTTAGGTCTTTTTAGGTATTTGTACGTGTATGTAGGTCTTGTAATTTCTTAGTTATTCATTAAAACTCTTCTACTGAATAATCTTACATAGTAGGTATGGCCTTTCAGATAGATAGGCTATTGTGATTTTACGGAACTTGCGGAAAGATGTTGCAGATTTAAGTTGTAAAGGGAGATGGTTGTATAGTTTTTTGAAGAATATAACATAAGTTTCTTTTATTAAGTCAGTAGACGGGGTCGGTCAATAAACATCAAAAGTTGAATTTCTGGTGGAGTAGCCATGATTAGGTCCAGCTGTAAAAATATGTTAGTGTTTAAGAGTTAAGTAAAAGTTTCTAAAATATATAAAGAGAGAAGCAAAAATGAATAACCATTTTGAATTTCGTTGCAACACGAAACTACAGCCGCATCATTATTCCAGTTCAATCAGAGAGTGCAGCAAGCGGCTCTACCGGCTTCGAAACTTATTAGTCTCTCATCAGGAGGCACATATGCTGCTCTCCCTGACCCAACTAGGATAAACCCCTGCGTGCAGTCACGGATTGCAACAAACGAAATGGCAGGGATGCCCTAGCGGCAACTGCTCAAAAGACTAAGTTTTCAATCTAATAGCACATGAAACAACACCAAAAAATGTTGTTCCACATCCTACCAGACTGAAAACAATGGGAACCTTCTCTGGTAACACCTCCGAGGCTTCTACAATTTGCAAGCCATAACAGATGCTGAGACTAAGGAAGAATGAGGGAATTTTACAATTTATAATTCACGTTCCATCTGCTCAGCGCGGTAAAGTTCCAACGAGAATGGTTCCCTTCGTACTCCAATCAGAGTAAACATGTAAATCAAAAATGAATAACCATTTTCAATTTCGTTGCAAGACGAAACTACAGCCGCATCATTATTCCAGTTCAATCAAAGAGTGCAGCAAGCACCTCTACCGGTTTCGAAACCTATTTCGAAACTATATGTAGTTTCGTGTTGCAACGAAATTGAAAATGGTTATTCATTTTGGATTCACATGTTTACTCGAATTGGAGTACGAAGGGAACCATTCTCGTTGGAACTTTACCGCGCTGAGCAGATGGGAGGAGAATTATAAATTGTAAAATTCCCTCATCTTTCTTAGTCTCAGCATCCGTTATGGCTTGCAAATTGTAGAAGCCTCGGAGGTGTTACCAGATGTTATTTTCAGTCTTGTAGGATGTGGAACAACATTTTTTTGTGTTGTTTTATGTGCTATTAGATTGAAAACTTAGTCTTTTAAAGAGAGAATCCTTAAAATTTCATTTAATTTTTAAAATAGCTTCTGCGATGTTTTGTTCTCTTCTGAGGCCAAACAGATACCATATTGCTCTTTTCGTAATTTAAAAATAACATCAGACTGGGCAGCTGTACTAGAACCCCAAAAAGGAAGACCATATTATCGAAGATGAGACTCGAACATATAAAAATGTGTTATTTTGGAAGATTCTAAATTGATTTCCTTCCAGACAGATTTTATTCCAAAGCAAGCTGAGGCTAGTTTCTTACTTAACAAATCGATTTGCTGGGAGCATTATGTATGGTGGCTGTCTAAAAGAATACCAAGAAATGTTACAGAATCAACGGTACTGATCTGTCTATTATTGAAGCAAAGGTTGAAGAGCTCCTTTATAGGATAATGCTACTGTTTTATTCACGTTAAAAGAGAGTAAATTAGAGTCGGACTTGGTTTTTGTTATAAGTACCTGGATCAAAAGTTATAGTTGCATGAAGAGATACAATATTAGAGTTGCTCCAAGTGAGACAGGTATCATCAGAAAAAAGACAAAATGTTCCATCGATTTTTAAAGTAGCATTTTTTTTAATTTTAAATTTTTAAATATTTTTTTTAAAATTTATAAAGAAGAAGAAAAGTAGAGTACCCAATACTGAAACTTGTGGTACCCCACATATGTACAATGTTTTTGAGACTAGAGTCGGTATCATTTGCTCTAACCAGTGTTTTCCTATTCGTCAAGTAAAATTGGAACCAATTCAAAGAAATACCTCGAATTTCGTAGAACTTTAGTTTTTTTGTCGAAATGTTGTGATTTACACAATCAAAAGCTTTGGCATCGTCACAAAAAACATTAGCAATGTAAATATTATTGTTTATGTATATATATCTTCTATATGTATATATATCTTCGGTTCAAGAAGAGACAGTAGAACCACAAATACACCAAATCAATATTGTTTGAAAATTTTGGTTTTTCGACAATTAATCAAAATTTCAACCTACGAATTGCGCCAATAACTGAACGTTTGTAGAAGGGCTCTAGGCTCATCTATCGGTGTATACCTCATATCCGGGAAAATTCGAATTTTTAAGTTATAGGCTTCATAAGTATGATCAAATCTATTTCCTATGGGAAAAACAGTTTTTCAAGCTCAATAATTCCTGTAATGCCTTCAGTTATCATACTTGACCTTGTATGCATCAGATAGAGTAAGTTTCAAACTAATTTTATGTTAATACATATTTAAAATAATAACAGTAGTAAAAAAACATTTGTTGGGATTAAAATTAATCTACCCTGAACAAGTATGATGGATAAAAGTAAAAATTACAGGACCAAACAAAAGTGAATTAATACTTTCTGTAGGGTAGGCAATTATCTTTTCAATTTTTATCTTTATCAATTATCTTTTTATCAACTCACTTTTGTTTGATCCTGTAATTTTTACATTTATCCGTCATACTTGTTCAGGGTAGATTAATTTTAATTCCAACAAATGTTTTTTCACTACTGTTATTATTTTAAAGATTAACATAAAATTTAAATCCTTTGGCTGAAGTAACTACACATATTATTGTGTCACTCTGCCATGGTTCCATGTAAGGTCCTACGTCCTACCTACAAATTTTCCAACCAATATGGTTGATGTCATGTGATGTCAAGGGTTAATCTGAAAATATTTTTAACATCCTTTAAAATCGGATAATATAATGTAACCTCAACTGTTTAAAAACAACTCAAGGGTTTTTACCCGTATATTTTGGTGGCTTAAAGCATGTAAACTTGTAAGTATAACTATCTATTCACTTTTTTACTTTTGTCAAAATTTAACCTCACGTTGGCTTTACTTATAGAGTTATACTTATTTTAGGTGATAACAGTGATGATGAAATATTGATTCCGAAAACGTTTTGTTGTGATATAGGCCTTTTTAGGGATTTTAAATATACCTTTTACAAGATAAGGTTTTTATTTTTTGTGATTTATGGTATACAGCCAGTTACAGAAATTTTTCCTTGTGATAATTTTAATAGCACCCTTCCACTCTTACCACAACTTTGTTATTGGCTGCCCACCTAAAGTTGTTAGTACAATTACAATTTAAATTTGAAATTTTTTTATATTTTGTAGGACTTTTTCGTTAAACGATTAAGGGTGAACTACCTTACTACACATTGACCATACAAAACTTTTTCTTCCCCACATCAAGAGCATCATGGATAGCGTCATTTAAACTTTATATTTTCTAAGTATGTAATTAAAAATTAAAAACCATGACGCCCCCAGCTGTTCGACAACATGCAACTAAAATATCATAAACCAAAGGAAAAGAAACTTATTTAACTTTTAGTCTTACTTTTATAGAACAAACTTCACAACTTGTTTATTTTAAATACAAAAAAAGACACGGAAACTTTATGTATTGGTAAAATAAATTCTGCTGCATTCTACGGTAAATGCTGCAAAGTTTATCTATATTCGCATAATAAATATTGCATAAGCATAAACTTTACTTTGAAAGTCAAGCATAATTTCTATCTAATGAATTTTAGTAAGAAGATTTAATCAATAATTAACTTTTAATTGAGAGATTCAAAGGTACTTTATTTTATTCTATACGATAAAATACGAAAAATCACTAAAATTGAAATGGGAGTACGCTGGACATGTAGCTAGGAGCGATCTAAACAAATGGCACAGAACAATTCTACCCTGGAGACCATACCAACACAAAAGACCCAGAGGTAGACCTCCTACGAGATGGACAGATGATCTGAAACGAACTGCCGGGAAAAATTGGCTACAAGTAGCGTACAACAAAAAACAATGGAAAGGAAGACTTGAAGAGGCTTATGTTCAGATGTGGACGTGAATGGCTAGACGAAGAAGAAGAAGAAGAAGAAAAATAAAAAGAAGAAGAAGAAGAAGAAGAAGAAGAAGAATACCAATTATGGTATAAAACAAAAATCAGGTTACTACGATGTTAGATCTTTCCTACTCTATGTACGGAGTTGAGTTGTGGACTCTCACAGACTTTTGAGAAGCAGTTGAAAGCCTGGCGGTTTCTGATCTATTTAGGCCATTTGGTGTACTTCCTGTGGTGAGTCCATCTCCCCATTGTCTATTCATTTCCATATCAAGCTTGTCATGGAGGATGGGTGTTTGATTGGTTAGCTTGGATTTTTCTGTATTCTCTTAGAAGAAAATAACTTAGTAGTTGCAGTGGTGGGATATAATGCAGAATGGGAAAACAATAGTTCGGTATTGGTATAATTATATTGTATCTGAGATAATTCGCATGATTGGGTATCAACAACTCGAGTGTTTGCTCCTGAGCCATACAGAGGAATCATTTTTAGCTGTCGAGTATACAAGTCTGAGAACAGATAATCTTAGTATAGAGGTTGTGGAACCCCATATGGTGCCACATATCTTTTGGATTAGATTATTTCGTGTTTTTAGTTTTGCTGGAATTTTTTGTAGGTGTTACTTAAAACTAAAAGTTCTGTCAAGTATTACTGGAAGACATTTTGGTATTGAGTTATGTTTTCAAAGTTAACGGAGAGATTTTTGTTGAATTTTGTCGTATGCTGTTTATCGAAACAAGCCCGTTGTTTTAGGCTTTGGGAAGTATTCTCCCACAACGGCAAGGTTCCTAATATTGTTTTTGTAACATACATGTTATTATTTAATATATCTTGTTGTAATGATTCAGTCGTCAGCGTAGCCAAATTTCTCCGAAGTTGTCCTAGTCAGGTCCACCACGTAAAAATTAAACAGTAAGGGTACCAAAACAGATCCTTACGGTAGTCCATTGCTGAGTTTCATTTGAAATCTTTAAATATTTCCTATTGTGACTTGAAAGGGTCTCTCGGTAAGCTTGTTATTAATGAGTTTAGTTATTTTTTGATACTGAAGGGCACGGACGAGTTCCTGATTAATCCTTGTCACCAGATGATGGCGTATGCAGCTGATAGGTCAATAATAGCAACGGATATTTTTAGCTTTCTTTGAAAACCTGCTTCAATATGTGTTATTAGGAAGGAAGTTAGGTTTAAACCGGTCGCTCTAAAAAGGGCCATAAAGTGTTTCAACTATTTCTATTACTTATACTATACCTCATATTATTTATAGATCAAGTTACAGTTATGCGTCACCCTCCTAATTTTCTTCTTATACTATATAGACGGAGAGCTAGAGCCAAAAAATCATCGTCATAAGTAATATGGAGTTTTTCCTGTGAAATGTGTCTATTGTATATTGACAATTATGATCCCTTTTAGGCTGACACCTCAGTGGATACAGGAAGTAGCAATAAAGGATGAAAGGGGAAAGTTAGTGCAGTCATTAATGCCTGGTTGCACCAACAGATCTTAAGTTCCAGATTAGCTAAGCTCTACTTATAAATAGGGCCTCCTTGAGTATCACTTACGTTGCACCATAATTTTAGATTCTTACCTTATTATCAATTATATCTATTATTATATTATGGTATTCTTATTGTAATATATTATAATTATATTAAGTTAATTGTTATGATATTCTCGACTTAAGCTTAAGATGTGTTGGTGCAACCGGGCATAAAAGTCTTCACCTCCTATTTTGTTAAACCTCGATCGATTTGCATGAAAATTGGTGACTAGTTAGAGCATACCTCAAGAAACAAAACTGATTTGGTGCCACTTGCACTTTTACCCTGGTGTTGAATACCACCCCTTACCGCGGGTGAAAACTATTTTATTAAAAATAACCACACAAATCGATAGAGGGACAAATTTGAAGTAAAATTTGTTATATCATGTTATTAAAATAAATCAATACTTTTTGAGTTATTAAAGATCAAAGATTTGTCTATTTAAGAGCATACGCGTGAAGTTACGGAGGATAAAAAGTACATGTTAATTAATTGTATGTTAGTAAAATATTATTTTTATATTATTTCGATATTTAATTGATTTTTTTTTCATTATAAACTGAATATGTCCAGAAACTGGGGATGTCCAATAATGGGTTCAATTTGACAAATTCGAATACACTTTTGCTAAATTCATAATATCGAAATAACATAAAAATATTATTTTGGTAGCATACAATTAATTAATATTTTCTTTTTATAATCTGTAACTTCATGCATGTGCTCTTAAACAGACAAATCTTTGATCTTTAATAACTCAAAAAGTATTGATTTATTTTAATCACATGATATAACAAATTTTACTTATAATTTGTTTCTCTATCGATTTGTTTGGTCATTTTTAATAAAATCGTTTTCACCCCCGAGAAGAGGTGGTATCCACCCCCAGGGTGCCCCCCAAATGCCCCCATCCCTTGCACCCCCAAGTGTAAGTTGGCACCAAATAATTTTTATTTCCTGAGGTATGTTCTAACTAGTCACCAATTTTCATGCAAATCGATGGAGGTTTAACAAAATAGGAGGTGAAAACCTTTAAAGACTACACTAACTTTCCCCTTCCTATATCCACTGAGGTGTCAGCCTGAAAGGGGCCATAATTATCAATATACAATAAACACATTTCATATTCCAAACTCCATATTACTTATGACGATGATTTTTCGGCTCTAGTAGACAGTATCTCTATTCTGTTTATATATATATATTTGTTTTCGTACGGTTTACTCATGTATACGCCTATTGTTAAATCTCTTCAGGTAGAAATGTCGTGTGAAATATCGATGCAGTTATGCGGAAAATTCGGGTAAAGAATTTCCAAAGCGAAAGGTGAAAGACAATCCGGAATTCCGTTTGTCAAGAGAATGTGATTTTGGAGAGAAATATTTTTCATTATGTTTTAGCGAGGTGGCCATACGTAAATTAACAGAAGTTAATTGTGAACCATCATTTATCTCATAATATGTGTAAGTTTTTAGCTTGTAAAAACTGTCATTATAGATAGCAGTGCGTGAAGGATTTAAAGTGTGCGTGAAGTAACAATGTATTTTAAATGGGATTTACTTTTTCGCACTGTTTTTTGGCACACTTTCATATAATCAAATATCCTTAACTTTCGCGTTGTCATGGTGATGACATGTGAGCAATAAATTACAAGAAAAGTTTTGACAGTTTTGTGGTTTGATAGAAGTTAGAATTTTTAAATGTCAAAGTTCTAAAAATTGTAGAATAGGAATGAATTTATTTGTTTGTCGTAGATAAAATATTGTATGAAACTGTGCGTGAAGTACTTTTTGCGAACTCGGTTTTTCTTTTTCTTTTTTTTTTTGTTGGAAAAAGCGGGTTTTTTCAACAAAATCTTTAATTTTCAACTAAACTTTTAGATAAGTAGTTGTTAATCAATAATTAAATAACTTGGTAACGTGAAAGCCCTTTCCGTATATATTATAATTCCAGAAGTCTATGGAAATTGAATAAACAGTCTAGCAACAATTAAAATGTTAATTAAAAATTTACGGTCGCTATAATAACGACAAGAAGCATAAGAATAACTATGATTTTTTCATAAAAAGACACCTTACCTATCTAATGTACTATACAGAATTGAAATTGGACTATTTAAGCGGCATCAGGAATATTTTAAAATTATAAACAATTTTTTGGTTTATAAACAAGTAGAATATCTCGGGAAATATTAAACTAAATTAAATTGTGAAAACGGTGTTCGAAAGACAGCGGCAGGACGCTTCTTCTAAAAGAAAAAACGTTTAATTATGACGAGTGGTTCCTGAGATACAACCGGTCAAAGTTGACCGGAATTTACGGCAAAGATATAAAACCTTATCATCAGTCTTTCAACTATTTCCAAAGATATAAACAATAGGATCATAATTTTCAAACCATCACCTTTTTATCTTTGTCCTCTTTCTCCACACCAATTTTCATATCTTTAAAATCCTCATAACATATATTATTATAATAAAAACTATCGATAATACGTGTGAAAATTGCCAAAAATAGCAAAATTCCAATCAAAAATTAGGTTGGAGAAAATGTAACCCTCAAAGTTCAAAATCGGTATACGTTAACAAAATGCATTTTCTCGGCTTCCCATGGAGCAATTTCCTTCATTATTTTTTTGTTCCCTAATAACTCGAGTAGAGCCATCGAACTAACGCATTATTAAATGTCAAACTTGCTTTTCTTTTGTTATAATATATTAATTTATTTATTAGAACAGAAAATTACATATTTTTTCCAGTTGTAGGCTTTTTTTTTAGATAAACTTACTACAAGTGTACCTTTTAAAGTTAAAAACATAAATATTCTCATTTGAAAGCTGTATACTTATTTAAACAATTTTTATTTAAACAAATTAAATTATTGTGTTATAATAAATAAATTAATTTATTATAACAAAACAAAAGCAAGTTTGACATTTAGTAATGCGTCAGTTCGATGGCTCTACTCGAGTTACTTGGGAACAAAAAAATAATGAAGAACATTGCTCCATGGGAAGCCGAGAAAATGCATTTTTTTAACGTATACCGATTTTGAACTTTGAGGGTTACATTTTCTCCAACCTAATTTTTGATTGGAATTTTGCTATTTTTTGCAATTTTCACACGTATTATCGATAGTTTTTATTATAATAATATATGTTATGAGGATTTTAAAGATATCAAAATTGGTGTGGAGAAAGAGGACAAAAATAAAAAGGTGATGGTTTAAAAATTATGATCCTATTGTTTATATCTTTGCCGTAAATTTTGGTCAACTTTGACCGGTTGCATCTCAGGAACCACTCATCATAATTAAACGTTTTTTTCTTTTAGAAGAAGCGTCCTGCTGCTGTCTTTCGAATACCGTTTTCACAATTTAATTTAGTTTAATATTTCCCGAGATATTCTATTTGTTTATAAGCCAAAAAATTGTTTATAATTTTAAAATATTCCTGAGGCCGCTTAAATAGTCCAATTTCAATTCTGTAAAGTACCTTAAATAGGTATAGTGTCTGGTTATGAAAAAATTATAGTTATTCTTATTCGTCATAATTATTGTCGTTACTATAGCGACCGTAAATTTTTAATTAACATTTCAATTGTTACTAAACTGTTCATTCAATTTCCATCAGCTTCTGGAATTATAATATATACGGAAAGGGCTTTTAAGTTACCAAGTTATTTAATTATTGATTAACAACTACTTATCTAAAAGTTTAGTTGAAAATTAAAGATTTTGTTGGAAAAACCCGCTTTTTCCGGGGAAAGTTTTCGTCGAAGTAAATCGGAAAAAACACGTCTCTATGCAGAATTTAATTGCGGTGAATTTTTATTTGGGTGTTTTTGGTGTAAAGTTAAAATCTTTGGAGTTATAGAGCAAAAATTGAAAAAAACGCGATTTTCGGGCGCCATTTTGTTTATAAAAAAAGTAGCACACTATCTCCGGACTTTGCATATCTATATTATTAATATATACAATCATAAGACTCGATTCCAGCAATAAAATTGCTGGTAAATAACTTTTCCCAAAAATGGCCTATTCTCCGATAATCAGCCCAGACTAATATTCAAATTTCGAGGATTATGGCGTATCAACCCGCCTTATCACAGGTTATTGCACTACCACAGGTTTTACTTAAATAATTTTCCTTGGCAAACAAATGCAATATCACATGTTAGAACAATATTAAAAAATGAACGGTACTTACCACACATCAACTCTCGATCATAGCATGACGCGAAATGGTTTGTAATGGGCTTGCTAATGCTGGGAGCGTCAAAACCGGAGAAGGTAATAACGACACAGGTGAAATCTAGATTTTAAGATAATTAAATTATATGACATTATTTCATATTCCATATTGAATACAACACCTAAAAGAACGTCTTAAGCTAAAAAAACGATATTCCATTTTGTTAGGGTTATGGCACTAACGAAGTCAGGGTGCGATCTGGTTAAGGGTCATTCCATTTCAAATCACTCAATTTTGGAGCAAAAAAAATTTTGGACCTCCGATTTGTCTGAAAATTGGTATATAGCTTCTGCGGAACGTAAAAATAAGATATTTAAGGTTAAAAAATCTTCTTCTTCTTGTTTTCTCAAAATGTTATTTAATGCGATTTTACAGTGATTTGGTGTTTATTTATACAAATTTGCATTTTCTATCGTAAAGTATCAATGGAAAACATAATATTTTAATAGAAGGGACTTAAAAATGTCATTATATGGCGTTATAACAAGTTATGTCGATTCAAAACAAGCTTTTGATCAAATTTTATAGTGTAGAAAACGTTAAAATACCGTTTTTAACATTTTTCTCCATTCCCAAAATACATCATAATCGATTTGGCTGAAAATTTGCCCACAGATAGACAAAACATAGGACTTTATAGTTCAGAGAAATAAGGAAAAAAAATATCGTGTTGGTGACACATCCCCCTCCAGGCTGAAACCAAATTTTTCGAGTAATATGGTCATCTATAATAATAACCTATATGTTTCCTGCAGCCGATTTTGATGATATACATAATTATAAACAAATGAAGATCAAAAAACGGTAAATTTTCGCTTTTTTCGTCTCTTACTAAAAAATTGGGCATTTTAAACAAATTTGAGAGTAATAAACTCATAAACCGTATAAAAAACTTCAATATGGCGTTCGCTGAATATGTCTATCCTTATTGGTTACTTAGAAAATTGCCAAATAAATCATAAATTTTGAGTTTTCATAAATATTCATAACTTATGTAAAAATTAACTTAGAACCTTCTTATTACATGCAATGCTGAGACTTATGGTGCTTAAATTACACCCTAAGTTCCAAAGCAATTGGTCAAATAGTTTAGAAGATATTTAATTTGATTACCCAAAATTAATTTTTTTTGCAACACTGTAAGTCAGAAAATGATAAAGTTACAGTAATATTTTGGATAGTTTATGAAAGAAAAAAATTTACAGTATTAATTTAATTTAAAAAAAAATGACAAAAAATAATTATAGATATTGCAAAATAATTTTGAAAAAACATGTGAATTAAAAAAATGGGGGGGCTAACTTTGTCCCTAAATGTCCTAGAACAGTTGTTTTTCTTTCTAAATGTGTATAAAAATTCAGTCTTTCTAAATATGAAAAAATAATTTTTCTACGGGTAACGGTTAAAAAGTTATTCTAATTGTTTATAAGTAAGCAAAAAATGGACATGTTTTTGCAAAATAATTTTACACTGTTTAAAATTATTTTTTGTCATTTATTTTTAATTAAGGTAATAGTATAAATGTTCTTCTTTCATAAACTGTCCGAAGTATTATTGTAACCTCATAATTTTCTGACTTATAGTGTTGCAAAAAAAAATGAATTTGGGAAAAATAAATTAAATAACTTTTAAACTATTTGACCAATTGTTTTGAAATTTAAAATATAATTTAAGTACAAGAAGTCTCGGCATTCCGCGTAATAAGAAGATTCTAAGTTAATTTTTACCTAAGTTACGAATATTTATAAAAACTCAATATTTATGATTTATTTTGCAATTTTCTAAGCAACTAATAAGTTTGGCCATATTCAGCGAATGCCATATTGAAGTTTTTTATACGATTTATGAGTTTCTTACTCTCAAATTTGTTTAAAGTGCTTAACTTTTTGGTAATAGACGAAAAAAGCGATAATTTACCGTTTTTCGATCTTCATTTGTTTATAACTATGTATATCATCAAAATCGGCTGCAGGAAACATATAGGTTAATAATATAGATGTCCATACTACTCAAAAAATTTGGTTTCGGCCTGGAGGGTGATGTGTCACGAGAAAAACCTTATTTCTCTGGACTATTAAGCGGTGAGAAGGATTTGAATTATATTACAATACCAAAAAAGTTACATGCAGTATTATAGTCAAAAATATAGGCGTCTATTGTAAGTACAATTAACTCGAAAATATCGACCTCACGACAAAAATTGTTAAAAAGAAATTGTAATAAATGTAAACACGATTTATTTGGAACAATTTCAGTTCCTACCATTTTTGTCGAAAAGTTAAAAATGGCGGAGATATTGAGCAAAACAGATTCTCCTTTAAAATCAATATGGCGGCTAACGTAACGAAGGAATTCATTCGTGATTTTAAATTTAGGCTACTATTGACATTCAAGGTCACTATAGCATTCAAGGTCAAATGCTATCCCGACTGGACTCAAGGTCCCTATACCATAGGTTGTATGGTAACTTTGACATTGACAAATGAAATATTGTCATCGTGACGTCACCCAGACGATCAATTTTACGAATTGTTTGTAAACATAATAGGATACGTGGTTTGGAGGCTATATTTTGTTATTAAATATCGTTAGTGTCTTAATTTGTGTTTATATCTTGAGATATAATGTATCTATAGATATCATTAAGTGTTTTTAGTATAATAACTTAAACCCAAAACTCTTTTACAAGAAGTGTTATATACGTTGACGCCTAGCCCTATTTCTTTCGCATTTTCTTTAAGCTCCACATACAGTTCTGTAATATCTCTTGCGGTTCTTCACATCAAGTTTACATCATTTGTGTATGTTACAATCTACTTAGACTTATTGAACAATATATCTAATTAAGTCTATAGATAATATATGTACCTAATTGTTTCATAAAAAATTATAACCTAATATTGCAGTCATCTGAAGATCGTTTGAATAAACAATTATAAAACAAATGAATATATAAAATAGGGAAAATTCCCTTTGTTGCACTGAAATTGTATTTTTTTTATAATTTACTGTTAATGTAAAACTTCACAGGTACCTATTGAATGGAATCATAATGTTTTAATAGTTTTAGATATTATAATCCAGTACCTAACGTAATCAGATGCTCTTATGTTAAACTTGAGGGAAAAACTACTAATTTTGATAGGTACATAAATATTTAGTTAAATCTCTTTTTCACCATGGTTTACACGTTAGAAGGAATTTATAATAATGTACTACATACATTATCCCCAATTCAAAATGATTATATACCTACTCAAAATCATTTAAAAAAGCGTAAATTGTATTCAACCCATTATTAATATACCTAGGATATTTGAATGATTTAGTCCCATATATAAACACAAGAAACAATCTACTTCTGCTTTAATTAAGTAGTAATGCTATTCTATTGCATATATTTAATTGCAATTATATTCTATGATTTTTGTAACTCTACAGGTATCTACCACATTTTTTAAAGAATATATTAAATAAATAGTCATTAAAAATCCAAAAGTATTTTTTTTAAATATACATATATTTTCAATCATTAAAAACATTCCTATTTTCCGAGTTCATTTCAATGAGTGAAGTGAATGAATTTGAATGCAGCATTCTGGGTGACGTCACTCCCGCCATTAGATTCTCGACGCTGATTGGTGGAAAGTTACCATGCAACCTGTCTATTTATGAACCTTGGACTGGACTAATATATACTTTTGAGTCTGATATTACTGCATGTAACTTTTTTGGTATTGTAATATAATTCAAATCCTTCTAACTACTTAAAGTCCTACCTTTTGGCTATTTGTGGGCAAATTTTCAGCCAAATCGATGATGATGTATTTTGGGAATGGAGGAAAATGTAAAAAACGGTATTTTACCGTTTTTTACACTATAAAATTTGATCAAAAACTTGTTTTGATTCAAAATAACTTGTTATAATGCCATATAATGACATTTTTGAGTCCTTTCTATTAAAATATTATGTTTTCATTGATACTTTACGACAGAAAATGCAAATTTGTTTAAATAAACACCAAATCACTGTAAAATCGCATAAAATAACATTTTGAGAAAAAAAGAAGAAGAAGATTTTTTTACCTTAAATATCTTATTTTTACGTCCCGCAGAAGCAATATACCAATTTTCAGACAAATCGGAGATCCAAAATTTTTTGCCTGAGTGATTTGACATGGAATGTACCTTAAACATTTCTGCTCACCTTTCGAATAACCATGCTGGACTATTTTTTTGATCGGCAGTTGTATATTCCTGGTTATTTTGCAGTCCCTCTTCTCCCTTTTGAAATAATACAGCGTAATTGAATCCTTTTTATAAAATCATTATTTTGTTAATTTCAAAACTGTACATCATCTATTATTATAGCGTTAAATCTACTTTGTCGTTCGTAAATAATTTACCGTTCGAACACAATGCGACCAGAAACGTATCCAATTAAACCTTTTCAATCAATAGAATAATTACACTCTTTTTCGACAATCCAATTCCGGACATACTGGATATTTTGCCACTTCGAGTTTAGTCTAGGAGCAAAGGGGGTAGAGTTTCAGGATACGATACAATATCGATACTTTTTAAGTATTGAGTGTTGTATTGGTTATGCCAATGAAGTATCTTATCGAGCATCGATATCGGCCATACTTTCTTTAAAAAATATCGTATTGATATTGATGGATGAAACACAATTTGACTTCAGAAATGGACTGGGAACCCGGGACGCACTCTTTGCACTAAATGTGTTATTGCAGAAATGCCGAGATCAAAGGAAAGACGTCTTTGCTGTATTTATTGACCATGAGAAGGCCTTTGATCGAGTACAACATCACAAATATTAAAGGATAAAGGAGTTGATAGTCAAGATGTACGAATCATAGAAAAATTATACTGGCGTCAAACAGCGAAAGCTTGCATAAATGAAAAATCAACAGAAATATGCAAAATACAAAGAGGTCCGAATTCATTACCCTACCAAAAAAACAACTTCCGAAAAACTGTAGCGATTATAGAATGATAAGCCTTATGAGCCACACTTTAAAAATCTTTCTACGTATCATCCACAGTAGAATCAGAGATAAATGTGAAGAAGACCAGGATGAACCACAATTTGGCTTCAGAAATGGACTGGGAACCCGGGACGCACTCTTTGCACTACATGTGTTATTGCAGAAATGCCGAGATCAAAGGAAAGACGTCTTTGCTGTATTTATTGACTATGAGAAGGCCTTTGATCGAGTACAACATCACAAATTAATTAAAATATTAAGGGATAAAGGAGTTGATAGTCAAGATGTACGAATCATAGAAAAATTATACTGGCGTCAAACAGCGAAAGCTTGCATAAATGGAAAATCAACAGAAATATGCAAAATACAAAGAGGTGTCAGACAGGGTTGTATACTGTCCCCACTGTTATTTAATTTATATTCAGATAGAATATTTAAGGAAGCGCTGCTAATTTGGAATGGGGTGTGAAAGTTAATGGAATTCTGATAAATACAATCAGATATGTAGACGATTCAGTTATTTTAAGTGATAATATGAATGGATTACAACACCTTTTAAATGCCATTGACACAGTGGGAAGAGAGCTTGGCCTAAATATAAACTGTTCAAAAACAAAATACAGGGTATTTAGCCGTTTTGCCCATCAAAATTCACGGTTATATGTTGATGGTCATATAATTCAAAGAGTACCCAGTTTTAAATATCTTGGTTGCTATATTACTGAACAACTAGATCCAGATAAAGAGATAAAGTGTAGAATCGAGATAGCCCGCAAATTTTTAAAAATGAGGTCATTCTTCTGTAATGATACCTTGCAACTTCAACTTCGAAAGCGCATGATTAAATGCTACAATTGGACAGTCCTCTTGTATAGTGTCGAAGCATGAACATTAAAAATATCCACCATTAACCGTTTGGAGGCCTTTGAAATGTGGCTGCACAGACGTATACTGAAAATACCATGGACGGCTATGCTGACAAATGTGGCAGTCCTTAAAAGAGCAAATGCTACCCGCGAGCTGCTTGATAACATCAAATATAGAAAGATGGCCTATTTTGGACACGTAGTAAGGGGAGATCGGTATAATATTCTTCAACTTATTATGATGGGTAAAATCGAAGGAAGCAGAGGAATTGGTAAAAAGCAGGCCTTTTGGTTGAAGAATATCCGGGAGTGGACAGGAATAAAGAAAGCAGAACACCTATTTAGAATAGCTCGAGACAGAGACAGTTTCGCCATGTTAATCGCCAACGTCAAGGGGACTTGATAGGGCACGTTAAGAAGAAGAATTGATATTGATTTCGATACGATATCGATAAAATACTCGATAAAATATCGACATAAAAAGGATTATTAAATATAATAATCATTGACATAATTAAAAGGACATTAAATTAATAAAAAAAATGGACACTAAAAATGGATTCTAAAAATATTACGAATATTTCTTATAACTTATGAATAGATTCTTATAAAAATTGAAAATGGCTGAATGCTTCCTTGAAAGTCGACTAATACTTACTACTTATGTATTATTTAAAACTAGTAAAATTTAATAAAAAAATTTTGTCCTGGTAAAAGGTATATTAGTTTAAAAAGCCCCTAAAGGGCTACAAACATGGAAACAAAACGTTTCCGCTCTGTAACAACAGCATCATCAGCGTTACAAGAACATGGTGAGCCAACCAAAACATACAAAGGTCAAAGCATTTCAAAAACAGACTAAAAGTCTTATATAGATGCAAACATTGCAAAAACCAAAGGATGGATAAAATTCCAATGGCTACGGCCCTAGGGCAACATATGACTCCCACACGTGGTAAGTGGGTCAATAGGTAACAATTAGGCCATTCTGTTACAAGAGGTGACAGGCAACTAACTTCTTGTAACTACAAGGTCACCTCTTGTAACAGAATGACCTAATTGTTACCTATTGACCCACTTACCACGTGTGGGAGTCATATGTTGCCCTAGGGCCGTAGTCATTGGAATTTTATCCATCCTTTGGTTTTTGCAATGTTTGCATCTATATAAGACTTTTAGTCTATTTTTGAAAGGCTTTGACCTTTGTATTTTTTGGTTGGCTCACCATGTTCTTGTAACACTGATGATGCTCTTGTTACAGAGCGAAAACGTTTTGTTTCCATGTTTGTAGCCCTATAGGGGCTTTTTAAACTAATATACCTTTTACCAGGACAAAATTTTTTTATTAAATTTTACTTGTAATTAATGGTATACAGCCAGATACAGGAAATTTTTCGTTGTGTATATTTAAAACTACTTTTAAAAAGAGAGGGAAATAGTATTTGTTGAAAATTATTTTTGCGTCATCATCACTAACTTCCATAATATTGCCACAAATGCCACACAGTATAAACAGTGTAATCGTAACAGTCATTTACTCACTCTCAAGAGTGTCAAGTTCAGGCCCTCAAGTGTAAAATATTATAACAGCTGATGCTTGGTTGCATATCACATATACTTTTATGTATATAATTATGATCTAAATACCTATTCCACAAAATACACTAAGCGCCAAAATTAACGCACCACCTTAAAAATGATTTTAGTGATTTTTTTAATGTGTTATAGCTTTATTCTTTAAGAATATCGATGTAATAATATTGTTGCTAAACAGATAAATGTCATTGTATACCGGGTGTAACAATGATAGTCTGTTTTTCCTCAAAGTTTGGAACATCCTGTGGAATATTTTAGCTTATATAAAATATTGAAGTTAAAACTCAACTGTAACCTTAAGCTATCTTAACATTTTGCTTTTTGATTCATTCGCTTATGTTGGATAATAAAAAAGTTAGGTACTTTAACAACTAGCAACGTTTTTCATCAATACAGTGTGTTTCTAAATAAGTGCGACAAACTTTAAGGGGTAATTCTTCATGAAAGAATAATGACCGTTTGCTTATATAAACATATGTCCGCAAATGCTTCGTTTCCGAGATACGGGATGTTGAATTTTTTCTTACAAATTGACGATTTATTTATTGCTCTAAAACCGGGTGAGATATGCAAATTAAATTTGGTAGATTTTAGGAGGTAGTTATTGAGCATTTTTTGGCATACAATTAAGAATTTTATATTCACCATTGGCTTGCATACGGGTAATATGACCGGGTAATATAACCCGTATGCACGCCAATGGTGAATATAAATTTCTTAGTTTTACGTCAAAAAATGCGCAATTGCTACCTCTTAAAACCTACTAAGTTGCATTTGCATATCTCAACCGGTTTTCCGGTAGAATATTCCACAGGGTGTTCCAAACTTTGAGGAAAAAACAGACTATCATTGTTACACCCGGTATACAATGACACTTATTTGTTTAGCAACAATATTATTACATTGATATTCTTGAAGAATAAAGCTATAACATATTAAAAAAATCACTAAAATCGGATAACAGGTTTAGGAAATATGAGACATTAAAAATGTCCCATCTTTAAGGTGGTGAGTTAATTTTGGCGCTTAGTGTATAATCAAACAACTGTACTGCCGTCCTTAGGAAAAACACCGCATATGCAAAAATTATGAAAATTGAGTTAGGCGCGAAAATTTAATCTAGAGGGTTGATATTACATGATTATTTAATAAAAGTACAATATTTACAACCCCAACTATATATTCTGAAAAAATAATAAACCTAGCATCTACAAAAACGTGCGTGGAACTAAGGAAAAACCCCGCAACTACAACATTACTTAGGTAAAACCCCGCATATACTTGTCGGAACCTGCAGTTACTGTGTTTATTCTAAGCAATGCCCAATTGCGGTGTTTTTGCTACGTAATTTGCGCGATTTATCAATTTATTTAGTTTCTTCTCAACTTGTTTATGGTGCGGTTGTGTTGTGTGTGCCAGGACACACCTTCATGTCCGCCGATAGCTTCCACCATCGGGTGGAACTATCTTTAAAGAAACAAAAAAAAACCTTCGATTTTAATGAGTTTGTGACAGTTGTTGGAAATGCAAATTCAAAAAAGGTTACAATAAAAACAATGCAGTATACAGATTTTTTTAAGTGGCAAGATTTCGCGTCACAAGCAAAAATTAAAAAAATACAGCCACGTTATTACTTGGCGAAAATAACAGAAATTGTTGCCAACAGGGGATCATTTTCTCTAAAGTACAAGTTAACAAATAAATCTGATAGTATTTTTGAAATGAATTTTCTTCAAAATAAAGTTTTAAATAAGAAACTTCCCATCCCTCAGACATTTACATCTTCTTGTGGAGTATCAAAAAATAAAAAAGAAACCCTTATTAAAAATCTCAAAACCATAATGCCTTCAAATAGATTACAATTTTGGCAAAACCCTGAGGAAGATAAGAATTAATAAAATAATTTCTTTGTATATTTAATTTTTTTGCTTTTGTATTAAATTTTGTTTGTTAGGGTTTATTCGGTATAATAAATGTGGTTTTTTTATTAAATATGTAGATTTAATAAATTATTCAAAAACTCATTTTGTTGTTTAATTATAGCTATTTTCTGTAACATTATGCTAAGAAAAAACACCGTATATACATAACATCCGTAGATGCTGTAGTTTTACTTAGCAATTTCTAATATTATTTACAATTTTTTTCCCAGTATCTGCCATAGTAGGCATAAAATTAGGATAAATTACTGCTTCTTTTTTTTTTTTTTTAAAAACATAGTTTACTTACAGACTTATTGATATAAAGTAAAATCGTTTTTAACCGCATTGTTGTAACAATTTTAGCACCTTTTAAAAGTTGCAGATTCTTTGAAGTCCATTTACTCATTTTTATAAATACTGCAGATGCGGTGGTTTTCCTTAGGAGGGCAGTGTAGCGTTTCATTTTTTTCTCGATATCGATATTTTCAATAATATCGAGGCAAGCGTATCGACAATACAAGAATATTGTATTGACTTCAGATAATAAGTATCGTATCACATTAATATTGTTAATGGTAGGGGAGCAAAGTATGCTAAATGTGCAGTCACTCGAGCGCTTTGGGGACCTATTGGGTTGTGAAGAGTAGGTCCTAAATTTAAAAAAAGTTAAGTAAAGTTTTCCATTTTAGTAGGCGCTTGCCATTCAACAATCGTTTTTTCCGATTATAGCGCCATCTATCCATAGTACGAAAAAATGTTTCGAATAAAAGTTGCTTATTTTTACGTAAAGAATCCAAATCTGGAATAAACATTTGGGGCTCCTATTTAAGATTTTAAAGTAACCCCCCCCCCCCCGCCCCACCTCCGTGGGTGGTCGTGTTTGGTACCATTCCATATATTATTCAAAAATATTGATTAAGTGTATTTTGGCAGAGAGGGGATACTTGAGGATAGGCTCCTGGAACCCGGGCGGCATAACCACAAATCAGAACATACTAGATGAACTCGCCAACAGATACGAGATGGACATCGTAGCAATTCAGGAAACAAAACTGACCAACAACTTCAACCTAAAGTTTCCTGGATACGACGTATATAGGAACGACCTCACTAGAAGATCAGGAGGAACGGCCATCCTAGTAAAGAAGGGTATTAGACACACCAGTTACACTACTCCACCACTGGTCAACATGGAAGCCACAACAATAGAAGTTAACATGAGGCAAGGCGCAATAAGGATCACATCAGCCTACGTAAGACCACAAGACCCTTTAATGGACGATGACCTAGATGCGTTCCTAAACATCGCCGAACCATCCATCATAATAGGAGACCTGAATGCAAGATCCCCCAACTGGAACGACAGAGCTACGAACAGAAATGGACGACTACTAAACAGATACATAGAAAACAACGAAGACACAATGGCAATGGGCCCAGAAGAACCTACCCACTACCCAGGAAACGCACTTCCGACACACATCGACATAGTTGTAGCCAAAAACCTAGGACTGCAATCAGAATTAATCACGCTGGACGAAGGATCAACTGACCACCACCCCATCCTATTAGAAATCGGAACATGGGAAGAGACAAACCCGCCAAAAAGAACAAAAAAGAAAATAAAGTGGACTAACTACAAAAGGTTAGTAAGTGAAGGAATAAACATAGTGCCAGTAATAAACAATCCAGAAGAAATAGAAGGAAAAGTCCTAGAGTTCGAAAATATCATCCAAGAGGCAATTAGAAACAGCACAACAGAGGAAGATGTCGAGATATTCATGGGAAGGTTCAAAGACATACCACAAGAAACACAAGAGTTGATAAGGGAAAAAAATAGAGCAAAGAAAACAGCAAGAAGAACAAGAAACAGAGTAGATAAATCCTGGGCAAATATTTTAAATAGGGAGGTCCAAACGGCCCTAAAACTCCACCGTAGCGAAAAATGGGACAACTTCGTACAAGAGATGGAAGAACAAGACTCAAACATGAGAAATGTCTGGAAGCTCCAGAAAATGCTGAGAAGCGACAGGAAACCCATCCCCCCACTACATGGAAGATACGGCATGGTATACACCATAGAAGACAAAGCAGAGGCGATGAGGACTACACTCGAAGATGAATGCAGACTGAACTTCCACCAAGACGAAGACGACGACTTCCTGGAAGAAGTCGAAGAACAAGAAGAAGGACCAGAAGACCCAGAGGACTTCATCCCCCCAACATCACCGGAAGAAATCAATGAACATATCAAAAATAGTTCACCGAGAAAAGCGCCTGGCCTCGACGAAATAACCAACAGAGCCCTAAAATATTTGCCCAGAAAAGCTATAGTGTATTTCACAAATATTATAAACGCAATATTAAGATTCAAGACATTCCCAAACAGATGGAAAGAGGCCCGTGTCATCATGATTCCAAAACCTGGCAAGAATCACACATTCCCACAGAACTACAGGCCAATCAGCTTACTTCCAGCGATCAGCAAGATAGTGGAAAGAATCATCCTCAGCAGACTGCAAGCGGAAACAACCCGACTAAATATCATCCCAGAGGCTCAATTCGGATTTAGAGCAGAGCACTCCAGCGAACTACAAGTCCTCAGGCTAACCGAGTACATAGCAGCCGGTTTCAATGATAAGCAGTACACTGGAGCAGCGTTCCTGGATGTAAGCAAGGCATTCGACAGAGTCTGGCACAAGGGGCTCCTATTCAAAATGCGGGATTACGGGTACAGCGGAGCGATGACGAGGCTAATCTCGTCGTACTTGGGCGGCCGGAGGTTCAGGATTCGGATAGGACAAGTCCTGTCCGAACTCGGAATCCCGGAGGCTGGAGTACCACAGGGAGCGGTCCTGTCACCCCTGCTGTACACGATATACACCGCAGATGTACCTAGAACACCAGGTACCCTCATGAGCCTCTACGCCGACGATACAGCAATAGCGGCCAAGCATAGAAACGCAGATATAGCAGTGACCAACCTACAAACTGCACTAGAAGAAATTGAAGCATGGTGTATCAAATGGAAGATAGCCATAAATTCAGAGAAAACACAAGCGGTTCTATACAAGAAAGGGAGACAGCAGCCAGAGGAACAATTGAGGGTGCAGAACAGGCCCATCGAGTGGAAAAACGAAGCCAAATACCTAGGAGTCATTATGGATAAAGGATTAACCTTCCAAAAACACGTAGAAGCCACAGTCCAGAAGGCCAACATAGCAAGAGCGAATCTAAGAGGACTCACAGGCAGAAAAAGTAAACTAACACTCAAAACAAGGTTAAGATTGATAAATAGTATAATCCTACCGGTATTAACTTATGCGTCTCTCGCATGGGGACACGTATGTAATACACACAAGAAGAAGATCCAAGCAGTCCATAACAACAGCTTGAGGGAGGCCGTCAGAGTCCCAAGATATGTAGCTGAAAGATTCCTGTTCAGAGAACTCCAACAGGTGAGAGTCACAGAAACCATGACAGACAAGGCAAGGGTCAAATTCGCAGAGTTAGAACATCACCCAAATTACATACTGCGAGAGACGCTAAGATACGACGAGTTCCACCGATGGAAGCACAGACGCCCGAAACAACAAATTATAGGATAAACTAAAAGTGATAAGTGATAGTAGTGTGTTCGTAGCTCGAAACAAGTGCCGAAGATAGCGTTACCCACGAAGTCCAAGTACCACGACCACCTCCAAGGTAAGCAAATATTAGAAAATTAGAAGGGCCTTAAGCCCCCAAAAAAATTTATATAAAATAAAAAATGGCGAAAGCCCCCAAAAAAATTAAAAAAACCAAAAACACAAAAAAATTAGAGCATCGAGTCATCGGGCGGGGCCCAGCAGGGCCCAACAGGGCTCAGTGGGGCTCGGCACGATGACTCGGGGCCCAAGCAAGCAATTTTTAGTACCGCGGATAAGTTATTAAGAAGATAAAGGCATAGAGCGCATCACGCTGGGCCTAGTTTTTTTTGCATTCGATTAGGGTACCACAGTGGAATCTTATTACCCAGGGTTCCATTGTGAAGAGCATTTGGCTACGATAGTTGTGCCCCCATCGCGCATCAGCGTGCTATGGGGGGGAAAGGGATGGCCTGGGGCATTGGAGCGAGGTGGGGTGATCCCTGTATAACTCGGGTCAAAACACCTCGCCCCAATGACTTGTTACACCCGAATGTACTCCTTCGAGAGGGTGAACAAATCCCACAGGTCGGGTTAAATCAAATTGCTTGCTTGCTTAAGTGTATTTTGCAGTTTTTCGATCTAATGTTTATTTTGCGAAATATCGCGGGATTTGTATTTAAAATTTTAAATTTACCCCCCACACCTCTCCGTGGGATGTCATGTTTGGTATCATTCGATAGATTTTTGAAAAATGTTTAACAAGTATTTTTTTGTTTTTCGATCTAACGTTCATTTCGCGAATTATTCGCTTTTTTTTTTGTGAAACTTTTTAACTCGCCCATTTCCTTACGCCCCGCTCAAATCGTCAGATTTTTTAAAAGTACACTCTTTTGCATGTACTTAACTTACCTTATCTTAATCTGACAATTTCGAGTATGTTTAAGGATAGGTGTTTTTTTCGGGCCCCCATTAACGAACTCCCCTGTGTTAAGAACCAATATATGGTAGAGGCACATCTGCAGGGTACCAGGTTTCTCCCCATATGCTAATCTGACGCGCTCGAGTAACTGCAAAAATCCCCGCTTGGGCTCCCCTACCATAAGGTATGTATTGTATCGGTATCGTATTGGTTTTCGATACGATATCAATACCATATCGACATTTTTATCGAATCAAAAATATTTATTAGTTTTCTCAGGATTCGAAAGAAATGAATACATTTAAAATACATTGAAAATTTTGACATGCGACATTTTGCACCTATGCTCTTAAGAAAGGCACACACATTCATTTTTTTGTACATGCAGTATCTGTATAATTTAATACCAATTCATACACTAGCAGTAAAAGTATTTTTAATTTTCTTGGGCATTAAATTTTCTTTGTAGACAAAATCACACACAGTCAGACCCACACAAAATCTTCGGGATTCAAAGTACTATGCGATTTATCTAAGCAATTTGTATGAATGTGTGCAATATAAATTGCTTGTGTTATAAGACGTGTAATAAAATACCGTTGGACGTAGTATGTACACCTTCTTTTGCTCCCAGACGAACAATATATCTACTTAATTCTTTTACAAAGAATTCTTCAGCTTTTTGCAAATCAACATCTATTTTTGTTTGAGGACGATCTAAAAGACGTAACGCTTGTAACTTGTAATTTAAATGTATTTGTAATAAAACATAAGAGTAAACATAAAATAGTGTACCTTGATCAAAATTAATCAATTATTTTTCGGGTCCACGTTTATTATAATATCATTATAAATTATTATTATTCCAGAAAAATACGGAACAATTTGAGATTAACGAGACACGCAGAATTTACTTTTTTGTTGAGATATCAATATGACAAAGTGTGAATACATATTGCTCTCGAGCGCTGCACCGGGTGTGAGTTATACCCCAGGCTGTGGGTGAAAAAACGTGATATAATTCAGGAATTTTTGAAACCTATCAGGTGTTGTAAAGGACGATGCCAGGAATAACTTCTACTAAAATGTGACCAAAAATATTGTGAGCTTGTTTTTTAATTGCGATTTTCATTTGTTAAATTTGCAATTTTTAAAGATTTTTAATTTTGCAGCTTAGGATATTGATTTTAAAGAAAAACTTTTTGATAGAAAGTTGTAGTAAATTAAAAAACCTACAATTTGAGCTATGGTAAGTTTAATTTCGTTTATTGGTTATTGCAAAACAGCATGCGAAAGGTCCAAAATGGCCGTTTGTTACAATTGCATTATTTATTGTACAAATAATTTTTTTTATTTTTTAAAGCTTTAAAATGAAGATCTTTCAATTCCAAACATAAAAAAAATTGCAAGGCTGGATTAACGAATTTGTTGCTTAGATATTATAAATTATTTATCCCAAGATGTCAAATGTCGAAGGCTATAACTTTTTGAAGAAAAATCGTAGAGAGTTGTTGTAACATCCAATCTCCTTCTAAAGAGATATATTTTCATATTCTGATTTTTAAACATTTTTAAACCTCTAATTTTTGGGTTTGAAAATAAGGAGGCAAATTTCGTTATAAACATTTAGAGCTGAAGCGGCCCAGTATATCCTATGAGTTTTTAACTTACAGATTATTGTTGCTGAAGAGGAAACGAAGATTTATAAAAAAATAAAAAGTTTCTACGACCAGCTGAAGCCGAGCTAAATGTTGGGTTTGAAAATAAGGGGGCAAATTTCCTTATAAACATTTAGAGCTGAAGCGGCCCTGTACATCCTATGAGTTTCTAACTTACAGATTATTGTTGCTAAAGACGAAACGAAGATTTATAAAAAAATAAAAAAATTTACGACCAACTGAAGCCGAGATAATTTTTTATTTTTTCTTAAATCGTAGTGCCTTTATTTATAACAGTTAAGAAATTATTTTACAGTCATTGACTAAAGAAAGACTTATATTATCTTAAAATAAAAAATATTATAAACTATAATTACATTTAATTATTAAAATTATTTTTAAAATCGGTGCTTTTGGGAGCGGCCGAATTTTGCAAATCGCCCGGCTCGCTTCAAATCCGCGCGCTCGGAAAATTTTTACGTAACTTGTATTAAATTTTGACCGAAAACAATTTAATAATATTACCATTATAATATACAGTGTATTTACCACTGTATTTGTTTTTCTTGATAAACTTTTATATGTGAAATCTCATTTCTGAAGAAATAATATTACAAAAATGATACACATAACTATATTTTTAATTTTTGCATTGTTATATAAATATAATAATAATAATGGTACTTCTTATTATACAATATAAAACTTTTTCTTCTTGTAGTGACTATCCGTTTTGGATGTTGGCGACCATCATGGCAATTTGGCAAACCCCATTTGGAAACTGAGAACCAGGAAGGCGAAGGATTACCTTGCTAGAAAATTTACGTACGTCGTTCAACACAACAACTACAAATCTTTTTAGAGCAGCAGTACCGATTTAGTGTGCAAGTACAGATTGCCATGATGGTCGCCAACATCCAAAACGGATAGTCACTACAAGAAGAAAAAGTTTTATATTGTATAATAAGAAGTAACATTATTATTATTATATTTATATAACAATGAAAAAATTAAAAATATACTTATATATTTCATATATATGTATCATTTTTGTAATATTATTTCTTCAGAAATGAGATTTCACATATAAAAGTTTATCAAGAAAAACAAATACAGTGGTAAATAGACTGTATACCCTATTCCACGAACATACGCCTGTTTTGGATTACTTCGACAACGAATATTTTACTGTGCAAAATAAGAAGAACGAAAGTAAATTGCAAATTACATTGTTGTTTATTGGAATAATTATTAGCGCCATTTACTTTCGTACTTCTTATGTTGCACAGTAAAATATTCGTTGTCGAAGTAATCCAAAACAGGCGTATGTTCGTGGAATGGCCCATATATTATAATGGTAATATTATTAAATTGTTTTCGGTCAAAATTTAATAACAAGTTACGTAAAAATTTTCCGAGCGCGCGGATTTGAAGCGAGCCGAGCGATTTGCAAAATTCGGACGCTCGCAAAAGCACCGATTTTAAAAATAATTTTTAATATTTAAATGTAACTATATTTTATAATTATTTTTAATTTAAGATAATATAAGTCTTTCTTTAGTCAATGACTGTAAAATAATTTCTTAATTGTTGTAAATTAAGGCACTACGATTTAAGAACAAAGAAACAATTATCTCGGCTTCAGTTGGTTGTAGAAAATTTTTATTTTTTTATAAATCCTTGTTTCGTCTTCATCAACAATAATCTGTAAGTTAGAAACTCATAGGATGTACAGGGCCGCTTCAGCTCTAAATGTTTATAACGAAAACTGCCCCCTTATTTTCAAGCCCAACATTTAGCTCGGCATCAGTTGGTCGTAGAAATTTTTTATTTTTTTATAAATCTTCGTTTCGTTTTTAGCAACAATAATCTGTAAGTTAAAAACTCATGGGATGTACAGGGCCGCTTCAGCTCTAAATGTTTTTAACGAAATTTGCCCCCTTATTTTCAAACCCAAAAATTAGAAGTTTAAAAATGTTTTACGCATTTATTTACATCAGAATATGAAAATATAACTCTTTAGAAAGAGATTGGATGTTTCACCAACTCTCTACGATTTTTTTTTTAAGTTATAGCCTTCGACATTTGACCTCTTGGGATAAACAATTTATAATATCTAAGCAACAAATTCGTTAATCCGGCCTTACAATTTTTTTTTATGTTTGGAATTGAAAGATCTTCATTTTAAAGCGTTAAAAAATAAAAAAAATTATTTGTACAATAAATAACGCAATTGTAAAAAACGGCCATTTTGGACCTTTCGCAGGCTGTGTTGCAATAACCAATAAACGAAATTAACCTTACCATAGCTCAAATTGTAGGTTTTTAATTTACTACATCTTTCTATTAAAAAGTTTTTGCCTAGAATCAATATCCTAAGCTGCAAAATTAAAAATCTGTAAAAATTGCAAATATAACAAATGAAAATCGCAATAACAAAAAAGCTCACAATATTTTTGGTCACATTTTAGTAGAAGTTATTCCTGGCATCGTCCTTTACAACACCTGATAGGTTTCAAAAATTCCTGAATTATGTCCTGAAATCGACCTATTTTTCACCCACAGCCTGGAGTATTAAGCGTATCAGCTGGGTCATTTTCAAATTACTCTATTTTAGCGAAAACTGCATCAAAGTGAGTTTAGTAAAGCTCAAAAGCATCGTTTTCCATTGTACTATTATAGTCCTCATTAACATGATACTGAATTTTTTGATGTCTTCCTACGGAAAAATTATTGTTGACCAATTGTTTTTTATAAATAAATTGTAGGTATACCTACTTTAAAAAAATTTAATTTCGTCAAAAATGTATAGAATTTAATTTATTTTTAATTTATTTTAAAGCTTCTAGTCGTAGTTTTAAAAAGAGGTGCATAAAATCTTTTTACGTTGAGCAAACGCAAAGTTTTAAGCAAAAATTTCTGATATAGTCGATAATTTATTATCTTTAAAAAATAAATTTGCAATATCTCAGCTTTTAATGTACCGATTTTTCAAAGTTTGTTTGGTTTATTTTTTAAAGGCAACAAAACATAATTGGAAAAAAGGGTATACAATTAAAAAAAAATGAAAAAAATCTTCTGTGTAAAAGGTATATTAATTTGAAAACTCCAATAAAGGGCTACATTAAAAAACAGAACGTTTTCGCTCTAAAGAGAGCATCATCAGTGTTCTAAGCCTAAAATAAGTATAACCATAATTAGTGAAGACAAAAGTAAAAAAATTAATGGTTGACCAAGATAAAATATTAGGTTATACTCACAAGCTCTACATGTTAGCCACCAAAAATACATGGGTTAAAACCCTTAAAATATGGACTAAAAGTCTTACATTGACGTGTTGTATATTAAATCCTGGCGATGGATAAAATTTAGGATTACTCAAAGCATCATATGACTATTCCACGAGCATGTGGGTGGTTGAGTCGATTTCTCTGTCTTCACAAAGAGAAGACTTTTCTGAAGACAAAGAAAGACACTGAAATCACATTGAAGACAGATAAATCGACTCAATCACCCAAATTCTTGTGGAATAGTCATATGATGCTTTGAGGTATCCGTCTAAACAACTTCATCCATCGCCAGGATTTAATATACAACACGTCAATGTAGACTTTTAGTCGATATTTTAATTAAACCCATGTATTTTTGGTAGCTTAGCATGTAGAGCTTGTGAGTGTATCCTAATTTTTTGTCTTGGTCAACCTTTAAATTTTTTACTTTGTCTTCACTAATTATGGTTATATGTATTTAAGGCTTAGAACACTGATGATGCTCTCTTTAGAGCGAAAACGTTCTGTTTTTTAATGTAGCCCTTTATTGGGGTTTTTAAATAAATACACCTTCTACACAGAAGATTGTTTTCTTCAATTTTTGTAATTAATGGTATACAGCCAGCTACAGGGATTTTTTTCCTTATGGGTATACAATTATTCCTAGTTTATTAGTTATAAACATTTAAACAATTAACTTGTTAATAACAAATTCCTGCCCAAAAATTCGTATTATCATGTTGAAAATTTGGATTCAATGGGTTAAAATACATACAAATTAAGTATCAGTAAAATTTCATGGACCTCAATTGACCACGAAACCCTCTTTGCCCCTAGACTATTTCCTGCAACCAATCGTTTTATAATTAATTATTCCATTTGTGTATGAGACTTCCATTAATCCAATGTTTTTCAAAATGAGCGATTGAATATTACGGTGATGGAAATTGTGGAGTTTTTTATTAATTTTTTTCTTTGATTTTGGTAATGTGAAAATAATTTGAAAAGCTTAGTTAAAGGAACAATCGTTAACAAACATTTTATCCTACAGCGTCGTACGTTCACTATTTTCTTAAAAATTTGAACAAAAATATACTACGTAATATGTAGATATAAATATACTATCTATAAATAATACAGTAAGGGGCAAAATTATGGAATAAATTCCGTTTTTTTGGGAATCGGCAATTTTGGAGACACATCCCGAAATAGATCGATTTGTATTTTTAAATTGTGTTTTTTTGGCATATATATCATACTATTGACGTTATCCACCTGGGTGTAATGACATAATCGATGATTTTTTTAAAGGAGTCGTGCGCAAGCTCATTTGAAAGGTTATTCAATTATCTATTCAGTACTATAAATCAGGGGTCATCTATTAGCGGACCGCGGTCCGCATCCGGACCGTGAGCTACTTTTGTACGGACCGCAATTAAATTCAGAATATAGCGTTTGGCAATTTTGAAAATGTTTGGCCATGAAATTGTATATTATGTTTGACTCAACTTGTGTGTGCGAAGTCGCTTTATCAAGAATGAACTTTATTAAAAATCGGTACAGATCTCAGCTAACAGATGAATATCTCAACTCCCCAATGAGAATCAGTTGCACCAAACTCACTCCAAACTTCAGACAGGTTGTACATAATAAAAAGTGTCATTTTTCTTACTGATAATTTAATTTTGTAAAAAATGACAAATTTTCTGATTCGGTTTTTTTTTGTGGATTCCTGTTCAAAAATGTCCCCTTAAACAAATCAGAAGGGACCCGAGATGCCGGACGAAACAATCTTTTTATACAAATTCAAAATTACCTTTTAGTCCCGAAAATTGTATTTAAAAATAGGTATTTTGTCATTTTTTTTAAAAGTTGATGGTTTTCGAGCTATAAGCGATTTAAAATCTGAAAAATATGAAGGTACCTACGCATTTTCGAGGTTTGAAAACTCATATGTAAATTATTAGTCTTCAGGTTACCAAGTGCCTAAATTGAAATTTATAAATTCAATTTCAAGATTCTAATGAGTAATATGAACTTGCCTACTTCAATATAGACTGTTGTTTTTAATTGGTAATAATTATGCGAGTCCACTCGACTTTTAAGTCGCCGCACACCGCAATTTATTATACTCTGCCGTACTTTTATACATATTATACGTACTTATGCATAAAAATGCCCCGCAAATACTTCACATTTATTAAAATTTTATAATTTATTATTAACATATTCTTTTCTTAATGATTTATTTATTTATTCACTTAATTATTGCCAATGTTCTAATTAAATACGCCAATAAAAAAACGGTCGAAATTGAAATAAACCCCGATAACTCATCAAAATCTTGAAATTGAATATTTAAACTTCAATTTAGATACTTGACAACTGCAAAAATAATAATGTGCACATGAATTTTCAAGCTTCAAAAATGCTTATTTTCGCATTTTTCAGTTTATAAATCGCTTAAAACTTGAAATCTATCAAGTTTTGAGAAAAATGACAGAAAATCTTTTTTGTTTAAGATGACCCAAAAATGATAAAAACATATTTTCGGGAGCAAAAAAGGTGATGTTTGGGATTTATTAAAAAAATGTTAAAACAAATTTTGCCTAAAAATTTCGCACTGCACCCTTCTGATTTGTTTACCGAATTTTAAACAACCAGACAGGTAGTGTTAACTCTGAACCCCGGAAGTGTCATAGGTTTTCGAAATGGACCCTAAGGAAATATAATTGGTGACCCCTGCGTATAAATATTAACATGATTCAAAATTCAAAATAAGGCAGGAACTATAATTCGAATTATTTATCCTCTGCGCTTTTTAATGGAAAAATAAAGCAGAACAGAATGATGAAATAGTCGGCAAGGGAATCTATAATTGCATTTACGACCTGTCGTTCACCGTGATAATAATCTTTAGCGAACTAGTTCCTTTTATACCCACAAAAGTAAATAAAAATATAAACTCAAAGTAAACATGATTCAGATTTGATTACAGAAGAGGGCGTCTATTATGTATGTGCTTATACGTATTTCAGATTCAACTTAATCTCTTCAGAGTAGTGTTGCCCAAATGCAAGACCAAGACGAGACTTGGTCTTGCAACAGTACACCTGGTCTTGGTCTTGGTCTTGGTATTGCGCTACAGGTCTTGGTCTTGGTCTTGCAGCAAGAGTCTTGCAAGTCTCGCAGTTGCCCATTAGCCTATTACATATCTTAGAACAACGTAACATAATAGGTAAATTTTAAGCTTGAATTATTTATTCGTTAACAATATCGCTGTAATAATATTGTTGCTAGAAGGTAAATTGTCGTTTTACCTCTCGGTACCAATGAGTGTACCAATCAAACTGTGTTTTTTTCTCAAAGTTCGCATCATCCTGTGGAATATTCTAGCCTTTATAAAATACTGAAATTAAAACCCTACTACAGTCTGATATTTTCTTAACATTCAGTTTTTGAAGATATTCTTCTTTAGCGGCGATTCGATTGAGGGTAAAATTGTACATAAATCTGCGCGCCTGCGCAGACAGACAGTATGTAGTTCCTTGCTAATCTTTCAAGATAGGTATGTATGTATCTGTATCCGTGCAGATAAGTCATTAAAAGAATATATTAGTGTTTTTAGTAAATGTATTATTTATTATAATTCTTGTGTTTTTGGATTTGTGTTTCTCTGTAGTAAAATAATAAAATATTAGGTAGGGATAACATTTTTACACGCCGTGTTGTGTAATTATATCCGAAACTTACATGTCAATTGCAATGACCTCGCTAGAGTAGTTGGTAGGGCGTTAGGTCCGAGATTGGAACGACGCGGGTTCGAATCCTGGGCGATTCATTTTTTTTTATTTTGGGTTGTTTTAATAAAAGTTTTTTGAAAGTGGTAGATAAGAAGGTTTGGTTAATTTTTAAATAAAATAAAAATAACCTCTTAAGTATATTTGCTTTGTTGAAATTACCTATATAATAGAAGAATATCTTCGTACGTGCGTACAAAGTACACACACATTCTTTTTTTATTCATTCGCTTGGATAAAAAAAGTTAGGTATTTTAATAACTAGCCATGTTGTTCATCAATACAGGCTGTTTTGAAATAAGTATGGCAAATTTTAAGGGGTAATTAAAACAAACGATTATTAATTAAAGTAATTAAACAAACCGGTTACACGTAGGTATGCGCGCCATTTTTGAATATTAAAATCTTAATTGTAGGTCAAAAATGCGTAATAACTACCTCTTAAAACCTACCAAATTTCATTCGCATATCTCAACCGGTTTTAGTGCAATAAATAAATCGTCAGTTTGTAAGAACAATTTTAACATCCCCTATTTCGGAAACGAAGCATTTGCGAACATACGTTTAAAAGCAAACTATCATTACTTTTTCGTGCAGAGTAATTACCCCTTAAAGTTTGTCATACTTATTTAAAAACACCCTGTATTGATGAAAAACATGGCTAGCTAAAAAAGTACGTAATTTTTTATTCTCCAACATAAGCGAATGAATCAAAAAACAAAATGTTAAGAAAATATGAGTTGGGTTATAGTTGGGTTTTATGATGGGAATATGAGAGGCTATAGTTGGGTTTTAATTTTAATATTTTATAAGCTAGAATATTCCATGGGGTGATGCGAACTTTGAGAAAAAAAAACACAATTTGATTGGTACACCCGGTATACAATGACAATTTACCTCTAGCAATAGTATTATTACAGAAATATAAAAAAAATCACTTCAATCGGACAACAGGTTTAGGAAATTCAAAACATCAAAAATGACCCGTTTTTAAGGTGGTGCGTTAATTTCTTAGAGTAGTGTATATCACCAAACACAAAGAGTAACAAAAGAACAGTCGATTGATAAAACAAATGACCAATTTAATTTAACTACAGAAAAAACTGCTATAAATGTGCTTTTGCCTTGCATACATTTCACTGTAATATTTCCTTATTCAATGCCTCGGTAGACAGTATATCGGTATTCAATATTTCGTTATTTTGTTTACACGGTATGTATAGCCGGCATTATCTGCATTAATGTGTCTCGTTATTAATACTTTTAAGTATTAGCTGCATTCTTTCAGCAAATTTTGTCTAACTGAATGAGGTCATTTCACAATCAACAGAAAAAATATACATAATAGTCTAACTATTCTATATACCGATAAGATGTTATAGGTATTTTTTTATCAGCTACCTATTTTTTAACGACAATATTGTCGGCATCGCAAGGTCGCAACGCAAGAATATTAATTTATGAATAAAGTCCGGCTATTCTCAAAACCTGGACAACTAATTTCAGAGCGAAGATGTCGTCTGCTGGGAAAGCATGTAATGTTTTATTTTTGCATTGTAATAATGATCTCTGAGTACGTGTCAAATCTGTCAAGTGTTATTTTAATAGATATTTTTGATTCGCTATGTATGTTTGTGGTATTGTTCGTAATGCGCATGAGTCAAATTTTCCAAATTTTTGTTAAAATTTTTTTTGTCTTTCACAGAGTATCTAAAAATATACCCGAACTAATATACTCTCTAAAACGACCCACAGTTTGTTCTAACTGCAAGACGCAAGAGTCTTGCAGGCTTAGTCTTGTTCTTCCTCAAATCTTGCACGGTAAGTCTTGGTCTTGATCTTGCTCAAATTAGGCGGTCTTGGTCTTGCAAAAACGCAAGAACAAGACCAAGACTGCAAGATCAACACCGATTTTGTGCAACACTACTTCAGAGCACCTGTGTAGAAGCGCTGAAGTGGAATTTATTTATTTATTTATTCATTTATTTATGTATTTATTTATTTAACAGGACGAACCCTTTTTCCTTACAAAAAATTACATTACATAGATATAATTAACAGATAAACTGTAGTCATACATTACATATTTTAAAAGTAGGTATTAATAACATTAATGTCTCTTTTTCTTAAACTATTATTGAATGCAGACACAGATGGATTAAACAATTCAACACTATCTTGCCAATGATTGGCAGTTCTCATCATCCTTGTGATTGTCTCATTTTTACTATAATTAGTGTGATGCTTTAGTGTAAATAGGTCAGAAGAACGTGTTCTTCTATAATTTACATTAAAAACAATTAATTCTAGCAGTTCCGGACAATCAACAAAACCATTAAGAATTTTATGCAAAAAAACGCAATGCACACTCAGATTCTCTATTTTCCAAAGTTTTCATATTAAGTTGACAAAGAATATAGTTATAATCACAGTTAGTTCTATGAAAACCCATTTTATACCTGCAAATTCTTAGGAATTTATTCTGAACTCGTTCTAACTGATCAATGTACTATTGTGATCTACTTTGATTAATTAATCAATTAATTATCTCATTAATCAAACAAATCAAACATAAATAAATTGTAAATCTCAGGGCTAAATTATGCTATCAATACTTACTTTCGTGGCTTCAAAATATTTCTCAGTGATTACCTAATAGGGATAGATAAAAGAGAATAAAATAATACACATATGAATTTCAATTAGAAATTATAAAAGTCGTTTATTTTATCAAACGGAAATAAATGTTTAGTATTGCAAATTTTATTTATTCTTCTATCTTTATTTTATCTAACAATTATGAAAATAGGAATCTTACTTCTTTTTGTCTCCAAATTTGTTTTTATACCTTTGCTATAGAGGATGTTCTACTTGTTTAAATTTTGATATAAAAAAAAAATTTATCAATATTATTGTATATAAAAAATCAACTATAATGATTTATAAGTAACAAAATTGATTGAGGTTTGATGATTTTATAATAGTGAAATATGTAGTTTAATATGCACTGTGGTATTTAATACGCAAAACCATACATTCATGTCTCAACAAAAAAAAAATAAAACTGACCTTTGCTGATGATTCGACAATGTCTTCACACAAAACACATTTCCCTCTCTGCTGGTGTTGCGATCCAAAGAAACTCGTCCACCTTTTCCAATAATGTTCCTGCTCCTCTGCAAACTCGTTCTCCCTTTCCTTACTCTGTCTCGTACAGTACTCGTTCCGGCTTTCTCCTGATGCAGTATTCCAACTTTTTGAAACACTTAAACAACACTGGATATTTTAGACTCAAAGAGTTATATCATCTCTCGACTTGGCCTATTACTCGTTCCACGATGTGATGCTTGTCACTTTTCCAAAAACCAACCGGCGTTTTACTTTTGTTGTACACTACCCTCAAAACTGGACTCTTCCTTTCGATCCAACCAAACACACACTGACCCTCTCTCCACACTCATTCTCATCCTTAAAAATCGTTCCCCTCCAGAATTAATTTTCCAACCAATTAAAAACAACTTTCAATCATGACGTATTTACCAAAAAAACTCTTTCCTTCTTCTAAACATGTCTTTATGGATTTCCAAGAAAAAATAATATTCCGACTATTTTAATTCTATTTTCTACATTAATCATATTTTTATCTATGTGCCGTGCGGCTAATGAATTACCTACCCGCATATCTTGAAAAACTTAATGACCTATTCTTTTGTTTAATAAACTATATTGTCTGTGGTTTTGATAAACAGTTCAAAGAACACTTTCTTAAAACCAGCACCCGAATTGCTTACTTAAAATGCATTGTTCATGGGGCTAGTCAAAACTTCTGCGACAACACTTTCTTAAAAACTAGCTATAAATATTTTTACAAAATTTGTCTTATACAGGGTGTTCAAAATTTATATGCTCGTGGTTGAGAAATGTGAAAATTTTTATTTTAATTTGAATTTTAAATATAAATATAGTCTTTTATTTCTCATGTCAAATAGGAATATAACAGTACATATTATAATAAGGATACCAAACAATATTACAATATTCCAAAATGGACCGAACTAGAGAACAATAAAAAATTTTGAAAGTAAATACTGAAAATTCCTGGGATTCCCTCTGAACAAAGCCGAGCATCCTATAACCCCGCGACGTAATATCATTAATATGTCTATCAAACATTAGTCTCTGATCAAATGTAATTCCGAGGTCTCTAATTTGATTAACTTCCGTAACTGATACGCCCTTAAGTATGTATGTTCTATCTAACTGATGTTTAGTATTTCTGGAAAACGTAATTTTGTAGCACTTTTTAAGATTAAATTATATATTTTCATCCTTTCGGTGCAGTTATTAAAATAATTACAAAAGGTGCAACTAGCACCATACATACAGTAGGACGTTTGAGTTGGAATAAATTCATTATCCCGAGAAATCCCATTATCCCATTTGGAGAGAAATTACGAGACAGGTCGATTTTTATTTTTAAATTATGACTTTTTGGTATATATATCATACTAGTTACGTCATCCATCTGGGCGAGATGACGTAATCGATGATTTTTTAAATGAGAGTAGGGGTTGTGTGATAGCTCATTTGAAAGGTTATTTAATTCTCTATTCAATAACGTAAACGTGAACATAATTATGTACAAGGGGTGTCCAAAAGAATTAATTTTGACTTAAAATAATTGAGACAAAAAGAAAAATTCATTTAATTTAAAATACATTTTAGTGTTGTCAGAAAACAGAAAGAAATGTTTGTTAAACAAATACATATTGTTTTCGCTTAAATTAAATGTTAAAGCTGCCACCTACCTGTCTCTTAGCAGTTTGAACATTGAATTTAAGCTAAAAGCAATGTTTATTTATGAAATAAATATTTTTACCTATTTTCTGACAGCAGTAAAATGTGTTTTGAACTAAAAAAAAATTGCTTAAATTTTTCTTTTTGTGTCAATTAATTTAATAAAAAAATTGTACTCTATATATACAATTAGGTTATCGTTTATATTGCTGAATAGAGAATTAAATAACCTTTCAAATGAGATATCACACAACCCCTACTCTCATTTAAAAAAATTATCGATTACGTCATTACGCCCAGATGGATGACGTCACTAGTATGGCATATATGCCAAAAAGTCATAATTTAAAAATAAAAATCGACCTATCTCAGGATTTCTCTCTAGATTCACCCGTTCTCTAGATAATGAATTTATTCCAACTCAAACGTCCTCACTGTATATGAATCGTAAGTCAAAATGAGGCAGGAACTAAAATTCGAATTATTTATCCTCTGCGCTTTTTGGTGGAAAAATAAAGCAGAACAGAGTGATTATTATTAATGAGTGGCTTCTCCTTGATTTTCTATACCCTCAGTTACTCTATGGGGCATTGATCGAATTACATGGTCTATATCACAATGCAAGATAATCATCCAGTTTCTTCTTATAGCATGCAACAGAACTTCTAATATGCTGAAAAACGGGCTGCAAAACATTCAAAACTATTCCTTTAAAAATTAGTCAAATATGATGCACCAAAGATGAAGGGTCTAAAAGTGATTGGCACCCTCGATTTTACTAAATATTTCAAAATCTGAATTCATAACTTCAAATTTATTAAAGTCGCAATATACCGGGTGTCCACTTATATTTTCCCCCAATTTAACTGCCTATAACTTCTAAACGGCTTAAGATAGAAATATGCGGTATGTTTTATTTTGGTAAAAGTTTTGTCTGAATGGATTGAATTTTTTAGATCGCTTTCAAATACGAATAGAAAAATAACGGATTTTTGAAAAAACTTTGTTGACTTTTTTTTAATGGAACATCCAGTATATTTTTTTGTAAATTGAAAGAAAGGTCATTTACCTATCCAGCGATATAAAGTTTTTCAAACTCGGTTGTCAAATCACTGAGTAATTAATTTTTAAAATGAGCGGTGCAACGTGGATATCACATACCTAAATAACATAACTAAGCAAAATGATATTATGTTATGAATTTTCCACATTGCATCTATCACTTTAAAAATTATTTGCTCAGTCATTTGACAACCGATCTTAAAAAATTTAATATCGCTGGATGGGTAAATGACCGTTTTTTCAAGCAACAAAAAATATACTGGGTGTTTCAATAAAAAAAGTCAACAACGTTTTTTTTTCCAAAAATCCGCCATTATTTATTTAAAAGCCACATAAAAAATGGTCATTTACCTAAAAACTTGAAAAAACGGTCATTTCCCTATCCAACGATATATTTTTTTTAAAATCGGTGGTCAAATGACTGAACAATTAATTTTTAAAATGAGAGATGCAATGTGGAAATCACATAGTATGTTATTTAGGTATGTGATATCCACGTTGCACCTCTCATTTTAAAAATTAATTACTCAGTGATTTCACAACCGATTTTGAAAAACTTTATATCGCTGGATAGGTGAATGACCTTTCTTTCAATTTACAGAAAAATATACTGGGTGTTCTATTAAAAAAAAGTCAGCAACGTCTTTTTCAAAAATCCGCAATTTTTTATTTCGTATTTGAAAACGATATAAAAAATTCAGTCCATTCAGACAAAACTTTTACTAAAATAGAACATTTCAGCGAAACCGCATATTTCTATCTTGAGCCGTTTAGAAGTTATAGGCAGTTAAAATGGGAGAAAATATAAGTGGACACCCGGTATTTGGTTCTGTTCAACAATAATATTGATGTTTTTCTCTTAATTTTGTGATACCTGGTTGCATATATTATAAAAATGCAATTAATTAATTTGTGAATTATTTATTTAACCCAGTTATTTGTTTAAACAATTGACAATAAAAATATATTTTCAAAATTTTACTTTTTAAATTTTACAAAAATTTTAAAAATCAAATCTGTACCTACGTGTTAATTTTTCTTGAATTATGCTTATTACTTTTACAATTACTTTTCTTGGCTCAAAAACATAACAAATATTTTAAACAAAGTAATTGTTATAAACTTTGTATAATTATAAATAAAAATACTAATTTGCTTAAAAATATATTTGTAATGTTTTTAAGTCAAGAAAAGTAATTGTAAAAATATTAAATTGCATAAATAAAAAATTCATTTTTTGTAGAATTTATTGTTAAAAGATATTATTCATAACTATAATAAATAAATATTTTAATTGCCTATCATTTCATAACATTTTTGGACTAATACATAATAAGAGAAAAGTAAAATTTTGCAAAATAATTATTTATTTTAAATCGTTTAAACAAATTACTCAGTTAAATAAACAATTCACAAATTAATAATTGTATGTTTATATGCTATGAAGCGAGATAGTCAAAATAAAAAAAGCATGAATTTTCCCTAATTAGTACCGCCCATTGTTTAAATATCCTTTTGTCTTTTTTTTAATCTTGACCTTTGAACCCCAAGTCTTTTTAAAATTTCTTAATGTTTATGAACAAAGCTCCGGTGAATTTTTGAGAAAAGAATAATTAAGCAACAAAATTACAAAAATAACTTTACAAACTCTCATTTTAAAGGATTTTCTGTAATTTTTCAGTAAAATTCTGTCACTTTCCTGTATAATTTACCGGTCATCTTTAGTATCTGAACTCAAATACAAAAAGTTGGAAAAATGAAAGAATACCCATGAACGATCATATCAAGCACATATTTTGGATTTGCTGCCTTTTTCTATAAATAACAAATGAAAGAGATAGATTATTAAGAGTTGTCTACTAAGCAAAAACGTTATCCATATCCATGACATACGCAGTTACATATTTATAATTGACAAAGTGAGACGGTGATACAATTGTTCAACGTAGTTATATTAATTTAGTAGAAAATTTAAACTCACACTTGACTATTTCTGAACTTCTGTCATTCTTAGAAAAACATTCAACATAGAGATAATGATTGTATAAACTACTATTCGAGTAATCGTGCTAGTCAACTATAATATGACAGATTCAATTTCTGTCATTTTGACAGTGAAACTGGCTTAGGTTCGGTAGAGTTTATAAATTTTAATAATAATAATAAAATTTTAATAGTAATTTACTTGAATAAACTCAGTTCTTTTAAAAGCTATTTTGATATTATATTGTATTTTTGGTTTGGTAAGTATTTATTTAATTAAAATAAGTCAATAAAATTTGTTAATCATCTGTCAATATGGTTAACTTCTGTCTATGAGTTTGCCAAACGTGTACATATTACTCTGACTTTTCAATCATAGTGTATAAAATTACAGATTAGTATATGTTTACGAATGTACATTTATTTGCAGATAATGTCTGGAAAATGATCTGGATACCAAAATGATCTGAATTCATTAAGCTTACTTTCATTTAAGTTACTTAATGCAGCTGACATAAACGACATTTTTTAAATTCCTGTTACTATTTACGTCCGGCAACTATAACATGGAGAAATTCATAATACCATATTTGCTTACTCATTATTTATTACCTATAAATATATAGGTATTATCAGAAAAAGAATAACATCACAAAATTTTTTTGGCACATTTACGTAGCGAAAAATCGTACGGTGGGGTATTAGTCACATCCGTTTTTTTACAGTATTAACTTAGTTTAGACGTTGTTTTGACTAAAAATTTTTGATTTGATTCGTATGCATATCATCGATGACGCATGGGTATTCTTTCATTTTTTCTACTTGTAAGCTATCTTGTATTGTTTATAAGTAAAAAATTTATCAAAATCAGTTGTTAGATACCTGTATCAAGTAGTGTCTTCAGTATCTTGAGAAAATCGTTCTTCCCTGGTCTAATATCTCTGATCGCTGCTAAGGTGCAAATAAAATTTTAATAAAAAAATTGATTTGTCATAATCAGGAACGCATAAATCTTAAATGAAATATTTCCTTTCAAAAAAATGTACACACAAAGACGTAAACTCATCGCTCCGGCTTTCCCCGGTCTATAATGATCATCTGCGGAAAGAGACTCCCTCCGATTCTGCTACTTTATCCCGCTCCTGGCCACTGCCACTACAGCCAACAGCCAGCCAGTGCTTCTACGAATTTTGTACGCTGCACAACTCCGCTACCTTGGAAGTTTGCGCGGGCTTTTTCCAAACTACGCGAACTCCGCTCTCACCTGTTACGTCTGCCGCTGTTTGTACCAGCGAAGTGTGCGTGTCAGTGATCATTTGCTCATTTTCCTAATTTGGTTGGTTTAATACTACAAGAGCTTTGTGGTTTTAATTGGTATGGAATGAAACAGGGTGAGTCGAATCGATCTTTAATCCTATTGATCTGGAATAATTATTGACCTTTTAAAACTGATAATTATAAAATATTACTTCATTCACTTTTTAATTAATCTACACAAACAATTATTCCATCTGTTCATATTAAACTGTGACAGCATACAATAATATAGATATACAGCATAGCTACAGTCTTGTAGACCCCTGGCCTCCAAAAAATTGATTATTTCCCTTTACTTTTTCCGGTCACTTGCTGTTTTCTTCAATCACTCACGCCTATTACTGATAAGTCTAGCTTTACTGCTCTCAGCCAATTTTTCTTTGGATAGCCTCTTCTTTCTTCCCCTATTTCTCCATCATTTCCTATTTCTCTGTATGCCCCTGGCCTCCAAAACCTTGGTTTTCTCTCTACTTTTTCCGGTGCTATACTTCTACTCTTCAATCTCTCACGCCCATTTCTGAAAACTATTGCTTTATTGCTTCCAACCATTTCTTCTTTGGAAGTCCTATTCTTTTTCAACATTTATGCCCCCTTAATATTGTTTTGACATTTCGATTCTCTGATATTCTTGTAATGTGATTAAGTCATCTAGCTCTTTAGGCTCTTATTTTTGCCGCAATTAGGGGTTAGGTGGAAAAGCGGACGTATGTTGACTTCTAAAGCTTATTTGTAAAAATATATTGTAAAAAGTAACGGACGAACTGAATCTCGCCTCAAATTTATTTCCTGTTACTTTTATATCTTTTTTTTTTGAAGACATTAATAAACCTTTATTATTATCCAGATTTAGCCATACGGCTCACACTCAAGGGGAAAATTGACTCATCCCAGATACCTACGGTTACGGTATCAAAAGGATTGAGCTCTGGTGGGACTCTTTCCGTGTTATCGAGCCCTAGGTAACTTGGTATGCAGGTGTATCTCCCAAAAATTTTCGTACACATCTGGTCGTTACGAGTAGTACAACTTTCTGAATAGTCTTGTAAAGGTGTTCATTTAGACGCAGCTTTCTTATGCTTTCGAGGAGGTTCTTCGGAATGACTCCGGTAGTAGAGATAATAATAGGTATCGTCTTTTTGCATTCTCCATTGTCTTCGTATTTGAATTTGCAGATCTCTGTACTTGGCGATAATTTCAGTATATTTATTACGTAGATTATTGTTGTTAGGTATCGCCACATCAATTAGTGTTGTTTGCCTTGATAATTTATCAACTAGTACGAGATCTGGTCTATTATGTGCCACTGTTTGGTCTGTGAGCACAGTGCGGTCCCAGTATAGCTTGTAGTTGCCATCCTCAAGCATACTCTCAGGGACGTATTGATGGTATTGATAATATGGGAGATGGTCCGTTTGGAGAAGTCCCAGCTTAATAGCTATCCCTTGGTGAAGGATTTTTCCCACTGCGTCATGCCGTTCCTTGTATTCAGTTGCAGCAAATGCCTGACAGCCCCCTGTAAGATGTTGGATGGTTTCTTGGGTTCGACATCCATATCGGCATTTGCCATTTTGGACCTGAGGGTCTTTAATGATATATTTCAGGTAATTTTTGGTTGGTATAACCTGATCCTGAATGGCCAGTAATGAACCCTCCGTTTCAGGGAACATCTTTCCTGATGTCAACCAATAGTTCGACGCTGTATTCTCGACATAGTCTTGGCTGACCTCATTATTATTATTATTATATGTTTTTCCATATATCCTCATTATTTCTTTATTTGTTCGTCTTCTCCAAATATTTTCTGCCGTCTGTATTCTTGCTAAGATATCTCTGAGTAACTTCCTTTCCGAGATCTCTACTTTCTTTCCTTCTTGCTGGTTCATAATCGATGTTTCGCTGGCATGCATAACCATAGCTCTGATTAGTATCTCGTACACTCGCAGATTAACTGTTCTTGACACTTTTTTTGCTCTGAGTATTGAATTTAGTGACGTTCTCGCTGTACTCGCCTTCATTGTACTTTGTTTATCTCTTTTCCTTCTTTTTCCATGTTTGTTCGTTAAGGTTACTCCATAATATTCAAATTCTGACACTTTCAAAACTATAGACAGCCTCCGCCCCTTACATTTTGATACATCTGCTATCATTTTTTATGACTTACTCATTTCCATATATTGCGATTTTCTTTGGTTTATATTAGTCCGTATCTTTTCGCTTTTTCTTCTTCTTCTTTCTTGTATGTAGGCTCTACAGCCGGTTTCTTCTTCAATATTAGCCTCCTAAATTGTTTAAGTTATCGCATCATATTTTTCTTGGTCTGCCAATACTTCTTCGTCCATTTGGTGACTTATCTCGTGCTATTCGTACTATCCTATCCTCTGCCATTTTACTAAAGTTTTCGTTTCACTCCTGTTTCCGTTTTGTCACCCATCCATTTATGTCTTCTACATTACAATGATCTTCTTATGTTTTCGCTTCTCTCCCTATCTAACAGACTTTTCCCTGTCGCTTCTTCTTTAAATTTTCTGGAAAACTCTTTCTATATGTTTTTTCATTCTCACTAGTATCAGAGTGAGAATCCGCTATGCATTCTTCCTTACTATTGAAAATAATAGTCCTGTTTGTGCTAATATTTGATCTTCTTGCGAATTGTTCCAAGACTAGGTTGAATAAATTCGTTGACAGCGGTTCTCCTTGTTTTAATACTCTATTCACTGGGTCGTGAAAAACTTTCTTCCATTGTTACAATATTTCTCATGCTCCTGAGCGTGTTACCATAAGCTTTTCTGATATTTTTAATATTTTCATGGCCCCATATACACTCACCGGCACAAAATTCCGCCAGCCAAAATTTTTTATTAAGTTTGACAATTTATAACTTTATTATTTGTACTCCGATTTTTAAGTTTCTTGTACCAGTTTGTAGATACATGTATTGGTATCGTTTGGTATTATTCCGGTAACAAAAAAATTTTGCTTGCATGACACTATACAGTGGTAAATAGAAGCACTGTATTTTTTCCTAGGTTTAAAAAATTCTGTGAAAAAATGGAATAGCTGATTTTTTTTCATAGTCCTGTCATACTATCTCGGAGGAATCACTAAAATTTTGTTTCTTGAATTATCCGAGTATCTTTTTTTTGTAAGAGCTGTACCATTTTTTGTAAATAAAAACATTGATTGACTCATAAAATAGAAGTTTGACTCGAAATAATAACAAATGACATCAATACACATACCTACAAACTGATGCAAGAATCTTGAAAATCGGAGTACAAATAATAAAGTTATAGATTGTCAAACTTAATTATAAATTTTGGGTGGCGGAATTTTCTGGCGGTGAGTGTGGTATCCTTCGGCTTATGGAGTCGTATGCCTATGTAAAATCGATAAATGACATATTAGTCTAGTAAAATAAAATTACACTACATGTAAATCAAAACGTAAATTCGTACAGGTTGAAACAAATTTTATATCAAAGTTTAGGTGGGTACAAAAGATATTTTCAAAAAAGTATCCAAATCATAAAAGGGGATCATTGTTTAAATAATTAAAAAGGGGTCATTTTTGCAAAAAAATTACTTTTTTAAATGCTGAAGTCATTCAGTTACTAATGAAGGTCTACAGAATTGTTTTCTGTAAAGTTGAAGGGTAAATATTTCACATAAGACTTACTAAATTAAATTTGACCCCCTATTTATTTAAATAATTATACATAAAACTTTAAAAACAAATTTGCAAAAAAATATTTTTAGCGTTTTAAATAAGCACTATAAAATATATTATTTTACTGGAGAAGTTGTGCTATGTTATCAGTATTAATTGAAAAAAAAATGGTCCAAAATATTTAATATTTTTTGATATATTGAATTTGTTTATTAAATGTTACTCTATTTTCAATTGCAAAAACGTGGTTGTTGGCAAAGAAGTATTCACCTGTATTAAATCTTATTATTTTTATTTTTATGTATATTTTCGACAAATGTATTGATACATTCAAATTTCAATTAAACTTCCCCCTAAAATGACATTTAAAAATTATTCAAATTTGTTTAAAACTCGTTTTTTTTAATAACGTCGCGAGGATTAAATATTTTGAAATGCCGTTTCCATAATTGGGTTCCTGGGAATTTTTCACTAATTAACAAATTTTTTCATTAAGAATGTTGAATCTCAAGTTGTAGATTCTAGACCTAAAAATATTAAGATTGGTCTAAAATCACATTAATAAAATGTGGCTACTTACTGAGTTACAGGGTGTTTTATTTAAAAATTTAAAAATTATTTTTACCAAGTACTTTCAAACTATTTGACGTATCCTTATCATACTTGGCAGAAAGTGTGAGTACTCTACAGTCTACTAAATTGTGATAAATAAAAGTTTAATCTACTACCAGAGGCGTACGACTGGGGATAGTTAATGGTTAACCCTTCCCAAATTCTACGCCACTGAGGGAAATACTATTTTAGCGAAATTTTCTGATTCTCTAATACTTTTTGTGTAAATAATATACTCTTTACTGGTAACGATTAAGTCATTAGTTTTCGAGATATTGGACGTTTAAAATGAAACGGCCTAGTTATTTTGATTCATTATTAATTCATTCATTTTAAACTTCCAATATCTCGCAAACTGATGACTTTATCGATACCAATAAAGTTATTTACATACAAAGTATTGGAGAATTGAAAAATTTCGCTAAAATAGTAATTCACTCAGTGGCGTAGAATTTGGGAAGGGTTAATCATTCACTATCCCCTGTCGTACGCCTCTGGCACTATCTAGAAACGATTATTAATCACAATTTAGTAGGGTGTATAATAGCCACACTTTCTGCCAAGTATGATAAGGATACGTCAAATAGTTTTAAAGTACTTGGTAACAATAATTTTTAAATAAAACACCCTGTAACTCAGTAAATAGCCACATTTTATTTAAGAGATTTTAGTTAAATCTTAATATTTTTAGGTCTAGAATCTACAACTCACAGATTCAATATTCTTAATGAAATTTAACCCTAAAAGGGCCCGTAGTAATATAACTCCAAGAAAAAAAAGAAGAAGAAAAAACGACAAAAAAAAATTGTTAATTAGTAAAAAATTCCCAGGAACCCAATTATCGAAACGGTATTTCAAAATACTTAATCCCCGCGACGTTATTAAAAAAACAAAATATAAACAAATTTGAATGATTTTCAAATGCCATTTTAGGGGGAAGTTTCGTTGAAATTTGAATTTATAAATACATTTATCGAAATTATCGATGAAAATCAAAATAACGAGATCTTATTCAGGTCAATATTTCTTTGGCAACAACCGCGTTTTTGCAATTGAAAATATAGTAACATTTAATAAACAAATTCAATATCTCAAAAAATATTAAATATTTTTGACCAATTTTTTTTGCTTAATACTGGTAACATAGCACAACTTCTTCTGTAAAAAAAGATATTTTATAGTGTTTATTTAAAACGCTAAAAATAATTTTTTGTAAATGTGTTTTTAAAGTTTTATATACAATTATTTAAATAAAGAGGGGGTCAAATTTAATTAAGTAAGTCTTATGTGAAATATTTACCCTTCAACTTTACAGAAAATAATCCTATTGACTTTTATTAGTAATTGAATGACCTCAGCAGTTAAAAAAGTAATTTTGTTGCAAAAATGACCCCTTTTTAATTATTTAAACAATGATCCCCTTGTATGATTTGGATACTTTTTTGAAAATATCTTTTGTATACACTTAAACTTTGATATAAAATTTGTTTCAACCTGTACGAATTTACATTTTGACTTTTTTTATTTTATTAGGCTATATGTAATTCTAAGTTTTGTTTATAGCTATTATTTTGAACTAATTTTAACATACTTGCTGGATTACCAGTTGTTCTTCCTGGTCTAGAACCTCTCTGGTATTTTATCTAATCGCTTTGTTATCATATTTCATTAATCTCTTCCTAATAATTTTTGCAAGACTTAGTCTTAGATTAATTCGAATTGCTAACCTCTATATTTTTTATAGCATTCAGTTTTGAAGCCTTTTTTATATAAAAGGCAAATAAGAGCCCTATTCTATTGTTTCAGGATTTCTTTCTTTTGTCAAACTGCTAATTTCAAGCGGAATATCCTTTCTTTCGGTTTTCGCCGTCTTTCTTAAACATCTCAGCTGGGATACCACTTTCTCCTGATATTTTGGTACTTTTTAGGTCTTTCATTATTTCTTTCACTTCATTCAAAGTTGGTTCCTGGCACGTCGCTTCTTCATCTTCTTGCCAATTCTCGTTTGCCTCTAGTTCCTCTTTAGTCCAGAGAAATAAGATTTTTCTCGTGACACATCCCCCTCCAGGCCGAAACCAAATTTTTTGAGTAGTATGGACATCTATATTAATAATCTTTATGTTTCCTGCAGCCGATTTTGATGATATACATAGTTATAAACAAATGAAGATCAAAAAACCGTAAGTTTTCGCTTTTTTCTTCTATAACCAAAAAGTTAAGCATTTTAAACAAATTTGAGAGTAAGAAACTCATAAATCGTCTAAAAGATTTCAATATGGCGTTCGCTGAATGTGTCTATCCTTATTGGTTGCTTAGAAAATTGCAAAATAAATAATAAATTTTGAGTTTTTATAAATATTCATAACTTCTGTAAAAATTAACTTAGAACCTTCTTATCTCACGAATTGCTGAGACTTCTGGTGCTTAAATTATATTTTAAATTTCAAAGTAATTGGTCAAATAGTTTAAAAGTTATTTAATTTATTTATCCCAAATTAATTTTTTTTGCAACACTATAAGTCAGAAAATTATGAGGTTACAATAAGACTTCTGACAGTTTATGGAAGAAGAACATTTATACTATTGACTTAATTAAAAAAAATGACAAAAAGTAATTTTAAACAGTGTAAAATTATATTGCAAAAACACGTTGAATTTTTTATTTACTTATAAACAATTAGAATAACTTTTTAACCGTTACCCGTCAAAAAATTATTTTTTCATATTTGGAAAAAATGAATTTTTATACACATTTAGAAAGGAAAACAATTGTCCTAAAACAATTAGGGACGAAGTTAGCCCCCCCTTTTTTTAATTTACATGTTTTTGCAAAATAATTTTACAGTATTTAGAATTATTTTTTGTCATTTTTTTTTAATTAAATTAATAGTATAAATCTTCTTCTTTCATAAACTATCCAAAGTATTAGTGTAACTTCATCATTTTCTGACTTATAGCGTTGCAAAAAAAATTAATTGGGATAAACAAATTAAATACCTTTTAAACTATTTGACCAATTGCTTTGAAATTTAGGGTATGATTTAAGCACCAGGAGTCTCAGCATTCCGTGTAATAAGAACGTTTTACGTTAATTTTTACATAAGTTATGAATATATATAAAAACTCAAAATTTATTATTTATTTTGCAATTTCCTAAGCAACCAATAAGGATAGACATATTCAGCAAACGCCATATTGAAGTTTTTTATACGATTTATGAGTTTCTCACTCTCAAATTTGTTTAAAATACTTAACTTTTTGGTTATAGACGAAAAAAGCGAAAATTTACCGTTTTTTGATCTTCATTTGTTTATAACTATGTATATCATCAAAATCGGCTGCAGGAAACATATAGGTTATTAATATAGACGTCTATACTACTCAAAAAATTTGGTTTCGGCCTGGAGGGGGTTGTGTCACCAACATGATATTTTTTTTCCTTATTTCTCTGAACTACTTGTTGGTCTGTATTTAAGAGACATTCGAAGTATTCCGTCCAGTAAACCTTCTTTGTTTAGACAATAATTTATATAATTGATGGATTCGACCGTTACTTGATGGAAGTTCATTTTATATAACAATAAAGTACTGAAAACGTTTGCTTTCTATACTTCCACAAAATTTATTATAACTATGTAACTACAGCTGTTTCGGCAGAGTGCCTTTCTCAAGTGATTTAGTTTACTATGGGTTTGCCTTTTTAAAGTCTTTAACTGAAGAGGTTGAGGAGTGGAGAGCTGTTTGTCTCGAGTTGGTCATTCACATTCAGAATTATATCTGTATTTTTTAATTTACTAATTTCCATAGATTCTAAGAAAGGTAGCCTTTATTTTGAATATGCAGAATTTAAAACTCTTCATTAAAAGAACAATTATGATCTAGAGCAATAATAGTCGAAAATGAAAATAACTACAGAGTACAGAGTGGTGTCTACAAACTAACTTTTGGTGACTGTCCAAAAACTTACATCGGTCAAACTGGCAGAACCTTTGACAAACGGATAGCAGAACACAAAAGGGCTTTCAACAATAGAAAAACAGACACTTCTACATACGCACTTCACCTTCTAGATCATAATCATTCTTTTAATGAAGAGTTTCAAATTCTGCATATTCAAAATAAAGGCTTTAAGCTATCTTTATTAGAATCTATGGAAATTAATAAATTAAAAAATACAGATATACCTAATTCTGAATGACCAACTCGAGACAAACAGCTCTTCACTCCTCAACCTCTTCAGTTAAAGACTTTAAAAAGGCAAACCCACAGTAAACTAAATCACTTGAGAAAGGCACTCTGCCGAAACAGCTGTAGTCACATAGTTGTAATAAATTTTGTGGAAGTATAAAAAACAAACGTTTTCAGTGTTTTATTGTTAAAATACTTTATATTCTTCTTTTTAGTTTCTTTCGACTTCTTAAATTCTTGGTAGAAGTTTTTTGATCTCTTTGTTTATGTTGACTTCTATGTTTTTCAATTGCGTTTCTAGCACAAAATCATACTAGGTAATATTAATTATCTCATCGAGCCAAGTAGGCCAATGACTTGATTGACCATTTTCCTCCATCCCATCTTGTCCACTGCTTTCATGTTCCAGTGTGTGATGTTGAGTATTTTTGGATCATCTTCTACATCACTTTTCCCCCTTACTCTGGTTCCACCTCTTCTTCTGTAACGGCGCGCATTTTAAAACTGATTTATGGAAATAAAAAAATATATCGAGACATGGTTATATTACATAAAATTCTTCGTCTTGGATCGTACCTTAAGGGAGTAGGCGCAAATTCTTGCGTCTAAAAAACTAGTTTTTAAGTATGCTATTTAAATGCATTCATTGTTTTCGAATCCTGAGAAAAGTAATAAAGTAATAACTATTTTTGAAAAATTACACTCAGAATGAAAAATTACATTATTACCGAGGGCCAAAAGGCACTGAAAACTTCTTTTATGTTTATTTTAATAATTTAAAGGGGTTGACAAAAGGGAAAATTTGGTGTGATTTTTAATTTTAAATATTTCATTCAAAAGAAACTTTTACCCCATTAATTTAAAGTTTTAGTAGCTAAAAAACCTTATAAACAACATTATGTGCCTTTTTTAATAAAAAAATATCCGTTTATATTTTTTATAACTTTGTTACAATACTATTTCGATTGTAATTATGATTTAGTTTTAAAGATGGCGGTTTTCCTTTAATTTGAACTATTTAAAATTTATTTTCCTCAAAATTCAGCCGAGTTAGAAGTGAAAAATCGTAAAAATACCCTAATTTTGGCAATCTTTTTATTCCAATTGTGTAATATCTCCGATTCTAATTATTGGATCAAGATTTACCAAACATCATTTTGAAGGTTTTTTAGCAACAGCCCTACCCTCTAGACTATTTAATTGTTATATAATTTTAATAATTACCTAATTTTTTCTAAAAATTGTTGTGCTTTCACTCCATCGATCATCCTAATAACTGCTTTCAATAACATACCTCAAAAAAAGTTTTGGAAAAAGGCTAAATAACTTTAGAATTTGGAAGGGTGTGGGCAATTTAATTTGTTTAGAATGAAGACCTTAATCTATTCAACAAAACATGGCTGCGTGATGTCACAACCAATGGCGTATACAGATATTTAAAGAACATCATTAATCACAGACTGCTAATTTAAGTCGATAAAAGGGCCGTGAAACGACCCAATTTCCAACCAAAATAAAATGTAGAACTCGAGCCATTTCCTCATTTGGGATACAACAATGACGTAAATCGTTGATTTTTTTTTTACTTCTTAATATCGAGAAATGTAATTATCAGTAGTAATTGCACAAGAGCTCTAAAATTATAGAATTTTTCCCGAGTGACACTTTGACAGTTTTAATTTAAATTATGTCAAAGTGTCACTAGGGCAAAAATTCGATAATAATTTTAGAGATCGAGTGCAATTTGTTGCGATTATTTCATGAATAAAACTGTTCAAAACCAAAATTTTATTGTAATTTATTTATGTAAGTACAAATTAGTACAATTAAACACACAGTTGTTATAAATATTTGACGGTTGAAAGTCATCACTTTTATAATTTTTAAAACATTAATTGTCATTAATGTCACTGAATGTATTTTTTCGTAGCAACGAAGTGCATCTGACATAATATACTTGACGACGGGATATTATCAAAAATTATCGGGTATAATATCACAAGAGAGTGAGAATAAATTGAAAATAATGCGACAGTTTTTCAAAAATTTGTTGTCTGGCCAATAGACACGAGAGCCCGCAGGGCTCGAGTGGCTATTGCCCAATGACAACAAATTTTAGTAAAAATGAAGCATTATTTTCTTATTTATTCTTACTGTCGTGTGATATTCGTAAGATTATTTTTTAATACGTATATTGTGGATATTTTCTTAAATGTGACAGTTGTCAAAACTAGGAAACTGGTTGCCATTAAACAGAAACAATCCACTTAAAAAAATTCTATGGGTAATTTTCTACAGTAGATAATTCTCAGTATAATTTTAATCTGATTGGACAGAATTAAACACGTGATCAAATATCTTACTATACGATTGGAAGTTAAAATCATCAAAAAATAATCAGTAGTAATTGCACAAGAGCTCTGAAATTATTGAATTTTTCCCTAGTGACACTTTGACAGTTTTAATTTCACGAGCCGAAGGCGAGTGAAATCATGTCAAAGTGTCACGAGAGCAAAAATTCTATATTAATTTCAGAGGTCGAGTGCAATTTGTTGCGATTATTTCATGAATAAAACTGTTCAAAACCAAAATTTTATTGTAATTTATTTATGTAAGTACCATTAAACACATAGTTTTTATAAATATTTGACGATTAAAAGTCATCAATTTTATAATTTTTAAAACATTAATTGTCATTAATGTCACTGAATGTATTTTTTCGTAGCAACGAAGGGCATCTGACGTAATATACTTAACGACGGGAGATTATCAAAAATTATTGATTTAATTCAGATTTCTGTAGCTTTCTATTGGTCAGAATCTCCTATGAATGAAATAATCAGTTTAATTTTTATTTATGTAGCTTTCTATTGGTCAGAATATCCTATGAATGAAATAATCAAACTAATTTAAGCTTCATATGTTTTATATATTTTTGGAACTTACATAAATGTGGGTATGATATTCTGATTTAAAGGGGTATTTGATTTTCTTCCTCGGTAGGCTGTAAATGCGCCCAATGAGGCGATTTGAAGCTCGATAGATTCTTCTTACGACACCATAGAACACACGACCGTAATAAACGCAATGCAAAATTGTAGAATAGACAGTAGGTATATTAACTTAATAAAAGAAACTATGAACCAAGCTACAGCTACATACTACCTAAATGAAAATTAATACACGAACCCTGTACCATTAAACAGGGGAGTCAAACAGGGAGACAATCTATCAGCCAAACTGTTCACCTTAGTTTTAGAGGACGTTTTTAAATACCTAAATTGGAAATATAAGGGAATGAACATCAATGGCCGCTACATCAGTAATCTACGATTTGCGGATGACATAATTCTGATAGCTACTGACCTACAAGAACTGCAAACCATGCTTTCAGAACCTTCTAAAATATGACTGAAAATGAATTTAAACAAAACAAAAGTCATGCACTTCGAAGAAACCGTGACAATAATAAACGACAAAGTTATAGAAAAAGTTGAAGAATATAATATATACTTAGGACAAAAAATAATACTAAATAAGGAAATTCAAACGGAAGAAATAAAAAGAAGAACGAAGTTAACATGGGCAGCATTCGGAAAACTGAATTATATACTCAGAAATCAGCTAATTCAACTACATCTTAGATCTAAAGTTTTTGATGCATGCATTATTCCGATATTAACATATGGGGCACAAACATGGACAGTCACAAAAAAGAATATAAACATACTCAAAGTCACTCAACACGCGATGGAAAGAGCAATGATTGGCATATCACTTAAGGACTGGAAAACAAACACATTGATAAGACAGAAAACCAAAGTCACCGATGTGGTTCAAAAATCATTAAAATTGAAATGGGAATGCGCTGGACATGTAGCTAGAAGCGATCTAAACAAATGGCAGAGAACAATTCTAACCTGGAGACCATACAAATACAAAAGAACTATAAGCAGACCTCCTATGAGATGGACAGATAATCTGAAACGGACTGCCGGGAAAAATTGGCTACAAGTAGCGTACAAAAAAAAACAATGGAAAGGAAGACTTAAAGAGGCTTATGTTCAGGAGTAAACGTGAATGGCTAGACGAAAAAGAAGAAGAAAAACCCCAAAAAGCTCCCGAGTAATCTGTTTGTATCAATTTAGTGTCCTCAAAACTCCCAAGATGACGTGCCTCAGCATTGACCCTGGGAACCAGGTGTTCTGGAGATCAGTTCTGAAGACGTATTCGTTTCAGCGAGCCAAAAACCTCTTAGTGCTCTGTTTACATCAAATGAGTGGCTAAAACCCTCGCAACTCTAGATGATGTGCCTTAGCAATATTCCTGGGCGCCAGGAGGTTCGGAGGTCGGTTCTGATTGCATATAAGAGATCATCATCATCAGGGCTTTTCATTCCGGGTGGAATGTTTGCCGCTCTTACTTAGAGCTCTATGATTCGTTTATTGCGGTGAATCATCAGCATTCCTCTTGTGTGGTATCAAAGTTTGTTGTATGACTTGGCTTTCGTTACAATTTTCTTCCACTTATTTCGATATGTGCATAGTTCCCTCCAGTTTCTCACTTCCAGAATTTTGATATCCCTCATGACCTGGTCCTCCCATCTCTCTCTGGATCTTCCCCTGGGTCTTTCAGCTTCTGGTTTCTATCTGGTGATCTTCTTAATCAGTAGGTCGTTTTTCCTTCTCTCTATGTGTCCCAGCCATCTCAGTCTCTGTGCTTTAATAAATCTAACTATATCTTCTCTCTTCATTATGTCTCTTAGTTCACGGTTCATTCTTCTTCTCATTTCTCCGTTGTCCATTCTTATCGGTCCCATAATCCGTCTGAGGGTTTTCCTTTCGAATATTTTCACTTTTTTTCATCTTTTTCCGTAAGGCACATTGTCTCAGCTGCGAACGTAACTACAGGTCTGATTGCAACTCTGTATATTTTCAGTTTTGTATTTCTTGATAAATTCTTGTCCTTCATAAGCCTATATGATATCTCCAGTATGTTTTGTTGGCTGCTAGTATTCGTTCTGTTACTTCTTCACTTCTCTTGTTTTGGCCATTCAGTATTACTCCCACATTCCTATAAGAGATCAGTGACACCAAAAACTTCATGAAAAACATTCATGTAGAGTTGCTAGTTTACGAGATATATCGCGAAAACCCTCTGCGCCCCTTTCTTCAAGGCGCACTTGAACCACACACTTGAACTAAGGCTTATACTAATCTACCTTACTTGTGGTACAAAAGTCTTATGATCAAGTGCCAGAGACTAAAGAGTCTTGACTGAGTTAAGAAAAGAGAATCCACATTACACATAAAACAAAATAAAATGGCGTCCTCCAAAAAATGCAACCTAAACGTAACTTTTCAATGGACTAATTAGTTATTTCCGTTACTTTATTCTCTAAAAGTTCCGTATTTTCGTTCTTGGTTGATTCTATTTAATACTCTCCATACTCTCATTATTTTCCTTTCCCAACTTTTTTATATAATTTACTATTGAACATAATAGTAACAACGCAAAACATCTAACGCTAACTAAAACTTTTTTTCGATGGAGTACATCATCTTCCTGTAAATACATTGTATCAATAAAAGGGGGAACATCCAGCCGATCGTTCCAAATTATTGTATCACATACCTAAACCCTTAGACACGGTTTGTTTGGATATCGCATTACTCCGTCCAACCTAGGATAACATTCAATCCCGAAAAGATTAAATATGCGGAGCAGCTGTAGGCAATTTCCCGAATTTCCAAATCCTCCCGAAATTGGTACAACAGAAAACTCGAGTTCCTACAAGGCTGTATAATTAGAATAAATGGTATCTTTAAAATAAACAGTTTCGAGATATAGAGTAATTGTTCAGGGAAGTTATATTTGCGTTAGATCATTATTTTAATCCAGCTAAACTTATTTCTAAATAAAATCCAGTGAATAGGAAGGAAGAGAACTGGCAGAGGCGTGCGGTCCATGGAAGCGGGGGAAGCGCCGCTTCCCTATTTATTCATCGATATAAGAAAATATATTATTAATTAATATTTAATACTAAAATTTTTCCCTAATCCAAATAATCTACATATTCCCTAGCCAATAGGCATTGAAAAATATTAAAAATTAATCGCGTACGAACGAACTCAATATGCACACAATTCAACTATTTGGTCCACTCCTGGCAGAAGCGCATCTCAAAATCGCCGCTTGTCATGCAGTTGTCCCTTTTAAAATTGGTCAGGGTTCAATGACCGCAGCCACTAGTCGCGCGAAGTTTGGTATGCCATGGAAGCGCTCGTCGTATCGCCTTCCCGAAAGTGAGATGCTCCGACTGTTACTGCTGCTAAGGGGTGCTTAGGTATTACATACATTCGCTTAAAGAATATTTCGATTTAAATTTTTTGCAGAGATATTTCCTTTTACTGATCTTTTATTTGACATTTTACAGAAATCAAATGGTATTGCATTTTGTATAAGACAAATTGATGACTTTATTAATACGATAATTAAAAAAACGAGAACAGTTTAAAAATATTTGGGATAAAACTGAACATATGGGGTTTGAACATGAAAGAAAAATAATGAAGATTGATAATTTCGGAGACAGAGAGACAGAGAAAACAGAGAAAACAAAGAAACCTTTTGATAATATTCTACAACAAATGAATTCTAGCTTTCAAAATTTTAACGATTTAAAATTTGTAGAATTATATATAATCTTAATATTTCTAATTATAATTCATCAAAATTTCCCACAGAGGAATTTATGTCATTACGATTAAATAATGAAAATTTTTTGATATTCCAGCTTTGCATTCTCAGTTAAGTATCATTTATGAAACAACTGACATGAATGATAAAGAAATACCCAGAAATCTGGGATTTCTTTATAACTACTGGTTTAAAAAAGTCGCTGTGTGAAGTGGTCAAGTTGTGTGAATTAGTACTACTAACTATCCCAGCCACAAGTGCATCAGTTTAACGAAGTTTTGCAGTATTAAGATGCATTAAAAGTTTCAAATTAAGAGTTTAAAAGAAATTCAACAAGCGAAGACAGACTTTGAAAGTTAGCCCTATTATCCATTAAAAAAGACTGCATTCAACAATTATCAGAAGTTGATAGGAGAATAGACCTCGAGTATAAATAAGTGTCATTTTAGTGAAAGTTGTGTGTTGTGGAAAATGCCTCGGAGTATATATTTTTTAATATGATTCTTCTTTAGAAAACCAAGCCCGGCGCGAGGACTCAACGCCCGAGCTAGCAATACAGATCAATGATAGGTCACTAGTCACTAGAAATAGCGGGAATAGAGTGCCTCACGCATTCACGCGTCACGGATTTAGTGTGTGAGTCCTTGTACGCAGGACGTCTCACATAATTAAGTACTTTGCTGATAGAGAGCCCCTGCGCATCAGAATGTTATCAGGTGAAAAGTTGCTCGACCCTCGACCCTTAAGAAAATATTTTTATATCCTTATTGAATCGCTTCCCCTTTCGAAAAGTCACCGCACGCCACTGAGAACTGGAGAATATTAAAGATGTTAAACATATTAAAAGATTTATAAAAAATATGTTAGAGGAGAGAAGGGTATTATGGAATAGTTGGGAAATATGGAATACCGAGTTTACAGCTCTGTTAGTTGCTGTTATCGTGTGAAAATACCATTAATTACCGAATAATACTCCCATTATGTTATGCAGCCAGATTTGACCGCTTGTTGTTGCTGTACAACTCGCTACAGAAAAAAAGAATGTGTGTGTACTTTGTACGCACGTAAGAAGATATTCTTCTATTATATAATAGGTAATTTAAACGAAGTAAATATACTTAAAAGGTTATTTGTACTTATTTTATTTAAAAATCAAACTAACTTTCTTATCTACCACTTTCAAAAAGAAGAATATCTTCAAAAATTATATAATAATGTACTTACAACCATAAAATCTATAAAAAAAAATAAAAAAATTATAACTTGCTTGGGGCTCGAACCCACTTCACGTCTACCGCGCCGTACGAAAGCTGACGGCATTTCAAACTAGACCACATTCGCGTGTACGTCATGTGGGAATATACACAAACTAAACGTTTACACCATAAATTTATATGAACTTAATAAAATTATTAATTTGATTTTTGTCGAAATAAAATACAACAAAATATAGTGTAAGAAAACAATATATGAGATGAAGATTTGTAGAAAGTTTGTTCGTAATCAGATTATGTAAATTAAAGCATTGCCTACTAATAGGTAACTACATTATTTTGTTTACATTTTCCAAATAGATAGGTATTGAAACTATTAGGTATTTCCAACTGAAACATTTAGAATTACGTACCTGCGGCTTTTCAAAACTATTTAAAATGTCACTATAATTATAAATTTGATTTTATTTCTGTCCACACATCAATAAAAACTAATATTATACAATATTTTTGTTTACCGATAATCTCCATATTGAACAATTATTGACAGATCATTTCAAAATTTCAACACCCAATCAGAGCCCGTATAACCACTAATACCATACTGTCGGTGTGCGCATGCGCGGGGATCAATCAAATTTTACCTTCAATCGATTCGCCGCTAAAGAAGAATATCTTCAAAAAGTTTGTTTTGTGACCTTTAAAAGTTTTTGCAGGTTATTTTTTAAACATTTTAATCTACTACTATACATATACATTTGATTTGAATATTAAGGTTAAGCAAAATGTAAAGTAAAAGAAGTGTAGTTTTGCATAGCTTGGTCGTTTGTTTGCTAATAGTGTTTTGTCCATCAATTTAAAGGTTATTTTTCCAAGATGGCGTGTCGGTTCCAAATTTGACATTCCAAATTTTTAAACGATTCCACAATTAAAACTTCCCCTGTTCCAGTGTTCCCGTACATCAAAGTTTTTCCGACTAGGCACCGTTAAGCTATTAACAAATTTTCAGCTTGCTATTAATCAACTTTTTTTTCGTACGCGGGATCCAGGCCTACAGGTATTTGCATTTATCAACCATGCCTATCGGTACATTTCCCAGATGTATCAGTGGCGGATCTACGGGGAGGGAAAAGGGCAAATTTCTCCCCTAAGAAGGTCCAAAATTAAATAAAAAAATTGTTGAAACATAAAAATATATTAGCTGTCATGAAACTTAAACCACAGACAGACAAATTCAACCCAATAAAAGTTGACAATACTTTAAACGTGTTTTTCTCAAAACTCCTTTTTTCAAAGCCTTTAGACATTGTTACTCAAAAACTACTTGACCATTTTGTATATATTTTCTTTAGACATTCCTTGAGGTAACGCTGTCGAGATCTTTTTTGCTTTATGCTTATTTTTTGTTAACAATAATAAATATGTTGATTTTCACCTTTTTTACAAAAAAAAAATCGTTGTTTTGACTTCTGAGTGATATCAAAAGGTCAAAAGTAGATAAAACTAAAAAACTCAACAGCGTTACCTCCAAAAATTCATAGGCTAGTAACATCTGTTTGAATTTTTCGTTTACCGTGATCCAATGATGAGTTCTGATGTCCACCGCAAAATTTATTATATTTTGAGGTGTCTTCAAAAATTTGCCACAGTTAGCTTATTTTTCAATATTTTTCCTTGAAATAAAAATAAAAATATATACCATTTATATATATATATATATATATATTGATGTGATCTTGATTATTGATATGAGATAATATTCTTATATGTCACTTAATTTAATCAATGTATTAATACTAATCTAATTAATTAACCAGATCACATATCAATATGTTTTCAATCTCAGGGCGAATTATAAATTAATTACTTACTTTCGTGGCTTCAAATATTTCTTAATGGTTCCTAATCGGGATAGAAAAGAAAAGAGTAAAAAAAATACACATATGGGTTACAATTATAATCAAAATATTTTTTATTTTATTTAAAAGGCAATCAATGCTTAATATTTGCTATTTCTTATTATTCTTAAACATAACATTTACAAATGGGAATCTTATTTCCTTTTGGTTTTCAATTGAAAGTTTTTATTAACATTTAACTATTAGGAGTTATTAGCAACAACTCTATTTAAGTTTAATGAAGCTTTTCTGATATTATTGATTATGTTATTCAATTTTTATGTGGAATTTAATACGAAAAACCCATACATTCATGTCCAAACAAATGAGACTGACCTTTTCCTGGTGAACTGAAAATGTCCTCACACAAAACCCGTTCCTGCTATCCTTGGCTGCGATCAAACCTCGTCCTGGCTTCCAGTAATGTACTCCTTTGAAAAACTAGCTCGAATAGCTCTCGTTCCTGCTTCGGTCGTGATGCTGTGTTCTACCTTTTTCGAAACTGCTATCAGCTACCGGGACACTCTTGGCTCAAGGAGGTTCTTTTACTCTCGACCTGGCCTACTTCTCGTTCCACGATAGATACTCCACACTCACGGAACTACCGGCTTTCTCACTCTCCGTACACTACCGTCTACTACTCGACTTCACTTCTCGACAGCTCAAAACATTCTGCCTCTATTTCTCATTCATTCCCCTACTTTCTAAATATCCCTTCCAGATTCACAAATCAACCTTCCACCACCAACTCTCATTCGCAGTATTCCTCAAAACCAATTTTTAAACTTTCTAAATATGCTTAATGGATTTCCAAAGAAAATATTTAATTCCCATTCTAAAATACTTTCTAACTATTTACAAATTTTAATGACCTATTCTCTCTTTCAAATGAGTCTTATTTAGCATAGGCTAATGATCGAAACCTTCCGCGAAAAACGATAATGAACTATCATCTATTTCACTGAGTTTTATTTAGCATAGGCTAATGATCGACCTTCCGAGAAGAACGATAATGGTACGCGTCATTCACTTTGTTTATCTAAGCACATTGGTCCTAGTTTCGTACGCTTATTCTAATCACTTCTTAAAATTAAATATAACAATTTGTTGTATACAGGTTGTTCTAAATTTATATGCCCGAGGTTGAGAAAATTAAAAAATATTTTATATTAAAGTGAATTTTGTTTATAATTATCAAATTTTAATTTTTATATCAAATAGAAATATAACAAATCCCCGCCTTGTATTCGATAAAATTTATCTGCATTTTTAAATAAATTTTCTCGAGGCAAAACCAACTCCCTGTATATTTTCTTACTTTAATCTACGTCTTATACCACTTCTTCTTGTATTACTCTAATTAGTCCCACCTGTAGAGTAATTGTTTCCTTATTTTCAGTGTCCTCATCCTGTGTTAGAGTGTCGGCTATTATGTTGTCTTTCCCTTTTTCCCATATTAATCTTCTGTCTTTTTCCTCAGATTTTTCACATACTTTTATCGTGTATTCTGCATCCTCGTTTTCATATGCCTCCTCTTCAAATGCCACTGTTTCGATCATATCTTTTTCGCTTTCATTTTTTTGCTTTATTTCTTCTTCTCCTGAGCTCGTCTCTTCTTTTGAGGAATCCCAGGTTTCCTTTGTTTCTGATACTCTCAAATTTTCTTCTTCTGGGCTCAACTCTTCTTTTGAGGAGCCACAGGTTTCATTTTCTTTTGTCTTTTTCTGACTTTTTCTCCCTTTTCTTCTTTGTCCTTGCTTCGTTGCCAAATTCATTTCCACTGTTTGTTCTTTACCTGATTCGTCCGTATTTTGTTTCTCCTGTTCCTTGTCCTGTTCTTCTTCTTTTTCTTCTGTTAGATTCATCGTATTATTTTTAAAATCTATCACTACATGTTTTTCTGCCAATTCGTCAACTCCTACTATCATGTCATGTGACATGTTTGGCATTATTACACATTGTAGTGCATACATCTTCTTACCCAGTCGTACCATTACTCGTATGCCTTCATTTATAGTTGCCAATGTCCGTTTGTTTGCGCCCACTAAATTTACCCTAGGTATTTTGTAAATTAAATTTGTTAAGTTAACTTCTTCTATTAGTTTTCTGTTGACCAATGTTATTTCAGATCCAGTGTCTATCATAATTTTAATTGGTTTCTCGTTGATAAATCCATCCACAAATTTTAAATTAACTCCATTTTTCTTTTCGTTGTTTCTTGCCAATTTAATAAACTCCTTGGGGTTACAAAAGATTCCTGTTTGATTTTTGGTTTTTAGTGAGCGCCGTCGTGAAAAAACGCCGGTTGCTCATCGTTGTTTATATTTTCGTCATAATGTCTCTCTCCGTCATATTCATCTGTCTGGGTATTATTCACTTCTCTTCTATTTTCTCTTGGTCTGTCGGATCTGTTTCGGTTTTCTCGATATCCCTGTTCATTTTGTCTACCATTATTTCTGTTTTCTTGATTTGAGCGTGTGGTGTTTCTATTCTGGTATTCTCGATTTCTGTCCTCATTCCATTGCCTATTTCTTTGTTCATAATTTCCTCTTCCGTTGTCTCTATTTTCGTTTTCCCTTCTGGGATTAAAATCTCGTCTTGTATAGTCCCTCCTATTTTGATTTCTATCTCTGTAATCTTGTGTTTCTCGGGGCCTGTAATCTTCTCGCGACCTTCTTGATTTTCTTTCTCTTAGACGTGATTCTCTTATTTGTAGGAATTGGCATAAACTATCTATGTCTTTGTAATTTTGCAATGTGATATGGTCTTCCAGCGTTTCCTCGAAATGTCTTGCAATCAGTTCGACTAATTGTTCCGATGAGTAATTATATTGTAAATGTTTTGCATTATTGTAAATTTGCAAAGCATATGTCCTTTCTGATACACCCATCCTATCATTGTATTTCCCATTTTGCAATTCCTTGTTAATTTCCAATTGTTGGACCTTTCCCCAGAAATAATTCAAAAATTTTTGTTCAAATTGTTGCCAATTGCCGAATTCTTCTTCTTTACTATCGAACCATAGGCTTGCTTCATATTTGAGATGGTTTCTGATAGTTTCTTTTGCTGTATCGAAATTTCCGATGTGTTGTATTTTCTTTTTCAGGCTATTAATGAACGGCACTGGGTGTAATCTTCTTACATCCCCGCCAAACCTTATCTTCACGTCATCTGTGCTATGTATAACCATTTCTCTTATTTCTCCGACATTTTGTTGCGTATTGATTTCCGCAATCTTTCTTTCCACTTCTTCTATGTCTGCTTGAATAGCGTTTTGCAACTTGTTTTCCAAACTTTCCATTTCTTTTTTCTGGCAATTCGTTAACTCCTTCATTTTATTTTGAATTTTCATTTCTTGTTCTTTCATGTGGTCCTTCATTCTCATTTCTTGTTTTTGCATGTGATCTTTAATTTTCATTTCATACTTTTCTATGCGTTCCTCTATTTTCTTATTGTTCTCTTCTATCGCTTGTTTTGTTTCCTGTTGATTGTCATCCATTTTTTTCTCCACTTTATCCATTTTCTGTTCCATTTTTTGTTGTGTTTCCTCCATTTTTTGATCCACTTTATCCATTTTCTTTGATGTTTCTTCCTGATTTTTATCCATTGTCCTTTTTGCTTCATCCATTGCTAGTTTTGTTTCCTCCTGATTTTTATCCATTGTCCTTTTTGCTTCATCCATTTTTTGTGACTGGAGTTGCATCAGTTGTAATAGTTTATCTATTCCTGATAATTCTTGCTGTTCTGATGCCATGATTGTCTTGTCTAAAATATCTTCTTGGTCTGAATGTTCTTTTTGTTTTTTGTTGTCCTTGCTTTGGCTTCTTGTCACAGACATTTGTTTTCAAGAAGTACTGTCCCCGCCAAATATGAAATTTTACTAGTATGTTACCAAGACGACTTTTTCTCACACAAATATTATAAATTGTCAATAAATATATCAAATGTAAATATCGTAAAAATAAAATATTAAATCAGTTATGTAAAATTTGTACCTAAAGAGATCTAAAATTTTATGTTATCAAATGTAAGTATCTCACTTTTTACCACAGGCATATAAATTTTCAAATACCGGCTTTACTCTTTCTATCCTTCAAATTTGCCACTAGAAATACTTTACAATGCCCCACGTTGGGCGCCAGTTGATGTGATCTTGATTATTGATATGAGATAATATTCTTATATGTCACTTAATTTAATCAATGTATTAATACTAATCTAATTAATTAACCAGATCACATATCAATATGTTTTCAATCTCAGGGCGAATTATAAATTAATTACTTACTTTCGTGGCTTCAAATATTTCTTAATGGTTCCTAATCGGGATAGAAAAGAAAAGAGTAAAAAAAATACACATATGGGTTACAATTATAATCAAAATATTTTTTATTTTATTTAAAAGGCAATCAATGCTTAATATTTGCTATTTCTTATTATTCTTAAACATAACATTTACAAATGGGAATCTTATTTCCTTTTGGTTTTCAATTGAAAGTTTTTATTAACATTTAACTATTAGGAGTTATTAGCAACAACTCTATTTAAGTTTAATGAAGCTTTTCTGATATTATTGATTATGTTATTCAATTTTTATGTGGAATTTAATACGAAAAACCCATACATTCATGTCCAAACAAATGAGACTGACCTTTTCCTGGTGAACTGAAAATGTCCTCACACAAAACCCGTTCCTGCTATCCTTGGCTGCGATCAAACCTCGTCCTGGCTTCCAGTAATGTACTCCTTTGAAAAACTAGCTCGAATAGCTCTCGTTCCTGCTTCGGTCGTGATGCTGTGTTCTACCTTTTTCGAAACTGCTATCAGCTACCGGGACACTCTTGGCTCAAGGAGGTTCTTTTACTCTCGACCTGGCCTACTTCTCGTTCCACGATAGATACTCCACACTCACGGAACTACCGGCTTTCTCACTCTCCGTACACTACCGTCTACTACTCGACTTCACTTCTCGACAGCTCAAAACATTCTGCCTCTATTTCTCATTCATTCCCCTACTTTCTAAATATCCCTTCCAGATTCACAAATCAACCTTCCACCACCAACTCTCATTCGCAGTATTCCTCAAAACCAATTTTTAAACTTTCTAAATATGCTTAATGGATTTCCAAAGAAAATATTTAATTCCCATTCTAAAATACTTTCTAACTATTTACAAATTTTAATGACCTATTCTCTCTTTCAAATGAGTCTTATTTAGCATAGGCTAATGATCGAAACCTTCCGCGAAAAACGATAATGAACTATCATCTATTTCACTGAGTTTTATTTAGCATAGGCTAATGATCGACCTTCCGAGAAGAACGATAATGGTACGCGTCATTCACTTTGTTTATCTAAGCACATTGTTCCGAGTTTCGTACGCTTATTCTAATCACTTCTTAAAATTAAATATAACAATTTGTTGTATACAGGTTGTTCTAAATTTATATGCCCGAGGTTGAGAAAATTAAAAAATATTTTATATTAAAGTGAATTTTGTTTATAATTATCAAATTTTAATTTTTATATCAAATAGAAATATAACAATATATATATATATATATATATATATATATATATATATATATATATATATATATATATATATATATATATAAATTCGGGTTCAAAACGTCCTCCGACGTTGTCCGATGCCTTGTTGCCAATATCTTCTATCATTGCAGTTTTCATCTTCTAATCCTCGTACACTCATTGATCGTCTTACTCCCTGTATCCATGTCGCTCTTGGCCTTCCTATTTTTCTGTTTTCTGTAGGTATCCATTTCATAATTTTCTTTGGCAGTCTTTCCTCCCCCATTCTTTGAACATGTCCGTACCACGTTAATTGTTTCTTCTCAATGCATTCTACAACCGTTTCCTGTAAATTCATTCTTCGCTTTACTTCCTCATTTCTAACCCGGTCCAATCTCGATGTTCTACTTGCTCTTCTTAGGGCGTCCATCTCAGTAGCTTCTATTTTTCGTTTTTGGTGTTCCTTTATTCTCCATGTTTCGGATCCGTATACCAATGTGCTCTTAATCATGGTGTTGTATATTCGCATTTTTCTTTGTTTCCCTATCTCGGTACTCCACAAAACTCCGTTCAATGATTTAATTATCGTTCTTGCTTTATTTATTCTGCTCTTAATTTCTGCATCGTCAGTACCTTCCTTGTTGAAATTAATGCCCAAATACTTATATTTATCACAGCTAGTTATTTTCTGATTATTGTCCAATATCATATCAGTTGAATTCTCACCTAGGCATAAATATTGTGTTTTTTTTTACATTCATCTGCAATCCCCATTTTTCTTCCTTCAATTTGCGAGTCATATATTCCAAATCTTCTTTATCGTTTGCACATATTACCTGATCGTCTGCAAACTGAAGGGTGTACATGCAGGTATTGTCGTCGATTTGGATGCCCATTCCACTGCATTTTAGTTTCCATATTGTAAGGGCTTTGGCGACATAAATCTTAAACAGACTTGGTGACATGCAACATCCTTGTCGTAGACCTTTGTTGACTGTAAACAAATCTGTTATTTTGTTTCCTAATTTTACTGCAGATTTCATGTCACTGTATAAATTTTGGACAGCTTTTATGAGAGTAAAGTTAATGTTGGAGTTTTGCAGTACTTCCCATAGTTTCGGTATCGGTATGTTGTCATATGCTTTTTGCAAATCTATAAAAACTAGGTGTATTGGCCTATTCCGTTCCAATTTTTTTTCGATGATTTGTTTTAATTAAAATACATTATCCGTATAGGACCTTCCAGCTCTAATCTCGCATTGTTCTTCTTCTTCGTATCCTGAGTATTCTTGTTCAATCAGTTCTCTTAAAATTTTTGTATATAGCCTGCTTATTGTATTTGTTACTGATATTCCGCGATAATTGCTACATTTTAGTTTATTGCCCTTTTTATGAATCGATGATATATAAGCTATTTTCCAGTCACTGGGTACATTTTCGCCATTGATGTACTTTGTAAATACATATGCCAGTGATTCGAAAAAAAATTTAGTTCCATTTTTCAGTAGTTCGGCACTGATCCCACCTGGACCAGGAGATCCTCCATTTTTTAGTTGTTTAATTGCAATTTTAACTGCTACATTGTTTATGTTTATTTCTTCCCCTACAATTTGTATTTCCGTCTCTGTTGGTTGTGAGTATTCGGGTCTTTGTTCAGTTAATAAGTCCTTATAATGTTGAACCCATTTATCTGTTGGTATTAATTGTAGTTTGTCGTTGCGTGTTTCGTTATTCTTGATCTTGTTCATAAATTTCCATGATTCACTGCATTTTCGTCCTCCTATGTGTGCTTCGATTTCTTGGCACTTTCGATCCCAGGTCTCTCTCTTACTTTGAATGATTTTATGTCTTGATTCTCTTTTCTTTTCTCTATATCTGTTGTAGTCTTCTTCATTTTTTGTGTTAAGCCATTTTTGGTATAGTATCTTTTTCCTTGACTAGTCTCTCTGTCTCTGAATTCCACCAGTATTTGTTACTTTTTCTAATTTCTCTGATACCAAGGGCTTCCTTTGCAGCTGCTTTTATGCTGTATACTATATTATTATAAACCTCTTCTGTTGTTAGATTATTCGGGCTTAGTATGTAATTGTCGAGTCTCGTTTGATAGAGATATTTAACACTTTCATGTAATAGGCTCTCTAAGTTATATTTCTCGTCTGTTATATTTGAAGTATTTTTGTCTGCATCCAGGATTGTTTTCGTCTTCGTTATTGTGTGTCTTATCGGGAAGAATATTTTAGCTCTTAGGAAATGATGATCTGATATGTTACATATTCCTCTGCATACTCGTATATCTTCAACTTTCAATAAGGTTTGTTGTTTTAGTATTGCGTAGTCAATTATTGATCTTAAATTTCTTGTCGGCTGTGTCCATGTATACTTATGTACCTCTTTGTGGTTAAAATAGCCATTGTTAATTCTTAACTGAAGTTGGTCGCATAAGTCTATAAGTCTTTCGCCATTGTCTTTGACTATTTCTTCACCAAAAGGTCCTATTATGTTGTTGTTTTCCATTTTTCCCGTTCGACTATTGATGTCTCCTAATATAATTATTTCTCTAGTGTCACCAATTTTCGATATCTCTTGATGTAACGTTTGAAAGAACATTTCTTTTTCACTGACGACACTATCATTTGACATACCGTATACTGCAAAAACAGTGAATTTATGATGCAAGATGTTTATGTTTACTCGTATGATATTTTCATTTATTGCATCCCAGTCTGTTATTTTATTCTTTAAGGTCTTTTTAATTAATACCGATACACCTCTACTTGCATGTTTATCTTTTGTGACGCCACTGTAAAGATGAAGGTAACTGCCAATTATTTCGATACCGCTTCCTTTCTTCTTTGTTTCAGTTAATGACACTATTTCTAACTTGTGTTTATCAATTTCGTGTATTATTTCTGTTAGTTTTCCTCTGCAACCTTGCGTATTGATAGTTCCAAAATTCATCATCCTTTTTCTATGCCGTTGTCTTTTTCCATTTTGTCAGTCCTTACTTCCGAGGCAACCATTAGGCTTTTTTGCATTTTATCGTTTTTACGTGAAATGAGGAGCAGGCCCATTGTCACAATCCCCAACCTGGAGAACCAGGAAGAATTTCTGTCGGGGTCTTCTACCCTTAGCTGATGTGATCCAGATTTCGAGCGCTGGATACTCGCTCTTCACCCTCCCTCGTCTGCAGCATAACGTACATCCATTGTACGCCATGCCCCCAGCAGTTACGCGACCCATAAATGGATCTTCGAGGACGTGAGAGTAGGATTCGTTGGAATGCGAAGGCAAAACAATTCTATTTTTCACTTAGAATACGGAGCGCAGTCCAGCACTCTGAATCGACGATTTTCGACTCTTATTGGAGTCATCATCGGAGAGACGTAGGCCTGCTGCTCCATACTCGAAGTGACCAACCATGAAAGATTACCCCCATACTGCAACTGACGTGTATGGATTAGGTGACTAGCGTAATCTGGCAATTGAAAGGTAAAGTTTTCAATCCTAATAGCAACATTTATAATATTGAAAAACATTAAAAATATTACTAAAAGATTTTTAAATTGAAAACTTAGTGGTCCATTTCCCTGGTGACACCTCCAAGGATTCTACAATATACAAGCCAGATAGATGCTGCAGTGAAGACAAAGGGGAAGGAATTCTACACTATGCAATTCACAACCCCCGTCTGCAGATTAGTAAACAAGTTTCCAATTTAAAAATCTTTTAGTAATATTTTTAATATTTTTCAATATTATAAATGTTGCTATTAGGATTGAATACTTTACCTTTCATTTTTCCTTGAATTTTTTTATGCATAATATATGAATTGTACTGAATATGCCTATTTGATTGAAAAATAAATAGTTCTGCCATACATTAAAAAAATGTGCTTGTAATATTGATTTCATCCGGCAAGCAAATGGGTACATATCGACATATATTCGGATCCCCTACTACAAGGACAGAAAATCTAACACCAGATGGGATGGACCAGTTACAATTCTTTTAGTTGGCTTAACATATTTTGATAAATTAGTATCCAAGAACATTTTTGGAAGACAACTAATATCTGTCGAGTCATTTCTTCAATCTGATGAGATATAGATACTACAAGAAACTCCTATGCTTGATTTTTAAGTAATAGATACATACATCTCCCTGACAAGTTCTTTTCGAATGATTTAAAATTCAAAAGGCGTCGAGTCGATTTTCTTGCATTTTCTTCGGTTTTACTTTCCATCACACAATAATCCTGAAAGCCCCGTTCGAGAATACGAGCCATATTTATCTACTGACTTTTATTGAGTTATACACAATTTCGAAGTGTCACTCTCAAATCTTCGTTTACGTTTGGCCTGTTTTTTCATTGTACAATTCAGGGGCGTGCAAATAATTTTTCAGATTTTAAACAGGTAGTTGCTTGGAGCGAAATGTGAGAAATCGTTAGAATGAGACACCAGTTAAAAACACATCCATTAATTGTAACCTATACAATCATTGAAGTCAAAGAGACAAGTTATTTTGAGAGAAACGTATATCTTCTTCTTTAAGTGACATCTCCACGACGGAGATCCGCAATCATCATAGCGATTCGGACTTTTGAGACTGCTGCTCTGAAAAGTTCATTTGACGTACATCCGTACCATTCTCTCAGGTTGCGCAGCCACGATATTCTGCGTTGCCCTATGCCTCTTTTTCCTTGAATCTATCCCTGTATAATAAATTGGAGCAAGCTGTATCTTTCTCCATGTGTAATATGTCCGAGATATACTTCGTCACAAAACGAAGCTCTTATATTTGATTTGTTCCTAAGTTGTAACAAATTTATTTTTTAAACACTTACCAATGCCTTTTTATTCATTTTATGAAGTGAATTACTTGTATATTATATTTTATAGTCTCAAATTTTACCACTACTTTTTTCTTCTTCTTAACTGGCTTTACAAATTCAATATAACTACAAAATCACCAATTCAGCATTGCAGCGCGCCTTCTCCCCTCTACTGTAAATTCATCCCTTTGGGCCAAATATCATTCTGAGAACCTTTCTTTCAAATACCAGCAGCTTATTTATTTCCCAGTGATGTAGAGTCTATGTTTCACTTTCATATGTATCAACTGGGCAAATAATTGACATACCGCTACTCGTACAGTTATGTTATAAAAATATATTCTGTTTTTCAATCTAGTATTCTTCAATCCATCTGGTTACGTTTATTTGTTTTTTTTTTGTGATGTTCCTGCTGAGTTTTCTGTTTTTAATAGTGTTTTGTTTTTACCAATAATCAAAATAATCACCATGACAGTCTGGACGTATCATAATCACGCAAAATACTCTCTTCTAAATATATCTCGCTCTCGGTGTGGATAAGAAAGTTCTGCAATATAAGCATCCCAATCGAAGACAAGAGATTGTACACGATACACTTAGCTGGCGACCAAGCCATTCTAGCTGAAGACGAGATGAGTGATATAGATTAATTATATGCTTAGAAAACTGAAAGAGGAGTACCGTAAAATGGGGTGAATAGGAACAGTGGGGTGAATAGGAACAAAACTTCACTAAACAATTACAATAATCTTCCTAAACATATATATTACTTTCGTTGAGCTATTTAATTTTTTTCAAGTTGCCTAACGTGATATGGCTTTAGGAAATTTAGGTTTGTGCTGTTGGCGTCACTGATTCTTATGTTCTCGGCGTGCAAACAAAGTCATTAATTTTGAGGATATTTCTCATCCTAAAAAACTTCCTCAGTAAGTACAAAATGTCTGTCAAAATAGATTGAAGAGTATTGTTTTTTTGTTTATTCTAACCTTTTCAACAATATAACATGATGGTATTTTGATTTATCTGTTAACTTTTTTATAAACAAAAATTATTACATTTCACGTCATGAATTTGAGATATGTGGGGTGGATAGGAACATAATATTTACCGTGTTTCCGTTCACCCCACATATTAGAAATTACTTTTTTATCTAATATCTCCATAGAGTAAGACCAAACGAAACAATATCTCATCTAACAACAAAGTATACATATTATATTGATCCACACAAAGAGAATAGAAAGACCCATGCCTTGCAAAATGTGTTTCTAGCGGTTAACTATCGTCTCCAATCCAAAACAAACTTCTACCAGGGTACTTAACCACGCGTGGTATTAATGAACACAATTTTTCCAATTATTATGGGCACTAATTATCAGCATCCGGCTCGAAGGACCAAATGTGGATTCCGTAAATTTGAAATAAACATTTATACGGTTTTCTGCAATCATCAGAACTGCTGTGCAAAAAGTTTGCCAAGACGCAACAAGACCCATGAAGATTATGTAACGCAAAAGAGTTGAGGAATGAAAAACAGGACCAGGCAGGAATGAATTCACAATAGCTAAAGACAAGTTTCCTAGACTATTAAAGAAACTGGTTTAATAGTCTTTCAGAGAAAAATGCCAAATTAGAGTTTAAAAAATATTTTTCATTTCAACAATATATTTTTCCAACAATACAAACTTTATATTTTTTTGTGTATGTTACTTTACACCTTAGACACTTTTTACCTGTTTCTATTGACCCTTCAAATGTACGAATAGGAACACAATAGTTTTTAATACAGGTGTTCCCATTCACCCCACTTGTTGGGGTCAATAAGAACACCAGGTTTGATTTTTTTGTGATTAAAGTATTAACTTTTTAATTTATTAACATCTAAATATCAAAAGAGGAAGGTAAGACCCAAATAACAATGCATACGTTTTATGTTTGCAATGTGTGTTAGTGACATTTTTTTCAGTTGAAAGTTGAAAACCGTTCCTATTCACCCCATTTTACGGTACACCAAGTGGGTCCTCACAATTAATGTACAAAAAATACAAATGAAAAACCAGAAATCCTACAAATCGAAATGAGAACTGTAACTAGAAAATCAACTAAAACCTTCGAATACTTGAAAGTTCAAATAACATCAAACAAAGAAATACATTCTAGGATTGTCCAAGTAAGATCAGCTACTAGACAGCTACAGGAACTATGTTGGAATAATAAAATAAAGGAAGAATATACAGGGTGTAACAAAAATAAAGGTCATAAATTAAATCACATATTCTGGGACCAAAAATAGTTCGAATGAACCTAACTTACCTTAGTACAAATATGCACATGAAAAAAGTTACAGCTCTTTGAAGTTACAAAATGAAAATCGATTTTTTCGAATATATCGAAAACTATTAGAGATTTTTTATTGAAAATGGACATGTGGCATTCTTATGGCAGGTACATCTTAAAGAAAAATTATAGTGAAATTTGTGAACCCCATAAAAATTTTATGGGGGTTTTGTTCCCTTTAGCCCCCCCCCCCAAACTTTTGTGTACGTTTCAATTAAATTATTAATGTTGTACCATTAGTTAAATTTAATATATTAAAAACTTTTTTGCATCTTAGTATTTTTTCGATAAGGCAGTTTTTATCGAGTTGTGGCTTCTTTTTTAACATGTTTACATCAAAATTTTATGTGAGATTTGTTCCTTTAAACCCTCCAAATGAGTCTCGTTCGAACGTTCGGACAGTAAAGTCGTTATCGTAGATAACCATTGGTTTATAATTGCTTTTTAATTTCACAAGTTTTTGTTAGTGAAGTGCAAAACAACATATCTATTAATCATTGGGTGATGATAGATTTTGTTATCATTGGATGATAACAAATTTAGTGAGTACCTATTTAATTTACATACTTCATAATATTTAACATGTCACATAACGTCAATAACCCTACTAAATTGTATTCAGCGGCGTTAGCCCAGAACTCGAATCTACTACCAAACAGAGATCAAGCCGTAGTTTTTACATCAATAGATGGTTTTAAAATACAAGACTATCTCCTACAGATTGGACCAATAGTGAACCCACATAATATAATATATTGTTCACGCATCTCTAACAATCGAGTATGCATATACTTGAGAGATAAAAACATTGTCGACGATTTTCTAAAAAATTATGGAAGTATCACAATTAATAACACTCGTATAGTTGCTCGAAGATTAATTACCCCATCAGATAGATTGCTAATATCTAATGCAAGCCCCACAATTTCTAATGAAGAAATCACAGCATGTTTACAAAATCTAGGCTTAACATTATTATCGCCAATGATACAACTGAGAATTGGAGCTACTAACCCAGCTTACAGCCATATATTTAATTTTAGAAGACAAATTTACATCTCGCCTCCAGAAAATGCATCTTTACCGGAATACATTGATATAGAACAAGATGGAATGGTAAATAGGTTATATTTAACACTAGACAGCCACAACTGTTTCAAATGCAAGCAGGCAGGACACAATGCTTTACAATGCACTGCCTCATTTCCACCACCTATGAGTATGATACCTACAGGAAGCAATAATCAATCAGACAACATAACTCAGGCCCAGAATTCAGCACTTTCTATTTCTGACACCACTACCACTTCTTCTTCCAATAATACACAACCCATCAAAGACCACAGTTCACTAATAAAACAAAACGTACCCCTAGATATGTCTAAGCTATCTACGCCACAAAATTCTAAACTATCAAACTCACCCCTCTCTCAAACTTTCAATACCCCTATGAATCTTGAGATAAACAAAAATATTTTGGTGGACAATACAAAGTCCGATCATCCCTCAACACAAAATAACTCACAAAAACGTACCGCTTCTGCTGTTTCTTCTCCTACTTCTGAGGATGTCGAATTCGCAACTCCAAGTATAACACAAAATAAGAAAAAGAGCAAAACAGAAAAAAAACCTGAACAAAACATAAAGTTTTCAGACAATACTAAAAAATATATAGATAATCACTCGCCTTCTTTTTGCCTCAACAGTCAGCAAGTTAAAAGTCTACTAGAAAATTGCTACGGCTGGTCTGATGTAGTAACGGTGGCGAAGGATTATAACTCTGACATCGTAGCTATTATCACTATGTTGGATGAAATTCACCCACATTTAGAAGACAGAACAACAAAATATCGCTGCACTAAATTGAGGAAAAAATTAGCTCTACAAATTAATTTACAAATTAATTTAACGAATTTGGATTCTGAAAGTGATTCATCCACTTTTTAATTTTTGTGCTCATTAATAAAATATAATCATTTATGTATAACAAAATTTTACAGTGGAATTTAAATAGCTTTAAAACTCGTTTACCTATGTTACAGTTGTTAATCAATCAATACACACCACAAATTATTTGTCTTCAAGAAAATAATTTTAAAGATTCCACCTGCATGAATCTAAAATCTTTTAATTCATATTTTAAAAATAGGGATAATGCTGGTCAAGCTTCAGGTGGCGTTGCCATTTATGTAAAAGAACAAATAATATCCAAAGAAATTCCTCTAAGCACAAATCTGGAAGCTGTAGCTGTACAAATTGGTACAACACAAAAAGTTAACATATGTAATATATATATACCTCCGAATTTTAACCTAGAAGAACAACATCTTGTAAACCTAATAAATCAGGTACCTAATCCAATATTTATATTGGAAGATCTAAATGGACATAACACTAACTGGGGTTCCTTTAAAACTACATCTACCGGAAAAAAGATTGAAAATATAGTGAACACGTTAAATCTTGCAATACTAAACGATGGTAGTAGCACCCACTTAAACTTATCAACAGGGACATTTTCTTCTATAGGCCAATCAAGTTAGGTTTTTACTAGACATAACGGAAAAGACGAGGTTTGACAGTTGAAATGTGTAGTATGAGATATTACAAAAAGACTACCATCTTTGGATTCATCAATTTTTTAGTGGAACATTTTTTAAATAAACAATCAAAACGTCAAACTTAGTTTTTTACTCATAACTTAAAAACTTGTTTATTTAGAAATTTGACGTCCACAGGTAACTTTCTCAGAAAAAAAAGATACATCGAATGAGATACGCTAAATAAGAATCGGTTAATAAACAAAAAAGTTATTGCAAAACGGATGACAAAATCACTGTTTTTGAATATAGTTAATAACAATTTTATTGTTTGTTAAAATACGTTTTAATATACCCAAAATTGAGGGCACTATGGTGTTTGAATGGTGTGCAAAAAATGGTCCAGATCTGTTAAATACTTTTCGTAAAATTGAATTTGTTTATAAAATTTTTTGAAAAACGAGCTAATTTCTGAGGCTGGTCCAGTTAATATGGCTAAATGTATCTCAATAATCCGGGGCTCATTTCCTTCGTTAAGATGTATACTAACAGCTTATGAAAAAAAAAAGTAAAAAAAATACATATACGTACACAAAATTATTTGTTAATAAATAGCAGTTTTTAAGCTTATAAACAATTACAATAATTTCGTAGAAATTAGATCAAATTAAATGGCAATAAAAAATACGGAAAGCTGGTTAAAATACACAACTTTCAAAAAAAAATTTTAGGTCCTACGACCCTTGGGGTCTGAGATAGCCCCTTTTTTTGAGAAAATCACTGTTACGTTAATTAACAACACTAAGAGCTGAAATTAACCAATCTTTTATAAGAAAAGTCAAAGTTTTTAACAAAGTTTTTAGTAAGAAAAAATGTTAAAAATTGTTTAAATAGGAGTGTTATAAACACAGAGTATTTTGTGTTCCGACTAAAGTAAAAAATAGCGGGCGTAGTCGACTGACTGAATTATTTATTATAGGTCTGGATCCCGCGTATGAAAAAAAAGTTGATTAATAGCAAGCTGAAAATTTGTTAATAGCTTAAGGGTATCTAGTCGGACAAACTTTGATATATGGGAACACTGGAACAGGGGAAGTTTTAATTGTGGAACAGGTTAAAAATTTGGAACGGTCAGACCACGAAAACGGCACATATATTTTGTCCGATAGAACAGGCTTAAACTCTCCGAACAGAGATTAAACTCTCATGCAAAAATCAGACTGCTATTTATCACCAAATGGGCGTTTTAATGAGTGGAACATGGAGAATATGTCAAATGACAGGAATTATGACAGGTGATAAATAGCAGTCTGATTTTTGCATGAGAGTTTAATCTCTGTTCGGAGGGTTTAAGTCTGTTCTGTCGGACAAATTAAATGTGCCGTTTTCGTGGTCTGACCGTTCCAAATTTTTAACCTTTTCCACAATTAAAACTGCCCCTGTTACAGTGTTCTCATATATCAAAGTTTATCCGACTAGACACCCTTAAGCTATTAACAAATTTCCAGCTTGCTATTAATCAACTTTTTTTTCATACGCGGGATCCAGACCTATTATAGTGGGCGCGTTTGGCGACCGGTGTGCGGCAGCAACTATTAAAATTACGTTATTTCGACCACAAAAATCCACTTTAAGGTGAATGACAAATTTTCATCATTCCTTATGTTTTCGAGGTCTCTGAATCCGAATATGGATTTTTTTCTAGAATTAGTGGAACATGTTCAAAAATCAAATTTTATGCACAAATGCGAAAAATCAATTTTGATGATTTTTCAATTTTAACTCACTGTATTTTTGGTCGCTGTAAATATTTCCTTTTGAAAATTTTACTGTGTTATCTTTGAAGCATTTAGATAACAATGAGATTTGTCCAAAATGACTCAACACGTTAAAAGAGAAGTTGTTAATTTTTAAACATTTTGTCGTCAGATTTCGTTAGTTTCATATTTACTTAAAAAAGTTGAGTGACAAACTTTTTAGTTTATAATTTTAATTAACACAGTAATAAAATATAATTTATGAAGAAGTTTTCCAAAAAAATTTAATTTAAAATATGCAATAGGAAAAATGTTATGTGACTTTATAGACGAGAGGCACACCCCAAAAAAAGCTTATTTCTCGAGATACTGATACTAATTTTGGTCATACTTTATATTTTTGATGGTGCTCAAAACTAAAATTAGGGTTGTTTTGAATTTTACGTGGGGGAACATTATCAAAATCGCAACTTTACCCTAAAAATAAAAAAAAATCACGTTTTTTTGAGTTTAATTTGCTACAACTCTGTTCCATTGTAATATTTTTTTCTGATATTTTTATAATATATATTTCTCACCTTTCTGAAGACAACGGGACCTGCTTCAATATTTCTGTCTTGCTATAAAGAAAGTTATAAATTGTTTGAAGTAAAAGGTGCAGATTCTTGAATTGCAAAGTTTAATCGCAAAAGTTAAGTAACAAAATTTGAAATTTAGCTGTTTAATTAATTTTAAGTTAAAATCTAGAGTACAGAGAACAAAATATTTTATAGAAAAAAAGTGGTGTAACTTTTAATTTTAAGAAAAACGTGATTTCATTTTTTTTTATTTTTAGGGTAAAATTGCGATTTTGACAACGTTTCCCCATCTAAAATTCAAAATAAAACTCATTTTCGTTTTCAGCACCATAAAAAGTATAAAGTAAGACCAAAATTAGCCATTCACCACACCGTGGTTGATATCTCGAGAAATGAGCGTTTTTTTGGGGAGTACCACTTACCACTCGTCTATAAGGTCGCGTAACTTTTTTTCTGTTGCATAGTTTGACTTTGTGGCCTTTTTATTGTTATTTTTTAAATTTATTTATTTAAAATATAATTTTACTAAATAAATGTGCAACATAGTAATATTCATAAAATTCAAGTTTCTACCAAAATATATAAATATAATATTAAGCTTCAAATCCGGTATACTGTCAATGTTAAAAATGGGCTGCAACGGTCTAGCGCTAGGGAATGCTAGTCCGCGAATTTATTCTCATTCGGCTGCGCCCATCATTTTTTTTTACTTTAGTCGGAACGCAAAATACTCTTTCTTTATAACAATACTGTTTAAACAATTTTTAACATTTTTTCTTACAAAAAACTTTGTTAAAAACTTTGACTTTTCTTATAAAAGACTGGTTAATTTCAGATCTTAGTGTTGTTAATTAACGTAATAGTGATTTTTTCAAAAAAAGGGGCTATCTCAGACCCCAAGGGTCGTAGGACCTAAAATTTTTTTTTAAAAGTTGTGTATTTTAACCAGCTTTCCGTATTTTTTATTGCCATTTAATTTGATCTAATTTCTACGAAATTACTGTAATTGTTTATAAGCTTAAAAACTGTTATTTACTAACAAATAATTTTGTGTACGTATATGTCATTTTTTTTACTTTTTTTTCATAAGGTATTAGTATACATCTTAACGAAGGAAATGAGTCCCTGATTATTGAGATACATTCAGCCATATTAACTGGACCAGCCTCAGAATTTAGCTCGTTTTTCAAAAAATTTTATAAACAAATTAAATTTTGCAAAAACTATTTAACAGATCTGGACCATTTTTTGCACACCATTCAAACACCATAATGCCCTCAAGTTTAGGTATATTTAAACATATTTTAATAAACAATAAAATTGTTATTAACAATATTCAAAAACAGTGATTTTGTCGTCCGTTTTGCAATAACTTTTTTGTTTATTAACCGATTTTAATTTGGTGTATCTCATTCGATGTATCTTTTCTTTCTCAAAAAGTTACCTGTGGACGTCAAATTTATAAATAAACAAGTTTTTAAGTTATGAGCAAAAAACTAAGTTTGACGTTTTGATTGTTTATTTAAAAAATGTTCCACTAAAAAATTGATGAATCCCAAGATGGTAGCCTTTTTGTAATATCTCATACTACACATTTCAACTGTCAAACCTCGTCTTTTCAATTATGTCGAAAAACGGCTTATTTTTTACTAACTTGATTGGTCTACTATAGATATCTCACTTTGTACGCCCACTCTTCAAATAAATCACAATTGGTACGTAGAAAAAGACTTATATGGGAGTAATCACTACCCGATTTTAATAGAAAAACACTTGATTAAATCTACGCCAGTTAAGCCTGATCCGAGATGGAGGTTAGACAAAGCTGACTGGGGCCTTTTTCAAGAAATTATCCGTAGTGAATCTTCAATGATTTATTTAGATTTTAGATAATACAATAGACGAAATAATTCTACAATTCAATACATTCATAACCGAAGCAGCTATAAAAGCAATAGGAAAAACAAAGTTCATTGAAAGAGATAAAGTTACTCCCTGGTGGAATGAAGAATGTAAAGAAGCTATTAAACTAAATAAAAAAGCTCTTCAAAAGTACAAAAGACACAAAAATCTAGAAAATTTAATCGAACTTAAAAGGAGTAGGGCTAGAGCCAAACTGGTTACCACAAGATCTAAAAGACAATCCTGGATACAATATGTAGAAACGATAAATAATTACACATCTGTATCAAAAGTTTGGAGGAAAATAAAGAAGATAACAGGCTCGAGTTCATATCAAGGAATAGATTCATTAGAATTAGACAATAAATCATCTACAACAGACAATGCAGAAATCGTAGAAAAAATAGCCGAAACATTCCAGTTAACATCCTCAAATTCTATTTATGATAAAGATTTCCTAACATATAAGGAACAAAAAGAAAGTATTCCTATCAACATAGTAAACAATAATGAACCTATAAATGTACTTATCACAATCAGAGAAATAAGAGAGATGTTAGATTCTTTAAAGGACACATCTCCAGGTCCGGATGACATTCCAGCTTCTTTTCTGAAACACCTACCTGAAGAAGCCTTAGAAATTTTATTAAAAATATACAATCGTATATGGACTAAACATGAATTTCCCAGATTATGGAAATCCTCTATAATTATTCCCATCTTAAAACCTAATAAACCACGAAACAAAGCAGATTCTTATCGTCCTGTCTCTCTAACTTGTGTCATGTGTAAGCTTTTAGAAAAAATTATAAATAAACGTTTATTGTGGTGTCTGGAAGAAAACAACCATCTAATTAATGAACAATGTGGATTTCGTCCTTTAAAATCGGCCACCGACAACTTAGTAGATCTAGAAACGCATATTAATAACGCCTTCTGTAACAACCAGAAATGTATAGCAATTTATTTTGATTTGCATAAAGCATTTGATATGGCCTGGAATCACAAAATAATATCATCACTGAAATCATGGGGTTATCAAGGAAATATACTCGCTTTTGTTAAAAATTTTCTCCTAAATAGAAATTTCAAGCTAAAAGTAAACGGTCTTCTATCTAATGTGAATTATCAAGGAAATGGCACACCTCAGGGATCAGTGATCAGTCCGACGCTTTTTCTTATAGCTATTAATGATATAATCAAATCAATGGATAAACCAATTCAAGCCAGATTATATGCTGATGATCTCATAATATTCTTAAAGGGAAACAATATACAGAGTATGGCCAAATTACTACAATATCAACTCGATAAATTTATATCTTGGTCTAAAAAGAGTGGTTTTCAATTTGCTTCATCCAAAACTCGCTGTATCCTATTTTCAAAGAGACCAAAGCAGATAAAGGAGATACCTACTTTAAAATTTGGAGGTGAGAGACTCGAATATGTAGAAACAATTAAATATCTAGGTCTTATATTTGATCAAGCTTTAACCTGGAAAGAACATATTAAATATATTTCAGCAGCATGTCAAAAAAGACTAAACCTCTTGAAATGTCTTTCTGGTACAAACTGGGGAGCGGACGGTAGGACTCTACTCACATTATATAAAAATCTGATCCGTTCCAAGATTGATTATGGATGCCAAGCTTACTCATCTGCTTCAAAAACAACTCTAAAAGTTTTAGATATCGTACAAAACAACGCTCTTAGAATAATATGTGGTGCATTTAGAACAACTCCTATTATAAGTCTTCAGGCCGAACTCGGTGAGCTACCTTTAGATTTAAGAAGACAGGAATTAATACTCTCATATGTAGTGAAGCGGTACTCTTCACAATGTCACCAAACTATTTTCTCTTCAAGTACTCAGCATACAAAAACTCACATTCCCTTTCAAGAAAAATGCAAACGAATCATAAATGAACTACACCTTAAAGTTCCCAAAATCTATCCTAGCAAAATACCAACTCCCCCTCCTTGGCTAATATCTTCTCCTCATTTAATAATGGATCTAGCGTCAGAAAATAAGAAAGAAACCAATCGTCATATAATTATTTCTAAATATCAAACCTTAATTTCTCAATTTTCCTCATTCGAACAGTTATTCACTGATGGATCAAAGACTAAGAATTGTGTAGCATCTGCCTTTGTAACACAGAATGAAATAAAGAAATATAAACTAGAGGGGACTAACACTATTATATATATAAAGCCGTAAGTCATGTTAGGAAAAGTTCTCAAATTAACTTTCTCATAATTACGGACTCTTTAAATTCTTTAGAAATCATCTCTAAAATCTATTCCCCCCACCCTGTGGCCAAACTCATAAGACAAGAATTGCACAATCTAAATCACAAAAATGTTGCTTTCCTGTGGGTTCCATCTCATATTGGAATCGCTGGAAATGAACTGGCAGATAAACATGCTCGAGAAGCCTTAGAGGACGCAACTATAGAGATCTATCCAACAACTCCAGCGTCAGATCTCAAATCATATTTCCACAGCAAAATAGTTGATATATGGAATAGCGGATGGCATGAAAACCAGAAGCAGTTATTTGAGATAAAACCAACATTTCAACGATGGTCTGATAATTCCACAAATCGATTTTCCCAAGTGATCATCTCGCGATTGCGGCTTGGTCATAGCCGCCTCACGCATGGCCATCTGATGACACGAGATCCTCAACAGGAGTGTTATGCTTGTGAGACCCCTCTGACAATAAAACACCTTCTAGTGGAGTGCCCGTTACACAGTGCGGAAAGAGTTCAATTCGGAATCCCGGACGATTTGAAAATACTATTCTCAAAGTGCGGTTCCAAAGTGATCCTCCAATACTTAAAAGCAATAAACTCTTTATATAAAATTTAATTGTAGTATTCTATAGTTATTATTATTGTTAACAAAACTATCATTTTCGCTAATAGCCGTACAGGCTGATGCGAGTTTGTAAATAAAAAAAACCCTCCAAATGTTTTTGTACGTTCCAATTAAACTATTTCTGCGGTACCATTAGATAAACACAGTGTTTTTAAAACTTTTTTGCCTTTTTGTAGTTTTTCGATAAGGCACCTTTTATCGAGATGTGGCTTCTTTTTTAATATGGTTCAAAATATACCTAAAAATGTAAATCATAAATAAATTTTCATACTATTACCTACAAGGCTCCATAATCGTACTTAACCATATACAAATATTTGGTGGATTTGACAAATATTCAAAATATCTCGATAAAAACTGACTTTTCGTAAAAGTAGGTATAAGAAAAAAAGTTTTAAAACATTGTGCTTAACTAATGGTACCACAATAATAATTTAACTGGAACTTACACAAAAGTTTGGGGGGGTTTAAAGGGACAAAACCCCCATAAAAGTTTTATGGGGAGTCCAAATTTTACTATAATTTTTTTTAAAGATGATACTGCCATAAATTTGCCACATGTCCATTTTCAATAAAAAATCTCTAATATTTTTCGATATATTAGAAAAAATCGATATTCATTTTGTAATTTCAAAGGGCTGTAACTTTTTTTCTGTACATATTTGTACTAAGGTAAGTTAGGTTTAATCTAACCATTTTTGGTCCCAAAATATGTGATTAAGTTTATGGCCCGTATTTTTGTTACACCCTATATAAAACAATAATAAAGAGTTGTACGGTATCGAACTCTGAAATAAATCAGAGAAACAAATCAAAAGTTAAAGCAATGAAAATCAACAATTGGAGACGATGCTATGTAGCCGGCTCACTAGATTTGATACGTTGAGGAATGAAGATATTAGGTGGGGAATGGAAATTAATCCAGACATAATAGACACAATTGAAGTTAGAAGACTTTAAAGAAGACTTTAAGGAAGAAAAAAAGCTGGTATGGATACCTGTAGAGAATTTCTAAAAATAGCTAGCCAAAAAAGGTAAAAAAATGGCCTACTAAAAGAAATCGAGGTAAACCAAGATAATCCTGGAGAGAAGATGTCGAAAATTCAATGAGAAAAATATTTAAAAACTGGAGACAGCTTCCTGTATGGTTAATTCTCTTTATTAATTATTAACTCTCTAATTTTGTGATCTTGCTCATAATTCAAATGTGTGTACTGTAGTCAATCTTAGCTAATCTCGCTTAACCTTTGTTTTAACCTAATAAAAGGTGCCTATCTTTTAGAGATGTTGGCGACCACATTGACCCATCTTATTCTATTCACAGCAACTTGAAATCGATTAGTTGACGTTAGACCAATCCACTTCCTAAGATTGGTCAGCCCGGATAATATACGTCTACATCCAGGGCCTCTCTTGTCTTGAATCTTGCCTTATAGAATTAACTGTAGAAGTCGGTATACGGTATTAATAATTTGTTTGTTTTTTCTTAGCCTCTGGAGAATAATTATGTTAGTTATGTGGCGTATATGAGACCCTCAACATACGTCTGTAGCACCATATTTCCAATACCTCTAATCGTTTTATGGCATCTTCTGTAAGAATCTTCCTAAGACTGTTAAAAGAGCTTCTGGCTTTTTCACATTTTTTGCACTATAGTTCAAGTAATGAAGCTTAAAATAGGACAAAACCTCGCAATTTTTACAGAATGGATCGATTTGCTTGAAAATTCGAATATAAGTAGTGGGTATTCCAAGGATCAAAATCTATATGATGCAGAAAGGCGCTTTTACCATGGGGGTGGTTACCAACCCATCTCGGGGTGGAAATTTTTTATTATATTTTGACTGCAAAAGTTGGTAAAAACATTCTTATACATTTTTTTGATAAAATTAACACTTTTCGATTTATTCGCTATCGAAAGTGTTAGTTTTATATCGAAAAAATCAATGTTTTTAATCAGTTTTCTGCTAATAACTCAAAAAGTTTTCGTTTTATTAAAACAACTTTGCTTAAGAAAAATGTACCTTTAAAAAAACAAATCCGTTTTTTTAATTTTCTTTAAAGCCAATAGTAATCGAGCTATACTTTATTATATGTTAGCTCTTCTTCATCAAATGTTAAATATTGTAGTTCCCAAGTCGAAAGACGGGAAAACTATGCATTTTTCGAGGATAACTTGTTTAAACTAATTTAAAGTATTTAAAAATATCTATCTCCATAAGCAAAAAAGTCTTTAGCTCAAAAATTAAGTGACTTGAAAAAATATTGAAAAGAATGTCAGTCGCTATTTTTCAGCAAAACGTGATCGGAAACAACCCCCTAATCACCACTCCAATTAAAATTAGTCATTGACCTTATTTATTCGTCTTTATTTATGTATTAATAATATGTTCTAGAAGTTCGATCGGCTTAGAATGAAGAGTTTTTAATAAAATGGAGATAAAAGCGAATAACGAATTTTTGTAGTTTGGTAAAAAATGCCCTTTTCTTCGGAATAGAAAGATTAGCATCAGAGATACGAAAAAATGTTTAAATATGAAATTTTTTCTTACTTTGCAAAAAATTTTTCTACGGCAAAAATTGAGTGAGCTATTGACAATTAAAACTTGTAATAACATGCAAAAACCACCTTTACCAACCTTTTCAAAGTCACCTCTTTTTGCGACTGAGGATTTTAAAAGGATTCAATATTATTAGCCTTATAGATCTTGTAAAAATCTATAACATTCTTTTTTAGCAAACTTTTTAAGATAAAAAATAATAACGTTACGGTTAACAAATCAATATATTTTTTTTAAGAGGAATTAATAATAGATTATTAATAGATTCTAGAAATTGGACTGGCTTAGAATGATTAGTTTTTAAAAAACTGAAGTTAAAAGCGAATAACGGATTTTTGCAGTTTGGTAAGAAATGCCATTTTCTTCATAATAGAAAGATTAGCATCAGATATAAGAAAAAATGTGTAAATACGAAATTTTATATCATTTATTTTCCAAGAACTTGGTTTGAAAAAAATTTTTCTACGGCAAAAATTGAGTGAATCGTAAAAAATGAGTACCTATATCGAAAAACATTGATTTTTTCAATATAAAACTAACACTTTCGATAGCGAATAAATCGAAAACTATTAATTTTATTTCAAAAAATGTATAGATCGTTTTTTTCTAAGAATGAATATTTTTAACAACTTTTGCAGTCAAAATATAATAAAAAATTTCCACCCACGAGATGGGGTGGCAACCACCCCCATGGTAAAAGCGCTTTTCGGCATCATATATATTTTAATACTTGGACTATTCACTACTTATTCTCAAATTTTCAAGCAAATCGATCTATTCTGTAAAAATTGTGAGGTGAAAAGCTTCAGTTCCTGGACTACTAGCAATTATTAATGTATACACGTTTTTATTTTATTATGAATTATATAATAGTTACAAGGTACCAAGGGTACTATAAGGATAATAACGCTTGAGGTCAATGGTGTATTTACCGAAGGCCTTCGGCCCGAGGGATATACATTGACCGAAAGCGTTATTATTAATACCCGTGGTGCCTTCAACGTTTAATGTCCGACTAAAATATTCTTTATATGCGAAAAAATCTGAATGAATTTTGAATTAATTAGTTTTCAAATACGTACATTTACCAGTAACAGTAGTAACGTAATTGTGGTAACCATAGTTTCACTTAGGTTGATATTTGTCAACTTGGCAGTATCTAATTCGTTATTTAAATTTAATTCCCAAGAGCGTATTTTTCAAAATAACGCCCTAGGGCGTCATATCGTACTTAACAGACTTAGAAATAATGTCATTATTTGTCAAATAATATATACGTCGGACATTAAAATATTAATATTATATAATTTTTCATTTATTTCTTAAAATGTATCTGACTAAATAGCTAAGTGCTAAAGTCACCAAAAACTCTCTAATAACCATGGAACTGATGCACCACCAATGTTAGGTAAAAACTTATTGCTATAATATTTACCTTTATTTCTTTACAAAGATGTCCGGCTTGCATTTTAGTGGAAATCTCTCGCGTAAAGTGGAACATCTACAAAAGCAAAACCCCAAATCTAAAAATAAACGAACAAGATCGAAGTGATGGATAGCTTCAACCCCGTTCCGAAAGCTTTATTTTTAGCTGCCAAATTGGCAATATTGGATAAACTCTTGTCCAAAATCGATGAATGAGCCAAATTGATTTTATCTAATATTTTAACGTCTAACGGAATAAATATTTTTGTTTGAAATACGAAATAATATCTTCTCAGACACACTTATTTATTTTTTAAGCTTCGCTGGAAGTTTTATAACTGTTTATATTAGTAAATATGGAATTTATGGGCCAATGTCGGAAATGTAGAAGTAGGTAAATGTAGTGCCAAAAAAATGAACAAATTAATGATTGTTCGAATGTTTGTTATTTGTAGTATTTCACTATTTGGGTGCTTTAATAAATCTGATGCAGGTTTATATGATATAATTATACATAATTAACTAAATATGCAGGGTGCGCCAAACCTTTGGTTTTCTTTTGATACGGCTAAACTATGGAGTATATAAAAAACGTTTATGACAAAATCGATATGTATCAAAGACGTGTATAATTTAAAATTAATTTCGATTATACCGGATTAATCATAACAACGGAATGAACGGAATTAACAATTTGGTACTCGGGATCCAGGACTATTAGGTTGACGTTTGTTTTATGGATAGTATGTGAGATTTTAATATCAACAAACATATTTTGTAATATGTGCAACATATTACAAAATAAATATTAATAAATTATATTATCCAAACATCGAATATTTTCATATCCAAATATATCGACAATAATTTTCAAACAAATATTAAAAATAAAAATAAGCATAAACCTAAATGCAGAATAAACAATGTAAATAATATACACGTTTGTGATCAATATGTACTGTATTTCAATATTCAAACATTAACAAAAAATATTGGAAGGTTTTTTGGCGAAAAATTAATAAAAAGTTTTATTGTCGAATATGTGTTTGCATTTTTGTTCAAAATTTTATCGGTTTCATTTTTACAAACGGGGCACAATATTAAACACGAAATTGTTTGTCTCTTTTTTAATTTACTACTACATAGGAACTTTGGAAATATTATATAGAAACAAATTTTACAATCATCCAGCTAAGTATATATATCCAATCCTGTTACTCCGTGAAGGAGCATAGGGCATCCACGAAGCTTCTCCATTCTCCTCTATTTCTGGCCATGGTTGCTATTTCTCCCCAGGTTTTCTTCATACTTTTGTGGTCTTCTTCAACGGTACTCCTCCATGTTTTGGTCGGGCGTCCTCTGCTTCTTCGTCCTACTGCATTCCATTTGAGTGCCTGTTTTTTTTTATGTCTGCATTTTCTTTCCTCAGTGTGTGTCCCAGCCAGTTCCATCTTTTCCTCTTTATTGTTGTTCTGATGGGTTCTTGTTTGGTTTTTTTCCATAGTGCTACATTTGTTATGGTATTGGGCCAGTATACCTTTAGAATTTTACGTAGACATCTATTTACAAAAACTTGGATTTTATTTACATTTCCGTCAGTTATTGTCCATGTTTCACTCCCATAAAGTAGCACAGTTTTCACGTTACTATTAAATAGCCTTATTTTAGTGTTTTGGCTGATCTGTGTTGATCTCCATATATTTGCAAGGGTTCCAAAGGCTTGTTGTGCTTTTCGTATTCTCTCTTTAATATCTGCTTGAGCTCCACCTTTTGCACTGATTATACTGCCTAGGTAGCAAAATTCTTGAACCTGTGTTATTTCTTGTTGGTTGATGTATAGTTTGTCACAGTCAGTTACTCCTATTCTCATCTCTACTGTCTTGTTCGTGTTGATTTTAAGACCCACTTCTGCCGATTTCACCTCTAGCTTCCTTAATATGCTCTTCATATCGTCTATTGTGTTCGCTACGAAACAGATATCATCTGCGTATTCCATATATGCTAGTTTCTTGTTCTGAAGGTAGTTCCAAGGGACCCCATTTTTTCTTTCAATTGTTTTTTCCAGTATATGATTAAGACATATATTGAAGAGCAAAGGTGACAGTATGCAAACTTGTTTTAAACCTACTTCAATTGGTATTTTATCTGTCATTTGCCCTTTATGCAATACCTGACATGTTGTTTGCTGATACATAATTTTGATTATTCCAATGATCTTAGGAGGTAATCTATTTAGCCTGAAGATTTTCCACAGGGCTGTATGTTTTACGCTGTCGAAGGCTTTAGCAAAGTCTATAAAGGCCATTATCAAGGCTGCGTTCTTCTTTATAGTTTCGTCTATGATGATTCTTGCCGTCGAAATTTGGTCTATACAGGATCTTCCCCTTCTGAAAACCGCTTATTCTTTTCTGATAGTTTTGTCTATTATATTGTTGATTCTTTGATGAACAACAAATGCTAATATTTTATTTATGGAACATAACAGCGTTATTCTTCTCCAGTTTTCGCATAGCTGTACGTCCCCTTTTTTTGGAAGCTTGACTGTAATTCCATTATTCCATTCCTTGGGTAGGATTTCTTCAGGCCATATATCTGCTAATAGTGGTGCTATTGGCTCCACGGTCCTCTCAGTGTCCGCTTTCCACAGTTCTGCTGGGATATCGTCCATTGTCGCTGCTTTGTTGTTCCTCAGGTGCCGGATTGCTTCAGCTATTTCTTTTTTCGTTGGAATTTCCTCGTTTATCCTTAGATAATTTTCATTTGGCTCTACGTCGTTACCCTCTTGGAACGGGCGCTCATTTTCTTCTTCTTTCATAAGTTCGCTATAGTACTCATGCCATCTTCGTGTTTGCTCGTCAGTTGTTGTAAGCAGTTGTCCCTGTTTGTCTTTTAGTGGTTTGTCACTGTTGAAGTTCTTATTTGCAAGACGTTTAGTGGTTATATATAGCTCTCTCTGATTATTTGTTTCGGCTGCCTCTTCTGCTAAGCGCGCCATCTTCTCTGTCCATTTTCTTTTGTCATTTCTAGCGCTCTTTTTACTTGTTTATTTGTATCTGCATACTCTTGGGTTATTCTGATTTTATCTTCAAATTTTTGTATTCTATTTAGTTCGGCTTTTAAGTCTTTCCTCTTTTTTATCAGTGGCCATGTGTTATCACTTAGCCACTCTGATTTCTTTTCTTCGTTGTAGCCCAACACTTCTTGTGCGGTTTGGTGTACAGCCTCTTTGATCATCTCCCATTTGTTTGCTATATTTGTCTGTGTGTTGTTTACAGTTTCTGTGTTTAACTTTATTTTGTTACTCCACATTTTTTGGGTTTCACTGTCTTTCACTCGTTGTATATTGTATCTTCTTCGTTTGTTATATTGTTTACTCCCGCATTTTGCCTTAATTTTTACTTTTATTTCTGCTATTAGTAGGTGATGATCACTTCCTACATCTGCTGATCTTTTATTTCGTACATCTAGAAGGCTACTTCTCCATTTCTTATTAATCAAAATGTGGTTTATTTGATTTTGCGTTTTATTATCTGGTGATATCCAGGTTATTTTGTGGCAGTCTTTGTGTGGGAAAATCGTTCCTCCAATGACAAGATTGTTTTCTAGGCTAAGTTCTATGAGTTTCTCTCCATTGTTGTTTCTATTCCCTAGTCCATGTGTTCCCATGCATGTTTCCACTCCCTTGTTGTCTTTGCCAACTTTCGCGTTCAGATCTCCCATGACTACTATTATATCTCATTTGTTCACCTTTCCGATAGTATCTGTTAATTGTTGGTAGAAATGTTCTTTCTCATCTTCTGCGCTTACCTCTGTCGGTGCGTAACATTGAATAATGGTTATCTTTCTTATTTGAGAATTGAATTGTGCTACTATTAGTCTGTCTGATATAGGATGCCATTTTATTAGCCCTCTTTTTGCCTCTTTACTTAGAAGGATCCCAACTCCATTCCTCCTGTCTTCTTTTATATCGTTTCCTGAGTGTAACAGCGCTCCTCCGTTTGATATTGTTGTCTCTTCTTGCCCAGGCCATCTTATTTCAGATAGCTCCATAATTTGTATCCTTAATTCTTCCTTTTCTTTTACTACTTGCGCTAGTCTTGACGCTTCATACATGGTCCTGACGTTCCAAGCACCGATTCTGTAACGTTTTTTGAGATAAAAGGTATTATTGGGTTTGTTTTGCTTCGCTTCAGTTTCATTGATTTTAGAGTTTAAGGTGAGTGAATAATCAGCTCTCTGCACCCGAGAGTCCGTTTCTTCTTCTGTTTGCTGATTTTCCTTTTCATTTTGCCAATAATCTGTTTTATTTTTATATGATTTTTGCATTCTATCTGATAATTCATTTTCTTCCTCGTTTTTCCATTTTTTTTTTGCCTAATCGTCATCACAGTTCTGGGTTTCGTTTCGGCCTTTAGTTTTTTAACTTGTTTGCCTCTGTGAGTTTCTGGGACCTATGATCCCACTCCATTTTCTTCCCGTTCACTTCTAATTTCTGATAACCCACTTTTACGATAGCACCTTTTTTTCTTCTCTGGCTATATCTCTTATATTTTTTTGGATTTTTTGTTCATTTCTTGTTAGTTCCGAGTCTATGAAAATGTCTTTCACATTTAGCTATGCTTTTCCTTGGAGTATCTTTATTTCGTCATTCCATTCTACCATTTCGACTATGCATCTATATTGTCCTATCTTCTGCGCTCTACGTATCTTTGTTTTCAAAAGAAGTTCTATCTGAAACATTTTTCCAAAGCTTCTTCGAGTGTAGCTTCATTATCGGTATTCGTATCCAGCTAAGTAATCAACTAAAATTCAAACTTAAAGAGGCACGAGAACTGTCATTTACAAACTACATAATGAATATTAACCAGTACGACAACTCAATATGGAGACAAATCAAAAACCCTAAAAAACCTCAGACTCCGGTACCTCCAATTAGAAACCAACAGGGAGCAATATTACAATGGGCCAGAAGTGATTAAGAAAAGTCAGTGCTATTTGCCGAACACCTAGCTCAAGTACATTATACGCCAAAACAGACGACACTTAAAAACTAAAGCTTCATTAAACATGAAAAATTAAATAACAGTTCAAATAATGCGAATTTTAAGTTTTGCTTCTATACAAAATGTGTTCAAAGTGCTCGCCATTGCGTTCCAAGCAGTACTCATAACGCTTAACAAGATTGCTTAGCATGTTATTAAAAATAGGCTGCTGCATTCTTCTGAAAAAGGTCAATTTTTTTCACGGAGTTCATTAATAGTTGCCTGTGGGTTTTCTGTAAAAACGATTTGTTTCAACATACCCCATACGTAAGCATCAAGAGTTGTTAGATCAGGTGAATGAGAAGGGTAAGGAAAATTCGTGTTACGGGAAATTACGCGGTCTTCAAAATTTTCTCGAATCAGATCTAAGGATGCTCTCGTGATTTGACAAGTGGCCCCATCCTGTTGGAACCATTGGGTATCCAACTGTATGTTTCTGGCACCACAGAATTGTGTGAGATCAATAAAAATGGTGTCAAATTTTTTTCTCTACATCGTACTTGATTTAGTGTAACGGGTCTTCTACGCTCGTCTTCCACGAAGTAAGAGCCCAATAATCCATTACCTGAACCTGACACTGCGCACCAAATCGTTACACGGTCACTATGAAGAGGTTTCTCTACGATGATGTCTGGTCGTTCAAAACCAAGAAAACGATTTGTCTGTCGATTGATAAATCCATTCAGATGGATGTGACATTCGTCTGTAAACCACACATTAGAAAAAAATAGGGGTTGTTCATAAACCATTGCCAAGGCTGAAGCACAATAAACAACTCTTGATTTCTTGTCTTGTCTTGTCAAGTGTTGCCCAATCTGTATTTTATATGGAAATCCACCAATCTTCTTAAACATTCTTCGGGTAGACGTTTCACTCAAATTCATTTTTAGAGATGTTCTGCGGAGACTTCTTTTTGGTGATTCTAACACCTGTTGAAATAGCCTTCCTTGATTCGCATTTGTTGTCACGGTAACTGGACGACTAGTACAGCTTTTGCGTTGAGTTAGAACGCTTCTTGTTCGTCGAAATTTTGCAACGACTCTTAACACGTCCTTATTAGTCGGTGCAGGCTTCTGAATCTCTTCCCCATATTGATTGGCAACCATTCACAAACTACATAGGTCCATTTGATCGTCCATTCCCGTATAAGCGGAAATAATAATGAATAATAAATATTTTTTCTTGCGTTGTAAGGACCATTTCAAATCTTTTTGACAGTTTGTTATATGTTAGAATAAACTATGTTTAAAAATACCATGACAACTATTGTCACTTGTTTCATATGACGCGATTATATTTCACAGGCTTCCTGATTTCAGTGTCCTTTGAAGATCCAGACATTCAAATTTAAAGAGACATAAATAACAGTCCAGCGAACATACCAATCAGACCACTAACCAAAAATGAAGATCAATAAGAAGTTCAATATTTAAACATTAGAACAGGCTGGATAAAATAACACCCAAGATGATAAAGGAACAAGGAACTACCAGATAAAAGAATCACACTGATTACTCTCATCTTCAATGCTTCTACACTCAAACTACTGGCCAAAGCTCTTTAAAACCACTGAAATATTAATATCAAAAGCAGGAAAAAATCTAAACGAGGTTTCATCATATAGGCCAATAAGCCAAAATCGTATCCAAAATACTTGAAAGACTAATGTTACAAAAAATGAACTCGGACTCCAACACGGAGGAATGGATACCCAACCACCAATTTGGCTTTCGAAAAGAACATCCAAAGATAGACCATAGTACACACCATAAATTCTGGAATGGAAAGCAAACAGTACTGCACAGGTGCTTTTCTAGATGTTAGTGAAGCCTTTGACCAGCTTTGGCACACAGGCCTGATTTTCAAAATCAAAAGAAATATCTTCCCATCACATACCTGAAACTATTAAGATCCTATTTAAATGGGAGAGAATTCCGAACAAGAGTGAATGAAAGTAATTCCAATAATTTTTCTATATTCTGGTGTCCCACAGGGCAGTGTTCTTGGACCAATGTCATAACTGTCATACACAGCAGATATATCCTATAATATTGAAACCATAACTGATACGTTGGCAGATGATGCTGTCACCCTTGCAGTCGACGAAAATCCAATTATAGCATCTACTATTTTACAGGTATAACTAAATGATATCAAGACATGGTCAAACAGTGGATAATTAAAATGAATGAAATAAAATCAGTCCAAGTGACTTTTACCTTGAAAAGAGACCAGTGTCCTCCAGTTTCACTGAACAATACCCAACTTCCTAAATCATCTAGCACCAAATACCTAGGAATACATCTTGACTCAAAACTCAATTGGAACGATCATATTTTTAAAAAGCAAAAAAAATTGATCTAATAATGAAAGATTCAAACTGGCTAGTAGGTAGGAAATCGATAACGATCCTAGAAAATAACAAAGTCTGTCAACAACTACCAACGGTAGTTATATGGACGATAAAAGCGCGCCGATGCCACCCGTACTGATAAGAAAGAATCGTATATCGGCAGTCGAATAGCCACCCGTGCCCAAGAGGTTTGGCAACACTGATCTCCATAAGCGTAACGTTCTATTCTTAACGTGAAACAAAGTACAGTTATATAAAATTTATTATAATTTATTTACAAAACTAAATAAATGGCGAGTGGTCGGAGGATTATCACCTAATAGAAATGCTTTTATCAAAAGCCATTTGTCTAAAAGCGCATCTGGTGGTTATTTTTCGTGAGCTAATATTTAAAAACGAGCTTTAAATGACCGAGCGATCGAAAGTGTTATATAATTAAATAATATTTTACGAAGGGATAAAAAGAGTAAAGATAAAAGGTCCTCTTCTCAACTCTAATACACCTGACATGAAAGAGAAATAATCCTGTGAATAAAACTGCGACTCCCATAGGAATACAGAGCACACACGCGAGTCATACGAGGCTTTCCAATTTTCGCTCTTTTCTGTGAAAATTGAATTATTGATGATTATTTTTATTATAATAATCATAATAATTATTATAATATCTACTATAATTCGTTATATGCCGCCCAAGAGTATGTATGTTTGACGCCATAATGATTACAAATACAATGGTTTTACCTGCTGAATTCAAAATGTAAGTTTAGTGTAAAATATTATTTATACAAAAAAAATCTAAATATTGAAAAACCGACAAAGGTACCAAACCTAAGAAGATACACAAAAGGAACATATACGACCTATAACACTAAAACGATTGCATTTCTTGGTGACACCAAAAAACGGCAACGTGAAACGAGTTCAAAATGATAGCAGGATATATATACATAATATACATAATGATTTTATTTACAAAACTAAATAAATGGCGAGAAGTCGGATGATTATCCGGTAAAAAAAAGCTCTTATCAAAAGCCATTCGTCTTAAAGCGCATCTGTTGTTATTTGTCCTGAGCTAATATTTAAAAGCCGGCTTTAAAAGACCGAGCGATCGAAAGTGTTATATAATTAAATAATATTTCACGAAGGGATAAAAAGAGTAAAGATAAAATGTCCTCTTTTCTACTCTAATACACCTGACATGAAAGAGAAATAATCCTGTGAATAAAAATGCGACTCCCACAGGAACACAGAGCATACACGCGAGTCATACGAGGCTTTCCAATTTTCGTTCTTTTCGGTGAAAATTGAGTTATTGATGAGTCATTCGTTATATGCCACCGAAGAGTATGTTAAATAAAATCCCTTCTTCCTTTTTCCGATAAATCAAATTACCGAAGACGGTATTCCTTTCTTTGATAAACGGAAGTGAGTTTATATTTTTCTACTGTTCATTTTTATTGCAATTTGATACGCCTCAAAAAATCAGTGGTATTTTTATACACGGTTTTTTATGAAGAATATATTGCTTATACCTGGTCCTTCAAATTTGGAGGTGGGGTGTAGGGCTGACAACCCTACCCTGGAGGAGTATTGTTACACTGAAAGTATCGTTAAAGCGGACGAATCTTATGTGAACCACCTAGCAAACGAAAAAAAGGATTATTACTTATTATTTGATTCATAATCAGGATCAATGAGGAGTGAGCTCGTATTATGCGCAAAAACAAAGAATAATATATATAACTCTATGACTAATAACAATTATAAAGTAACAATTAAGGGCATAGGCGTAAAATGTCGCTCAAAAGTGTTTTAAATGCGTTAATTTTTGTTGGATCCTGAGAAAACTAATAAGTATTTTTGAAAAATTTAAACGCAGAATGAAAGATTACGTTCTTGCCGAGGGCTGAAAGTCCCTGAAAACTTCTAGAATTTTCTGATGTTAATAAGTTACAGCGGTAAAAAAAAAAGAAAATTTAGGCTGATTTTTAATTTCAAATATCTCATTCGAAAGAAACTTTTTGGTTATTATAATGGACTTCCGGCTCTCGTTAATAACGCAATCTCTTATTCTTCGTTTAAATTTTTCAAAAATACTCATTAGTTTTCTCAGGACTCAAAAAAATAATGCATTTAAACCACATATGGCAAGAACATCTTTAAAAAAAATTATAGTGAAATTTGTGCATCCCATAAAAATTTTATGGGAGTTTTGTTCCCTTAAACCCCCCAAACTTTTGTGTACCTACGTTCCAATTAAATTATTATTTTGTTACCATTAGTTACACACATTGTTTTTAAAACTTTTTTGACTCTTAGTACTTTTTTTATAAGCCAGTGTTTATCGAGATATTTTAAATATTTGTCGAGCCCACCACATATTTGTATGTACGATTATAGAGACCTGTTAATAAACTAATAATTTATTTATGTACTAGCTGACCCGGTGAACTTCGTTGCACCTTAGATAATGTGTCATAATTAGATAATGTGGCATAATTTTAATTCTAGATCAATTGGTCGAACGCAATTGCTAGAGATCAATATCTCAAAATCAACTGCTCGAAAATGAATTGCTCGATATAAAAATTGATCGAAATACAAATTGCTCGAATAAAAAATAAAATTATATGTCCAAATATTTATTCACAATAATGCAAAATTTGTAGGTATATAAGAGAGGTACATTTAATAGGACAAATTATGTAATATTCCACGTATATAATCACAGATATTAATTTGTGGTTCATAATAATTGTTTATTAAACGCAATAGCCATCAACACTATCTCTATATCTTCTATGACCATTTTGAGGTTGTTTGCCACTTATGGATACTCGTTCTCAGAGGCATCTTTCAGTGCATCACAGTTTTTCGATTTCTTTCTAACGCATTAAGTTGGAAGTGACAGAAAAAAGGTACGTCCGTGATCACAGTTTGTTATAACATTAATTCTAATTGTTTATAGATGTCGCTATAATCGAACAAAAAATGATTTACGAATTATATATACGACTATAATCTGTACAATTTATAAGACTATACAAATCAAAGAAAATACCATTTTATAAATGCAATAAACACAATTGATTTGTTTTTATACCAAATTACAAATTAAAGGGTTAAACTGCAATACCCTTTTCATATTTGGCTGATTACGGTTCTGACAACTGTCACATTTAACTTAAATATCAGATTATAATAAATGTTATAAATGTGTATTATCACGGACTTACCTTGTTTGCGGTCACTTGTGACATACTGAAAACTTTTAGTTCATTTAAACTTTGTTCTTGTTCTAGAGCGGAAATAAATTTCCGCCGTTATTTTTCTTATATTTCCAAAGCTCAAACATATTTAGGATTTATAATAAAGATGTTTTCAGCATAAATTAATATACGATTATATACGTGGAATATCATATAATTTGTCCTATTATACTATCTTTCTTATGTCTATATTTTGTATTATTGTGAATAAATATTTTAGATATACAATTTTCTTTTTTATTGGAGCAATTGACTTCGAGTAAATGTGGTCTTTCGGCAGTTGATTTTCTCTGGAATAATTGTATAAACTCTAAAAAACGTAGGTGTTCTACAAAATATTTTATAGAAAAATTTTTTGATTAACAATAGCCTTTGATTTTATGCTTCTGTATTTTGGTAAAATTTTAAAAGCATTAAAAAGAGTAAACTGACGGAAGGACCTATTGAGACAAAGAGCGAAGTGTTCTTGCGCCAGTTTTTTGCGAAAAATTTGATTATTACAGCAGAGATACACGCCTTCGCCAAAATTTTGATTATTATACCAGAGATGCGCTTCCACCAAAAGCATCCGCCAAAATTTTGATCATTATACCAGAGACATGATCATTCGGCAAAATTTTGGAATATTTTTTGTACATTAAAAATAGTAATCGTAAAGTTAAAAACTTAATATTTTCACGGATGTTAGTACAATTTTCGCTCGCTCTTCTCGTGTGCTTAATGTCGTCTCTCGTGTTCTCGTGTTGTCCTACGGTCTCGTTTTGTTATCTCGGAAACTAATTGAGCTAGAGAGACGATTTATATACCGTTGGATAGCGAAGCAAGGAGTCTAACTGCCAAATTTCATAAACATCGGTAAAGTAGTTTCGGAGGAGTATGGCAACAAACGCTGCGAAAGAGAATTTTATATATATAGATGTAAAATATTTAAATGGCTATTAAAAAATAACGGTTAAAGGTAAAAAAGTTAAAATTTAGGATTGTATGTATATTTTGGTTCTACATCGTACAAAATTAAGAAAAAAGAGTTTGTTCAAAAAAATTTTTAAAAATTTTGGGGGGCAAGCCCCCTTCTCACTTAGGTACATCGTACCACTTCAGAAACCATCCCGGGTTCATGCACAACAACCTTTATTAAGGTCATTTTACGATCAAATGCATAGTTTGTGAGTCTATAGGGTACATACATACATACAAACATTCATTTTTATTTATATAGATGTAAAATATTTAAATGGCTATTAAAAAATAACGGTTAAAGATAAAAAAGTGAAAATTAAGGATTGTATGTTTATTTTGGTTCTACATCGTACAAAATTAATAAAAAAGAGTTTGTTCAATTAAATTTAAAAAAAAAATCGGGTGGGGGGCAAGCCCCCTTCTCACTTAGGTAGATCGTACCACTTCAGAAACCATCCCGGGTTCATGCACAACAACTTTTATTAAGGTCATTTTACGATCAAATGCATAGTTTGTGAGTCTATAGGGTACATACATACATACAAACATTCATTTTTATTTATATAGATGTAAAATATTTAAATGGCTATTAAAAAATAACGGTTAAAGATAAAAAAGTGAAAATTAAGGATTGTATGTTTATTTTGGTTCTACATCGTACAAAATTAATAAAAAAGAGTTTGTTCAATTAAATTAAAAAAAAAATCGGGGGGGGGCAAGCCCCCTTCTCACTTAGGTAGATCGTACCACTTCAGAAACCATCCCGGGTTCATGCACAACAACTTTTATTAAGGTCATTTTACGATCAAATGCATAGTTTGTGAGTCTATAGGGTACATACATACATACAAACATTCATTTTTATTTATATAGATTACTATACTTTACATTTTTAGGTATATTTTAAAACATATTAAAAAAGAATCCACAGCTCGATAAAAGTTGGCTTATTGAAAAAATATAAAGAGGCAAAAAAGTTTTAAAAACACTGTGTTTAACTAATGGTACTACAATAATAGTTTAATTGGAAATTACACAAACATTTGGGGGTTTAAAGGAACAAAACTTTCATAAAAAGTTTATGTAAACATATTAAAAAAGAAGCCGCATCTCGATAAAAACTGGCTTATCGAAAAAATACTAGGAAGCAAAAAGTTTTAGAAACATTGTGTTTACCTATGGTACCACCATAATAATTTAATTGGAACGTACACAAAAGTTTCGGGGGGTTTAAGGGAACAAAACCCCATAAAATTTTAATGGGGTGTACAAATTTCACTGTTATTTTAAAACTATAACAAAAAAAAACTATATGAAAAATCTCTAATAGTTTTCCATATATTGAAAAAAATTGATTTTCATTTTGTAAATTCAAAGGGCTGTAACTTTTTTTATGTGCACATTTGTACTAAGGTACGTTAGGTTCAATCGGACTATTTTTGGTCCCAGAATATGTGATTTAATTTGTGACCTGCATTTCTGTTACACCCTGTACATATCGTAACGTGCTGGATAAGTTTTTTTGGAAATGAAAATTCTATAGGGTGAGACAGATAAACAGCCAGTTAGAAATATCTCGAGAACTAAAGGTAACTGAATCATGAAATTTGGAATGAAGGGATTTTGAAGAATGAGCTGTTCAATGAAAATATTTTCATCTATTTGCCACTTCCAGTTAAACACGAAGTTGCTTATAATTTCGTTTTTGTGAATGGGGCACCCTGTATATTTTTACATTTTTGGAATCTACTCGTTAAAATATGATTAATTTTTAGAATTTTCAATAAAACGACCGTCCCACTACCATACTAAAATACACGCTGAGTCTTCAACGTTTATAAAATACAATTAAACCTGTAATTTGCGAAGAGACGTTCGCCTGAGGTCTTTGCCAAAACATTGTTGAAAAATCTGACTTGTAAATTAACTTTTGACATGAAGCTTTTAAAAAAATATCCGGATTTCTTTTGTCCTCACCTTTCTCATAAAAACATTCATTTCCATTTCTTTTATTAAGGTTGTTTGTCGCGCTCAGTTCGTCGGGTATTAGAGTAAATACATTAATGTTCCATTTGCACTGATGGGACGGAGATTTTTCTTAAGACTTTTGCAGGTTTATATAAATAAACGAACGGTAGGTACATTAGTGTTCATCTCCTACAAATTATATTTTTGCATAAAAAAATGCTGTAGAAAAAAGTACGATGAGATAATGCTAAATATCTGAAAAAAGCCTATGTAATATACCTATTTCACAAATACGAAAGGTGAGAAAAGTATCCAGGACGTCTTCTTCTTCTTCTTCTTAAATCAGGCGAGACTCATTATGGTAGGGGAGCCCAAGCGGGGATTTTTGCAGTCGAGCGCGTCAGATAATCACGTTGGGAGAAACTTTATACCCTGTAAATGTACCTCTACCATATATTGGCTCTTATTACAGGGGAGTTCGTTAAGGGGGGTCCGAAAAAAATCTGTCCCTAGAAAAACTCGAAATCGTAAGATTAAGATAAAGTAAGTTAATTACATGCAAAAGAATGTACTTATATTTCAAAAATCTGACGATTTGAGCGGGAAATGGATGAGTCACAAAGTTTCATAAAAAAAGCGAATATTTCACCAAATGAACGTCAAATCGAAAAACTAAAAAATACGTGTTCAATATATTTCAAACATTTATAGAATGATACCAGACACGACCCCTCACGGAGAGGGTTGGGGGTAAATTTAAAATTTTATATGCAACCCCCACGATATTTCACGAAATGAACATCAGATCGAAAAATGCAAAATACACGTACTCAATATTTTTGAAAAATCTATCGAATGGATGGAGGGTTCCTTTAAAATCTTAAATAGAAGCCCCCCAATGTTATTCTTTACACTATAATTTCAGTGATTTTTTGAATAAGCTTGTCTGCATCTTCAATAAATCATTTCCTTTAATCTCAATTAAGCCAAAACATCGCATATCCTGGGCTACCAAAGGTGTCCGTATATCAGCCAGGAACATGCGTTCACTACTATACATCAAGAAATTTACTAACAACGTCTCTCTTACTGAATATATCACCAAGTACAGGGCAATCTATTTAAAACTTATAAAATCAGCTAAAAAATTGTGTTATCAAAATCGTCTGAGAAGCTCTAAAAGTGTTGCAAAAGAAACTTGGTCCATAATAGACGATCTTCAAAATAAAACTCACACAGCTCAAACATTTTCCCTTCCAGACCCAGAAAATCTAAATGAATACTTTGTTAATGTGAGTAAAAATATAACATCAACTATTTTGCCACAACAAGATCCCATTTCCTATCTCCCTAATACAAGAAAGGTCTCGAATTCATTCTTTATAAGACCGGTTGATAAATCTGAACTGATCCAAACAATCAATAGTATCAAAAGCAAATCTTCATGTAGTACCGATGGACTATCCATAAAACTTTTCTTGAATCTCCCAGAAAATGTGTTGAAGGGTCCTCATCTCTCTAATCAATGACTCTTTTGAGAAAGGTAAATTTCCAAAGTGTCTAAAGACAGCCATCATTATTCCTCTTCATAAGGGTGGTGAAAAATCTAATGCCTGCAATTATAACACCTAGTGCCTAGTGCATTACTATTGGTACTCTCCAAAATTATTGAGAGACTCATAAAAGCCCCCGAGTTATGTCCTTTCTCGTTAAAAACAACATATTATCACAAAATTAGTTCGGTTTTTAAAATATTAAATGTACCACCGATGCCGGCGATGCCATGTTTTCTGTACTAAATGAGGTTTATCAAGCATTAAACAATAATCTGCACACTGCCACTGTTTTTTGTGATTATGCCAAAGCTTTTGATTGTGTAAATCACGACATTTTGATAAAAAACTAGATTTCTACGGAATTCGAGGTATTTCTTTGAATTGGTTTCAATCTTACTCGGATAATAGGAAACAACTGGTTAGAGCAAATGATACAGACTCTAGTCTCAAAAATATTGTATGTGGGGTACCACAAGGTTCAGTATTGGGTCCGCTACTTTTCCTTATCTTTATTAATGACGTCACTAGTTTAAAAATCGATGGAAAAGTTTTTCTTTTTGCTGATGATAGCGGTATCACTTGGAGCAACTCAAATTTCGCAACTCTTCATGCTACACTTCTGATCTACTCACAATAAAATCCTGGTCCGATTCTAATTTACTCTCTTTTAGCGTAGATAAAACAGTAGCATTATTCTATAAAGGAGCTCATCAACCCTTACCCTTTCATAACAGCCAGATCAGTATCGTTGATTCTGTAAAGTTTCTTGGTATTTTTTTTAGATAGCAACCTTAAATGGTCCCTTCATGTCGATGTGTTAAGCAAGAAACTATCCTCAGCTTGCTATGCAACAAGATCTGTTTCAAAGGAAATGAATTTAGCCTCTTAGCCAAAATAACATATTTTTCTGTGTTCGAGTCGCATCTTCAATATGGTCTTCTTTTTTGAGGTTCTGGTACAGCTGTCCAATTCGATGTTACTTTTAAATTACAAAAAAGAGCAATAAAATATCTGTTTGGCCTCAGAAGAACAACACATTGCAGAAGCTACTTCAAATATTACAGGATTCTAACCAGTGGTGTCATCGTGTGGGAACGCGTGGGAACGCCGTTCCCGCACTGGTTAAGAAAATAAAAAAAATAATAGAGAATTTAGGTTTTGTAAACAAAAATTAGCAGTACGTTCCGGCACTGCGTTCCCGCACTGCTAATTTTGCCATGACACCACTGATTCTAACACTACCTTCTTTATACAGTATGTCCCTGTAAGTTGTATCTATATGGAAAACTTTTTTATTATTAATTTTACGAAAAAAAGTTATTCTTTATAAAAAGTTCTGCATGGTCCAAAACCCAAGATTCAAGCATCAGATATCAAATTTTATAAATGTTATACGAGGTATGTCAAAAAGTTTGAATTTCACTCAAGAGTAAAGTAGCTTTATTTTTGACAATATTGAAAATTGCTATTAAGAAAAGTTGTTTGGAATTAAAAACTACATTCTAAAATATGCAATTACATCTTTCTAATTGAAAAATTTTTTTTTGAAAAATTATGGATAACTAACGTATTTTCAGTTATTTCAATTCTGATAACTCTTTTATTATTAATTTTACGAAAAAAAGTGATTCTTAATAAAAAGTTCTGGATGGTCTAAAACCTAAAATGCAACCATCTTATATCAAGTTTTATCAATTTTATACAAGGTATGTAAAAACGATAAATTTAGATCAAAAGTAAAGTACCTCTATAGTTCAGAATATTTCAATTAGAGGGATGTAATTACATACTGAAACATAGTTTTTAATTCTAAGTAACTTTTCATAATAAGAATTTTTGACATTGTGAAAAATAAACATATTTTACTCTTGAGCGAAATTCATATTTTTTGACATACCTCGTATAAAATTGATAAAATTTGACATAATATGGTTTTATTTTAGGTTTTAGACTATGCAGAACTTTTTATTAGGAATTACTTTTTTTCGTAAAATTAATAATAAAAGAGTTATCTGGATTGAAATAACTGAAAATAATGTTAGTTATCCATAATTTTTCAAAAAAAATTTTAATTAGGAGGATGTAATTGCATACTAGAATATAGTTTTTAATCCCAAACAACTTTTCATAATAGAAATTTTCAATATTGTGAAAAATAAAGCTACTTTACTCTTGAGTGAAATTCAAACTTTTTGACATACCTCGTATAATATTCAAAAAATTTTATATTTGTTGGTTATATCATAGGTTTTGGACCATGCAGAGCTTTTTATGAAGAATAACTTTTTTTCGTAAAATGAATAATAAAAAAGTTTTCCATATGGATACAACTTACAGGGAGATACTGTATATTTTAGAAACTGTTTTCTTAATTCGTAAACATCTACATGTCTTTCCAGCAAGACCCAATCATGACTATTCCACCAGAAATTCTACCTTTGACATAATATTTACCGATCCCGTCCGGTGAGTTGGTAAAGAAATCTATATTATATTCTGCAAAAAAAACTATACAACCATCTCCCTCTACAACTTAAATCTGCAACATCTTTCCCCAAGTTCCGTAAAATGACAAAAGCCTATCTATCTGAAAGACCATATTATTCTATAGCAAATTTTTAACCAATAACTAAGAAATTACAGTATTCTTATGTATTACGGTTGAAAATTTAGTAGTAACGTTTATTGAGTTTTGGTTGTTTATAACCGATTATTTTGTCCTTGGAAGATGTATAATTTTTATGTTTGGATGTATATGCTTTTTGTGTGAGTCAGTGAGAGAAGATTTTTGTTGTAGAGTTTTTTGTTTTTGAACGCCTTGTTAGCAAATCAACAACGTTCATTCTTTTTCAATAAAGAAATTTTGAGAAAGGACTTTAAGCCTGGCCGGCGATTAGAATTCTCAGTTTTTAATTGAAAATGGTAGTTTTTCGATCCTTTGATGGGATGTGCTGAGAATTCTTCTGTTGAGGTTTCCGTTTGTGTGCTGGAAATTTGGGGCACGATAAGAATTTTTGGGAAAACCCTCAAATATTAATTTAATGTATTAATGGCCAGGCTGAGAGTTGTTTGGACCCTTTTGCATGTTAAAGGTAAGCTGAAGTCATTTTTGTTCAGTTTATTGGTTCTCAGTTTTAAGAAGTTAGTTCAGTTATTTTTATTGTTTTTTCTTTTGCTAGGGTGTTCCGGTGGTACAGTAAATGTATGTGTTTTTCGATCCTGGGGCTTTGAAGAAGTGGCAATAGAAGTACAGTGGAACCTCGATAACTCGGATTAATCGGGACCGCGACCGATCCGGGTTATCGAAAATCCGAGATAGCCGGAGAATATGGTAAAAATTAATAAAATACGGTATACTTACAGATAAACTCCGTTAGAATTGAAATAACATGAAATATATTTATCAATATGCACAGTGTTACCTACTCATTAAAATTACTAAAAAAAAACACCAAACCCAAACGTAAGCAAATGGAAGCGAACAATACAAGACACACAATACTAAAGACCATTGTTTATAAAAGAATTTTTTAAATAGTCTTTCCTAAACAATGCCGACAGTTTGAAATAAAAAGGAATAGATACTACAGACAGGTGGCTGTTGTTTCTGCGGCGTGTGCTATGAGTCATTTTTAATATCGTATAGTTCAAATTACACACATAAGTACACATTATCTCTCAAATATTATATTACATACATTTTTATTGTTGAAAGGTTTGTCTGATAATTAACTATTTTGATTGGAAATAAGCCACAATTTAAATTGAAAAATACAAAATATTGAAAATCAAAATGTTTATCTGATGAAAATCGGTCCGGGTTAGCCGGACTTCGGGGTTATCGGGGGCCGACTTATCGGGGTTCCACTGTACATTTATTTAGTAGATTAGAAATAATACATTTGGCAGATTTATTTAGAAGTTCTATATTTGACGTTTAACCATTTGACATTGTGACAAAATTTAAGGAAGATTGCAGTGTGTTTATCCAGGCAAATGATTTGTTACTGAGGAAAAAAGGACGGTAACAGATTTTATTTTATTTTATAGGAGAAGACAAGAATAAACAAGGGACAATTTAGGTTGGATTAAAGGGGTTTAAAAAGGGGACTAAAATAAAAAGATTTTATATTTATGTGAAGGAAACAGCTGGTTCTGGCTTATTTTTTTGTTAAATTAATTACCTAATTTTGTTCCTATAAACTGTTGAAATCAAAATTAATATTTGTATCTAAAAAGGGACTTACATTTTTGTTGACATTACATTCTCTATAGTTATCTAGTGTTTTATTTGAACTGTCATGTCTCATGCTCACTCTAAATCTAACCAACTAATTAAAAATAATAATTCCGACTGAGAAATAGCTGTGGTATATGTATTATATATAATAGCCTAATAAAATAAAAAAAAGTCAAAATGTAAATTCGTACAGGTTGAAACAAATTTTATATCAAAGTTTAGGTGTATACAAAAGATATTTTCAAAAAACTATCCAAATCGTACAAGGGGATCATTGTTTAAATAATTAAAAAGGGGTCATTTTTGCAAAAAAATTACTTTTTTAACTGCTGAGGTCATTCAATTACTAATAAAAGTCAATAGGATTATTTTCTGTAAAGTTGAAGGGTAAATATTTCACATAAGACTTACACTTAATTAAAATTTGACCCCCTCTTTATTTAAATAATTGTATATAAAACTTTAAAAACACATTTACAAAAAATTATTTTTAGCGTTTTAAATAAACACTATAAAATATCTTTTTTTACAGAAGAAGTTGTGCTATGTTACCAGTATTAAGCAAAAAAAAATTGGTCAAAAAATATTTAATATTTTCTGAGATATTGAATTTGTTTATTAAATGTTACTATATTTTCAATTGCAAAAACGCGGTTGTTGCCAAAGAAATATTGACCTGAATAAGATCTCTTTATTTTGATTTTCATCGATAATTTCGATAAATGTATTTATAAATTCAAATTTCAACGAAACTTCCCCCTAAAATGGCATTTGAAAATTATTCAAATTTGTTTATATTTTGTTTTTTTTTAATAACGTCGCGGTGATTAAGTATTTTGAAATACCGTTTCGATAATTGAGTTCCTGGGAATTTTTTACTAATTAACAAAATTTTTTTGTCGTTTTGTCTTCTTCTTTTTTTTTTTTCTTGGAGTTATATGTCTACGGGCCCTTTTAGGGTTAAATTTCATTAAGAATATTGAATCTGTGAGTTGTAGATTCTAGACCTAAAAATATTAAGATTTAACTAAAATCTCTTAAATAAAATGTGGCTATTTACTGAGTTACAGGGTGTTTTATTTAAAAATTTAAAAATTATTGTTACCAAGTACTTTAAAACTATTTGACGTATCCTTATCATACTTGGCAGAAAGTGTGGCTATTTTACACCCTACTAAATTGTGATTAATAATCGTTTCTAGCTAGTGCCAGAGGCGTACGACAGGGGATAGTGAATGATTAACCCTTCCCAAATTCTACGCCACTGAGTGAATTACTATTTTAGCGAAATTTTTCAATTCTCCAATACTTTGTATGTAAATAACTTTATTGGTATCGATAAAGTCATCAGTTTGCGAGATATTGGAAGTTTAAAATGAATGAATTATTAATGAATCAAAATAACTAGGCCGTTTCATTGTAAACGTCCAATATCTCGAAAACTAATGACTCAATCGTTACCAGTAAATAGTATATTATTTACACAAAAAGTATTAGAGAATCAGAAAATTTCGCTAAAATAGTATTTCCCTCAGTGGCGTAGAATTTGGGAAGGGTTAACCATTAACTATCCCCTGTCGTACGCCTCTGGTAGTAGATTGAAACTTTTATTTATCACAATTTAGTAGACTGTAGAGTACTCACACTTTCTGCCAAGTATGATAAGGATACGTCAAATAGTTTGAAAGTACTTGGTAAAAATAATTTTTAAATTTTTAAATAAAACACTCTGTAACTCAGTAAGTAGCCACATTTTATTAATGTGATTTTAGACCAATCTTTATATTTTTAGGTCTAGAATCTAAAACTTGAGATTTAACATTCTTAATGAAACTTAACCCTAAAAGGGCCCGTAGTAGTATAACTTCAAGAAAAAAGAAGAAGAGGAAAAAAAGACAAAAAAATTTGTTAATTAGTGAAAAATTCCCAGGAACCCAATTATGGAAACGGCATTTCAAAATATTTAATCACTGCGACGTTATTAAAAAAACAAGCTATGAACAAATTTGAATAATTTTCAAATGTCATTTTAGGGGGAAGTTTAATTGAAATTTGAATGTATCAATACATTTGTCGAAAATATACATAAAAATAAAAATAATAAGATTTAATACAGTTGAATATTTCTTTGGGAACAACCACGTTTTTGCAATTGAAAATAGAGTAACATTTAATAAACAAATTCAATATCTCAAAAAATATTAAATATTTTTGGACCAATTTTTTTTTAATTAATACTAATAACATAGCACAACTTCTCCAGTAAAATAATATATTTTATAGTGCTTATTTAAAACGCTAAAAATATTTTTTTGCAAATTTGTTTTTAAAGATTTATGTATAATTATTTAAATAAATAGGGGGTCAAATTTAATTTGTAAGTCTTATGTGAAATATTTACCCTTCAACTTTGCAGAAAACAATTCTGTAGACATTCATTAGTAACTGAATGACTTCAGCATTTAAAAAAGTATTTTTTTTGCAAAAATGACCCCCTTTTAATTATTTAAACAATGATCCCCTTTTATGATTTGGAAACTTTTTTGAAAATATCTTTTGTACCCACCTAAACTTTGATATAAAATTTGTTTCAACCTGTACGAATTTACATTTTGATTTAAATGTAGTGTAATTTTATTTTACTAGACTATAAGTAGAATTTTAATCTATATTTGAGTGTCATATGCAGCAGCTTAACTTAACTTATTAGATTTCTTAACGTAGATTATGCAATTTGCGATTTTTTTTTAATTTTGCAATATATTGTTATTGTTTTTATTTTTGACTCTTGTAAGCTTTTGTATATAAAATTGTTAAATTTTCCATGACAATAAAGCTTATTTCTATTATATTCTATTATATTGTATACGTAAAAATAAGCAACTTTTATTCGAGACATTTTGTCGATCAAACGTATTTACTACTGACGTTTATAATGTCCAATTTAAAATTGTATACAATTTTGTTTATTTTGTTGGTGCAGAATGTAAACAGATAATCATATGACGTCACGACGCGTTTTGGGCTAGCTGCAATACTTTGAATTTAGAATCGTCTTTATAGTCCATTCTTTCACGGCTTTTGCTCTAAATTTTAAAGAACCGCTTGTAGTCCAAGTAATGAAGCTTGAAATAGGACAAAACCTCGCAATTTTTACAGAATGGATCGATTTGCTTGAAAATTTGAGAATACGTAGTGGATAGTCCAAGGATCAAAAACTATATGATGCCGAAAGGCGTTTTCACCATGGGGGTGGATGACACCCCCTGTTGGGGGTGAAAATTTTTTATTATATTTTGACCGCAAAAGTTGGTAGAAACGTTCATTCTAAGCAAAAAATGTTGATAAAATTAATAGTTTTCCATTTATTCGCTATCGAAAGTGTTAGTATTATATCGAAAAATCAATGTTTTTAATTAGTTTTCTGCTAATAACTTTTAATTTTCTTTAAGACCAACAGTAATCAAGATATATTTTATTATATGTTAGCTCTCCTTTGTCAAATGCTAAATATTGTAGTTTCAAAGTCAAAAGACGGGAAAAATATGCATTTTTCGAGAATAACTTGTTAAAACTAATTTAAAGAACTTAAAAATATCTATCTCCAGAAATAAAAAAGAAGTCTCTAGCTCAAAAATTAAGTGACTTATAATGAAAAGAATGTCAGTCCATATTTTTTTCAGCGCAAAAGTGGTCGGAAGCAACCCCGTAATCACCACCCTAATTAAATCTAGTCATTGAACTTATTTGGTCTTATTGATTTATGTATTATTAATAGGTTTGAGAAGTTTGACCGACTTAGAATGATTCATTTTTAAAAAAATTAAGTTAACAGCGATTAACGAATTTTTGTAGTTTGGAAAAAATGGCTTTTTCTTCTGAATAGAAAGATTAGCATCAGAGATGTGAAAAAATGTATAAATATTAAATTATAGCTAATTTAATTCCCAAGAATTTGGTTTGAAAAAAATTTTTCTATGATAAAAGTTAAGTGAGCTATTGACAATTAAAACTTGTAATAGCATGCAAAAACCACCTTTACCAACCCTTTCAAAGTCACCTCTTTTTGTGACTAAGGATTTTAATAAAATTTAATATTAATAGGCTTGTAGATCTTCTAAAACCCTACAAAATTATTTTATATCAAACTTTCTAAGATACAAAATAAAAAAGTTACGGTTAAAAAATCAATATATTTTTTTGAGAAAAAAAAAAGGAGAAATCCAATTGTAAGCATAATAATGTAAGTTAGCGGTGTTTTTAGTCATTGGCCTTATCCATTCTTCTTTATTTGTGTATTATTAATAGATTCTAGAAGTTTGACTGGTTTAAAATGATTAGTTTTTAAAAATCTGAAGTTAAAAGCGAATAAAGAATTTTCGTAGTTTTGTACAAAATGCCATTTTCTTCAGAATAGAAAGATTAGCATCAAAGATAAGAAAAAATGTTTAAATATGAAATTGTAGGTTATTTCATTCTTAAGAACTTGGTGTAAAAAATTTTTTTCTACGACAAAAATTGAGTTAATAGTAAATGAGTATACTATAGAAGAACATTGATTTTTTCCATATAAAACTTTCGATAGCGAATAAATCGAAAACTATTAGTTTTATCAAAAAAATGTATACAACATTTTTTGCTTAGAATGAATGTTTTTATCAACTTTTGCTATCAAAATATAATAAAAAATTTCGACCCCCGAGATGGGGTGGCAACCACCCCCATAATAAAAGCGCCTTTTGGCATCATATAGATTTTGATCCATGGACCATCCACTACTTATACTCAAATTTTCAAGCAAATCCATCCATTCTGTAAAAATTGCGGGGTGAAAAGCTTCGGTTCCTGGACTATTGGATTGACATGAAATTTGGCATACGCATAGCTTACATGTCAAAGAAAAAAAGTGATATTGTGCCGATGTGTGCTTTTGCACTGGGGGTGACTGTCACCCCCTGTTCGGGGTGAAAAAATATAAGTCCAAAATAAGTCCGCAAATGGATAAACTTATTAATTTTAAGTAACTTTTGTTCTATAGAGCTTTTTCGTTAAGTCAACACTTTTCGAGTTATTTGCGAGTGAATATGTTCATTTTTCAACAAAATAACTACATTTCTAGACGGTTTTTCGCAAATAACTCAGAAAGTAATTATTTTGTCGAAACAAACGTTCTTAGCAAAAATATAGCCTGTAAAAAAGTAAAAAAAATGGTGTACGCGTTAGGTTTCTGGACCTCGTAAAACCAGAGTTATAGCCAATGAAACATAGATTCATATTCACCAAATTTCAAATAGAATACTTCGAAGTGAAATATTCAAAAAATTAAGCACTTTTTGAGGAAAACCCATTATAACTTTTTTAAAGTTTAAAAAAGCTTTATTTCTGTTTTTATAAAAAGTTTCTAGCATTAAATTTAAGCAAGTTACGCTCAAAATAACGTTGGTCCCATTTGTTTTGGCAAAAAAACGGGAAGACCACCCCCTACTTAGCAACTTAAATAAAATTAATCGTTGCCGCTCCATAAATTATTTTACTTATGTTGTGTTTATATGATCTGTAAGTTTCATCGATTCAAAGTGCTTATTTTTGAAATAAATTTGGTTTTAGAGTAAAATTTTTAAAAATTTTAATTTTGAAAAATATCCATTTTTTTAAAATAACTTAAAAATTGTTAGAGATACCAAAAATGTCTATAAACAAAAAAAAGTCAGCATTGCTTTTCTGAATATCATGTATTTTTTTGTTTTTCTGTTAGACAAAAATTGATTAGGATTTGGTGTTGCTAAATTTGCATACATTCGTGATCAGTGACTCGTTCAACCCCTTTTAACTACAGCCCTTTCAAAAATAAGGACCTTGAACCGATGAAACTTACAGATCATATAAAAAATACACACACGAGTCAAGAAACTTGTGAAGTCGTAACGATTAAGTTCATTTGAGATACTAGGGGATGATTTTCCCGATTTTTTTACCAAAAAAAAAGGGACTTACTTTATTTTGAGCGTAACTTGTTTACTTTTGATGCTAGACATTTTTTTTTTATAAAACAAAAATGAAGCTTTTTTTAAACACTTTAAATAAGTTTTAACGAGTTTTCCCCGAAATATGCTTCATTTTTGGTTATTTCACGTTAAAGTATTCCATTTGGAATTTGACGAATATGAACCTATTTTTAATTAGCTATAACTCTGCTTCTACTAGGTACAGAGACGTGATATATACACCATTGTTTTTTAATTTTTTACAGGCTATATTTTTGCTACGAATATTTTTTCGACGAAATACTTACTATTTGAGTTATTTGCAAAAAACCGTCTAAAATCGTGGATATTTTGTTGAAAAAATGAAAATATTCACTGGCAAATAACTCGAAAAGTATTGACTTAGTGAAAAACTCTATAGAACAAAAGTTACTTAAAATTAGTCAGTTTATCAATTTCCGGACTTACTTTGGACGAATACTTTTTCACCCCCAAGAAGGGGTAAAATGCACCCCAGGGGCAAAAGCACATATCGGGACAATATCACTTTTTTCTTTGACTTGTTAGCTATGTGTATGCCAAATTCCATGTCAATCCAAGCGGTTTTTTTAAATTTAGAGGTTTTGCAATATTCTACCGTTAAAGAACGTACTATTAGGAGCCACACCGAACACAAAAACAACTTTTTTGTCTTTGATACATGTTTTAAATTATCTTCTGTTGTGATTTATAACATTTTTTTTTAATTTAAAATTCTATGCAAGTTCCCTATTGTCTCCAGCACTAAAGATGTTTCAATTGAACAAGCTTATATTTAAACGAATCTTTAATCAAACTCATGATATCAATGTTTTTAATGGTTCTAAGGATGTTTGTCATAGTTGTTGTAAACTTATATAATATTTGAATTATAATAGTCCACCAATTTGTGTCATCCTCTTTAGACCTACAAGTCATTCAGGAACATCCCTCCCCTTATAAATATATTTATAAAGTTTGCCATGGCGGTTATTACTTCTAATATTGTCCCCTTGTACGATCCGGTATTCCAAAACAACTGGAGTCGCATAATTCGCCCCCTGGCTTTAATTAAAGACAAAGTCCCTGAAATTAAAGGACCCTATATATATTTCTGAGCTACTTGTTTCGAAATTTCCATCGGTCGCCGTTGAGAAATACGGCTCGCTGTTTGTAGGTTAGGTCGTTTGGCAATTAAGTCTGATTATGACCTACATGCATGGGTTCTGACCTCAATGACTATACTGGGACACTTGCAACGTTATGTTTAATTTGTCAATATTCCTTACTTAATTAGTGTGTTGGTCAGGGGCACTTTGAGAGATTTTGGAACAAGTTTAGTTAACAAAAGGAATATCTATATACGTTTCGGCAGGATATCCATGGCTTTTTTAAGAAATATTACTGACTAAACACATTTTATTAAAAGATATAATACATCTAAGAAGAACTTTGACTTATAGTCCAGAAAGCTACTGCGCATCCGCTAGGAAAAATATTCCGATTCGGATTTTTTGCACAGTATTACTCAAAAAGGACCCCTTTTAACAAATTTGCATGTTGCCAGGACCAAAAGTGGGTGAAAAATTATTTAAACGTTTTTTTTTTGTTTTTTCCTAAAATTATTTTTTTTTGCATGGAACAAAGTTTTTTTAGGTTTTTTGGATCATTCCAAACAGAAAAGGTCTTTATACGCTGTGACGTAGAGGGGATATTTAAAAATTCGCGAGCGCCAGTAGTGACAAGTCTGTAAAGGTTTACTGGAAATTTGACATAAATGTCAAAGTGATTAATTTAAAATTAAAAATAGAAACATTAATTATAAAAAATATGAGTTGATCCAAGCTGTGGTATATATTTTTACCTTAAATATACTTACGTTTAAAATACTGAATTTAAGTTTTTTAATGTTCCGTAATATGTAATTATAAATTAATCTATTAATCTTAGCGCCATCTACACGATAATTGTGAAAGTATCCGAAGTAAGAAATTAATATTTCATCAATAGAACGTCAAAATGATTAGCAAAATCTTAAAAAAATCGATTACAATTTAATTACTTTTTTGCGTTGTAAATATTAAGCGATAACAATTAAATAATAAATTTAAAAATTACCGGTGAAAGTTGCATTACTAATCCGCTAGGAGCTACACCAGCGAAGCTCAGAGCGTATAGTGACATTTCTCTAAAGTTGATAGTTTTTGACATATAAGCGATTAAAAATTGAAAAATTCCGAAATTGGCCATTTTTAACCCACAAAAAGTATGTGAAAAACTGGAAATTTGAATGTTGCCAAGGTAGGTAGATATTCTTTAAACATCGATTGATGAAATCCCGAAGAGTTTTTTGCAATATAATATTCATAACTCCTTTGTTTTTTAATTGCTAATCAAGCGTGCGCGACACTATTTTCCACCGACAGTATGGTGCAAATGAAAGGAATAAATTCGTTATTTCGTAAACCGGCGACTTTAAGGAAAAATCCAGAAACAGGTCGATTTTTATTTTTAAGTTATGATATTGTGGCATGTATGGTATACTGGTGACGTCATCCATTTGGGCGTGATGACGTAATTGATGAATTTTTTAAATGAGAATAGGGGTCGTGTGGTAGCTCATTTGAAAGGTTATTCAATTCTCTATGCAGTAATATAGACATTTATGGAATTATTTTTACAGGGTGTCCTTCTACTTCTTTTTTTGTCAAATAATTTAATTTAATAAAAATTTTTTGGACACCCTGTATAAATAATTATGTAAATGTTTACATTACTGAATAGAGAATTGAAGAACCTTTCAAATGAGCTACCACACGACCCCTATTCTCATTTAAAAAAATCATCGACTACGTCATCACGCCCAGACCGATGACGTCACTAGTATAACAGATATGTCACAATATCATAACTTAAAAATAAAAATCGACCTGTTTCGGGTTTTTTCCTTAAAGTTGCCGGCTTACGAAATAACGAATTTATTCCTTTCATTTGCACCATACCTACTGTATACACATGCAACGGTGGAAAATAGTGTCGCGCACGCGTGATTAGAAATTAAAAAACAAAGGAGTTTTGAATACTGTATTGCAAAAAACTCTTCGGGATTTCATCAATCGATGTTTAAAGAATATCTACCTACCTTGGCAACATTCAAATTTTAAGTTTTTCACATAGTTTTTGAAGGTTAAAAATGGCCGATTTCGCAATTTTTCAATTTTTAATCGCTCATATGTCAAAAACTATCAACTTTAGAGAAAAGTCACCAAGGACCTTTTCTATTTGGAATGATCCAAAAAACCTAAAAAAAACTTTGTTCCATGCAAAAAAATAATTTTAGGAAAAAAACAAAAAAAAAGTTTAAAAAATTTTTGACCCACTTTTGGTCCTGGCAACATGCAAACTTGTTAAAATGGGTCCTTTTTGAGTAAGATTGTGCAAAAAATCCGAATCGGAATATTTTTTCTAGTGGCTTTCTTGACTATTACCAAATATGCAAAAGTTTGTTGAACAATTACACAAATATACTTAACAACTTAAACAATGTTAAACGAAGGAACAAACCGATCAAGTCATAACGTTTAAAATTATATGTCAAAATTATTGTGGTGTTTTATTGATGTTTGATTTATCATTTAAACAGTTAGTTGTTTTTTCATCATAGATGTGCTGAAATTATTCTTTTGTTTATTTTAGATTAAATTTAAATGCATTTTTAAATTTTTGACATCTTTTTTTATCATTTATTGCGTTATTATTTTTTTATTTCTATAGACTCCAGAGGAGCTCCCTCTTTTTCTGTTGTGTTCACTTTTTATGTTTTTAGTTTTGTCAAAATCCAATGTATGTTTCTTTCCGTTTTCATGTATAGTGAGGGCTGTTGAGTGTTTTTTTTTGTCATATGTATGAGAACATATTCTTAAGTTAAGTAGCTGGCTGGTTTGTCCAATATATATCCTATCGCAATATGAGCAGGAAATTTTATATATGCCATCTTTTTTAATTCAGGGTTTTCCTTTTTTAGTTTATAAAATTAATTTTCAAAAGATTGTACCCTTTATGAGCAACTGTAATGTTATATTTAGAAAGGGGATTTGCAAGTTGTTCTGATAACCGTTTTATATAAGGAAGGGACATGTAATAATTCTTATTTACCTTGTTATTTTTGTTGCTATTCTTGTTATTGTAAAATGTATCTAATCGCGATTTAAAAATGTTTTCAATGAGGTGATGTCGATATGAATTAAATGTTAGTGCTGTTTTTGCTTCTTTTTTATCGCTTGAGGTCTATGATTTATATGAAATTGAGATATCTTCACGACAAGGTTTATTCAGTTGCTGAAATGGTGACTGGACATTGCCGTTTAAGAAACCACCTATAACTATGCAAACTAGGTAAGGTGATTGAACCACGGTGCAGAAAGTGAGAAATGGAAGAAGAGACGGCCATACACATACAATGCCATTGCAATGTGCTAAAAGATGTAAAGTAGTAATTCATTGGTCAACTGAGATTTGAATCTTTGAACCAGAAGAGATCCTAAAACTTAGAACTGATTAGAGTTTTAGGGAAAAACAAGGTATGGTACATAGGTCTTACGACTAAATTTCAGAGGCTGAAGACTCTTGCCTGGTTTAAGTAGAAAAAGAAGAAGCTGTTCTACCCATCAGTATACGTATGTTGAGTGTAGAAGTATAAGTAATTACGTATATTCTTCGCCCACGCCACTTTTAAGAACTTCCTTGTGTGTGAGCTTTTATTTGTTGAAAGCTTAGACATTGTGCATTTTTTGCGACATTTGCTTGTGAATTCAATGAACCATTGGCGTGGATAATAATGGACGGGGTTATTCAGGACTAATTTCTCTGGGTACAATTACCTCTGAACAAACGCATTTCTTCTGTACTAGAAACAATTAAACCTCGTACAAGAAGGAACTGCTTGTGAAACCGGCATATGTGACGTTGATATATGCGCGAGTGGTGAAACAGTGACTTGGGTAAGATTTTTTATAAACTCATTATATTGTCTGTATATCATAATCCCTCTTAGGACAGGTGTGGGAGAGACTGATAAATTTCATGTGAAAGTAGGATTGCACCAAGGCGCTGTTAGACCAGATAACAGCGAAACTACAGGGTAGCATTCCATGGTACTTAATGTATGCTGATGATGTCGCGTTAGTAGGAAATAGTGAAAGAGACTTAGAACAAAAACTGGAACAGTGGAGGCAAGCTCTGGAGGAAAAGGTTTAAAATTTAGTAGGACAAAAACAGAGTATTTGGAATTTTCATTTAAAGATGGAGTTACTTCAAATAAAATGGTATCTTTGGATGGTGAACTGATTGTAAAAAGCAATAGTTTTAAGTAACTGGGATCGGTATTACAGAGTAATGGAGAAATAGATGGAGATGCATGCAGTAGAATTAGGGCTGGATGGATGAAGTAAAAAGAAGCGAGTGGTGTGTTGTGTGACAGAAAAATTCCAATGAAGCTGAAGGGAAAATTCTATAAAACAGTCATAAGACTGGCTATGATGTACGGAACTGAATGTTGGGCAGTGAAGAAGAAAGAGGAACAACGAATGCATGTGGCGGAAATGAGAATGCTTAGATCGATGAGTGGAGTGACAAAGAAGGATAAAATTAGAAATGAGTATATTAGGGGAAGTCTAGGTGTGGCACCAATTGATGCCAAAATGAGAAAGTATAGGTTAAGATTGTTTGGTCATGTTCAACGTCGAGACGTTAATCACCCAATACGAAACTGAAGTGCAGATTCCTGGAAGGAGTAGGAGAGGAAGACCAAAGAAGACCTGGGGGAGACGATAAGGCAGGACATGTTGCTAAAGAGGATTAACATTGATATGACCCAAGATAGAATTATGTGGAGAAATGCAATTAGGGAAGCCGACGCCGCATAGGGAGAAGGCAAGGGAATGACGAATTATCATAATCCCTCTCTGATCTACGTCCACATAATTAGACCAGGAAGGATCTGTTTTTCGGATTTTTGCGGATAAAGTTAGGTGATAACTTCGTTAATAATAATTGACTTACGCTCCTTCTCAAATATGCCCGGAACATTAATAAAAAAAGTAATATATTTAAAAATTTCAAAAAATTTCGTTTTTTTTTCTATTTTCTTTGCTTATATCTTTAAAACGATTCGTTTTGGAAAAAAGTGGTATAGGAATAAACAAAGGTAGTTAAATTTTCTATCAGATACGATTGGTTAAAAATGTCTTAATTTATCACCCTTGCTGCAAAATAGTAATAAATATAACATAAGGGGGCAAAACAAGCCTGTCATTATTCAATGTTTTTCCATCACTTAGGTTACACTTGGAACCTTCCTAATTCCCTTAGAAAATTTTTGTAATGTGCTAAAACCATCCACCAAATTTCATTAAAATTGACTTACTAGATTTTGCATAATAATTTTGCAATCTAAACTTTATTTTTAATTAAAATTTTTTTAAATCTTCCATAAAAAAAACTAGAACATACAAAAATTTGTCAATTTTTTGACATATACAGACGCACTCCACCTATCTAATGCACTTTACAGAATTGAAATCGGATTATTTAAGCAGCCTCAGCGATGTTTTAAAGTTATAAACAATTTTTTGGCTTATAAACAAATTAGTGCTGCGGCCAGGAGGGGATGCTACGGGCTCCTTTATTTAGATGGACTTACCCAAGTTTTTTTTTATGTATTTTGACCCGTAGAACACGAATTTTTTTGGGTAACACTATCCGGATGTCGATAAGATTGTAAAAACAAAGAACTTGAGAAATTACATAACATCGATTTTTCGCAAAATAAAACATTTTTTTGTATTTCTTAGGTAATTCTAAGTAAAAAATTATCTTACAAGTTTTTTCGTAGGATGTATAGTTTTCTAGATAAACGCGGTGGAATTTTCAAAAAATCAAAAAGTTGCAATTTTTGAACGAGAATAACTTTTGATTAAAAAATAAAATAGCAATTCAACTTCTGGAACTTCTGGATGACGACAATGTCTCACAACTAACAAACATTTATAACCATATATACGAGACTGGAATGATGCCACAGATATGGTTAGAGTCTACATTTATTCCACTCCCAAAAAAACCTAATACATCATCATGTAAAGACTTTAGAGTAATTAGTCTCATGAGCCACTCTCTAAAGCTACTTCTTAAGATAATTCTTAATAGAATCAAGCAGAAATGTGAAGAGACAATGGGAAACAAACAATTCGGTTTCAGAGAAGGATTGGGAACAAGGGAAGCTTTGTTCTCAATGTTAACATTACTTCAACGATCATGGGAAGTACAGAAACCAATTTACGTCTGCTTTATAGATTTTGAGAAGGCGTTTGATAGAGTTCAACATGATAGGTTGTTTCAATATCTAGAAATGATTGGAATAGATGATAAAGATCTGAGACTTTTACAACATCTATATTGGAATCAAGAAGCTTCTATTCTGGTAGTCGGCAAAGAAACAGACAAAATTTGCATTCAAAGAGGTGTCAGACAGGGTTGGGTGTTGTCCCCAACTTTGTTTAACGTATACTCAGAAATAATTTTTAATGAAGCCTTGGAAGGACAATGTGGAGTTCGAATCGGGGGTGAAACTATTAACAACATCAGATATGCAGACGACACCGCGATCATGGCTGAAAACATCGAAGATCTTCAATTCCTTATAGATCGAGTCACTAGAGAATGCTCCAATAACGGACTTAACATAAATGCAACAAAGACAAAGTTACTTGTGGTTAGTAAACAAGACGTCGCGACGGCCCTATGCAACTAATTGTCAGTGATGAATCAATAACAAAAGTTAACCATTTTAAATACCTACGATGTTGGATAAACGAGACATTAAATCCGGATGAAGAAATTAAAACTCGTATAGAAATTGCAAGAGGAGCATTTATGAAACTTAGATCTACTCTGAGCAACTCTCAGCTGAACTTACAACTAAGAATCAAGTTCCTAAAATGTTATGTGTCTCCTGTATTACTATATGGATGTGAAACCTGGATCATGAAGGTTAACATGATGAACAAATTAGAAGCCTTTGAGATGTGGTCATATCGTAGAATGCTCAGAATATCTTGGGTTCAACGCATTTCTAACAGAGAAGTCTTAAAGAGAGTAGGTCAAGGCGAAGGTGACTTAATGAAGATGATAAAAAAGAGAAAACTTGAATATCTGGGGCATATAATGAGAGGTAGCAGATACAGGATGCTGCAGTTAATACTCAATGGAAAGATCGACGGAAAAAGAGGAATTGGTCGAAAGAAATATTCATGGCTCCGAAACCTTCGTCAATGGACTGGCTTATCAGCAGATCAATTGTTACATGCCGCACAAGATCGAGAACGATATCGGCAAATTGTTATGGAAGCTACCCACGCCTAAAAATTTGGGCACGGTACTTAAAGAAGAAGAATTCTGCTGATAGCATTTGAAAGTTTAAGTCAAATTATACCGGTGTTAATTACCTGCATTGCTAAAAATTAATTTTTTTATTATTAATCAAAGTTATTTGTTTATAAGCCAAAAAAAATTTTATAATTTTAAAACATTGCTGAGGCCCCTTAAATAATCCGATTTTAATTATGTGAAGTATATTAAATAGGTAGAACACCTCTTTATATGTAAAAAAAATAAGCCAACTTCTAAATGGTCTACTTTTTGTTTCGAAAGATTTTAAAAAATTTGAACTTTTTAAAAACATTTAGATTGCAAATTTATTATGCAAAATCTATTAGGTCCATTTTAATGAAATTTGGTAGACCGTTTAAGTAATTTATAAGAATTTTCTAAGCGAATTAGTAAGGTTCTAAGTGCCACCAAAGTGGTTAAAAAACATAGAATAACAACAGGCGTATTTTGCCCCCTTATTTTGTAGTGATTGCTATATTGCAGAAAAGGTAATACCTTAAGACACTTTTGACCAGTCGTATATCATACAAAATTCAATTATCTTTATTTTATTTTTGTACGACTTTGTTCCAAAATGAACCGTTTTAAAGTTACAAGCAAAGAAAGCAGAAAAAAATCGATGTTTTTCGAAATTTTTAAATATTTTAATTTTTTTATTAATGTTCCGGGCATATTTGAGAAGGAGCATCATAGGAGTCAATTATTATTACTGAAGGTGTCACCTAACTTTATCTGCAAAAATTCGAATGCCACCTCTCACATCCAAAAATAGACGTTTTTTTACAGATTAGTCCTGGTCTATAATATGTACATGTCTTAATTGTACTCAGGTCTTATAAATTCGTGTTACACACATTTACGAAAACTTCTTCTCCCACGCCACTTTTAGAACTTTCTCTAGTCTGAGCTTTCGCTTATATTAACGGTAACGTATTTATCTAAATAGCTGTTTAAAGAATATATAAAATCGTTTCTTGTCTTTTTCGTAAATCGTGCCAAAAAGCTGGCTCCTAAATGAACCCAAGAAGCAGACGGGAGAACAATGATTACAAATTACTGACATTGTTTCGGCATTTGAGTTTCTTTGTGAATTCAATGGACCATTGGCGTGGATAATAATGGACGGGATTATTCAGGACTAATTTAGGTTTGGAAGATAACGAAAACTTTGAGAATTTTCTCATCTCAAAGCAAACAAGAGTTGAGATTAAGATCCGCGCTTTTCAACTTTGTCCGTTGTTGCTTTAAGATATGGAGATAGTTGGATGTGATTGTATCATAAAGTTGGAAGTGAGTTCTTTAATTTTAAACAATCTTTTTATTAATTTAAATTCCAGGAAGAATTTTAATAAACGATCTAAAAGTAGAATTTAAAGTTTGCTTTATTAAAGAGTAAGACGTACTGAAACAATATTATTTAATTTCATTTTTTACATTACACTTCATCTTACACTTCAAAATAAATAAGAGTTTTTAATATGTACGTACTTTTTTTAATTTATAAAATTCATTAATTAATATTCTTACTGCAATTTACTATTTTTATTAAGAATAAGCCACAGTTTTACTTTAAAATAAGTTTGTTTGACATTTTTTCTATTTTTCTTTATACCAAATTAACAAAGGTTCAAACGAAGACTTTGGAAAACAGTATACAGGGTGAGGCAGATAACTGGCCTATTAGAAATATCTCGAGAACTAAAGGCAACAGAATCATGAAAATTGGAATACAGGGGTTTTGAAGGATAATCTATTAAATGAAAATATTTTCATCTCTTTGCAACTTCCGGTTATACCGGAAGTTGCTTATAACTTCGTTTTTTTAAATGGGACACCCTGTATATTTTTACATTTTTGGATTCTCTTTGATGTCTTCTTTTTTAAAATATGAGGATTTGTAATGTTATACAGGGTATTTTAAAAGATAATTACGTTTTTAATTATTAATTTTGTAGCAATATTCACACCCTGTAGAATTGTAGTAGTTTGACAACTAAAACTCTACTTACGTTCAAATGATTTTTAATATAGTCTACTATTGTTAAGAATCATTAGTATAGCTAAATTTTTAATTTTAGTATACAGGGTTGGTCGAAACTCGGAATGAGTATTTTCTGAGTTTTCTTAAATGGAACACCCTGTATTTTAGTATTGTAATGAAATGATATTTTATGGTACTTTTTTATTTCTTAAGCATTCCCTATACCTAACTGCTTTAATTTGTGCTTAATTGTTAGTCGCACCAACAATCTTAACTACGTAGGTATTTTGATAGCTAAACCATTATTGGTAATTTTAAGGATCAGTCTGGATTAATATGTATTTATTTCTGAAAAATTATTTGTGATTGAATATTTTCACGGCCAACCTAATAAAATTTTACGTATTTTTTGTTACAATTAATGTTTAGCTTGAATCACCAATAACTCACAAATTAAAGCAGTTAGGTATAGGGAATACTTATAAAATAAAAAAGTACTATGAAATATCATTTCATTACAATACTAAAATACAGGGTGTTCTATTTAAGAAAACTCAGAAAATATTCATTTTGAGTTTCGACCAACCCTGTATACTAAAATTTCAAAATTAGCTATACTAATGATTCTTGACAATAATAGACTATATGAAAAATCACTTGAACGTAAGCGAAGTTTTTAATGTCAAACTATTACAATTCTACAGGGTGTGAATATTGCTACGAAATTAATAAAAAAACGTAAATATCTTTTAAAATACCCTGTATAATATTACAAAATCTCATATTTTAAGAAAGAAGATATTGAGGAGAATCCAAAAATGTAAAAATATATAAGGTGTCCCATTTAAAAAAACCAAGTTATAAGCAACTTCCGGTATAACCGGAAGTTGCAGAGATGAAAATATTTTCATTTAATAGATCATCCCTCAAAACCCCTTTATTCCAATTTTCATGATTCTGTTGCCTTTAGTTCTCGAGATATTTCTAATAGGCCAGTTATCTGCCTCACCCTATATACAGAATTTCATTTAAGTTTAAAGATTATTTTTAACGGATTATCAAAGAAAATTAATTACTCCGCATTAGAGTGTTACAAGTATTGTAACATGTTTAATTTGTCTTGATAGTCAATTAAACTCTGCATTAGGTTGATAGGGCGAAATAAAATTGAGGGGGTTAGAAGTAAAAGGGTTTAAGTGCACTTTTTTTTAAATTATACTCTAAATACAGATTCGCACACTTAAATGGTATTAGAACTTGGTGGTAAAACGATTTAAGCATATTTCGCCCTAGAGTCGCCATCTATCGCCATTACATTTAGTTCACTGAAAACAACTTGCTTTGGTAGTAAACAGGTTTAACCGTGCGCTTGAACCGTTTTACCACAAAACTATTTTTAATATTCTGTAAAAACAAATAGTAATAAACGGGTTTAAGTGCGCTTGAACCATTTTACCACAAAACTATTTTTAGTATTCTGTAATGTGTAAACACAAATGTTGTTCTGAAGCTATTTTCTTGTGGCATTTTTTGCAATTAACTAGTTTTGATGAGAAATAAGCCACAATTTTACTAAAAAAATGACTTTATTCACGTTTCGACGCCCAAATCGGGTGTCGTTGTCAAAATACAAAAAATATTATTGAATGAAACAAAAATGTTGTTGCTTAGTAAAACAATTCTTCTAATAATTTATTTAATCTGACTCATTTGGTGCTGGGGATCTCTGACACTGTAAATAACAGCTGGGACAAAAATGATTATGGGGTATTGTATGGGTTGTGCAACGTAAGAAGTGCGAAAGTAAATGGCTCTAATAATTTTTCCATTAAACAACAATGTATTTTACAATTTACTTTCGTTCTTCATAATTTGCACAGTAAAATATTCGTTGTCGAGATAATCCACAACAGACGTATGTTCGTGGAATGGGGTATTAGACCAGGGCGGATCTGTAAGAATATTAGTACATTTGGACGTTGAGAGGTGACTCAAATTTTTTTACAGAAATTGCTTGAAAATAACTCAAATAATAATATATGAGTTATCCTCCCTCTCAAAAAGTTCCGGAACATTGTTTAAATAATCAAAATGTCAGAAAATGAAGGAAAAATTCGACTTTTTTCTTCGTTTTTTGACTATTACTTTAAAAGTGTTCATTTCCGAGAAAAGTTGTACTGACATAAAAGTTGCATAATTAAATTTCCTACAATATAGAACTAGTTAAGAATTTAAAAAATAGTCACCCTTGTTGCAAAATAACAATAATTGCGAAAAAACTATACAAAAACAAGTATTCGCATTTTACGTTTTTCCAACCATTTATGATACACTTAGGACCTTCATATTTCACCCAGAAAAACTTTATGATACAATAAAACAATACTATAAATTTCATTAATATCGGTTCAATAGATTTTGCAAAATAAATTTTGCAATCCAGCATTTGCAAAAAAAATTCGTTTTTTTAAATTGTTACAGGACTGAAAACAAAGCAGATGTTGAATTTTTTTTTGCGTATAGAAGTGTACTGCACCTTTTATTTGCAATTTGCAAAATTAAAATCGATTAACTGCCACGGCGTCAGGAATTTTTTTAAATAAACATTAATTATTGGTGCTACGCGCAGGACAGCGGATAGTTTGCTCTGATTGGGCATTTCAATGACCTTTGATAATGATTGATACATTTTAATTTTTATTACATTTCGATATAAATAAATAAATTTGTTTATTGCAAAATAAAAACACATACTCTATCCTTTGAAATAACACTTTTTTTAGCAAAAACTTTCTTTGTTCATATATTTTAACTTAGAGAATAAAAGTTTATTATTTTTAAACATATGCAATTGTTTAAACAATATTTCACAAACAATAATAAAATTAGTTTGATTTTTGTGGAATTAAAATATTAAAATACTACAAAATATAGAGTAAGAAAATAATATATTAAATAAAGATTAGAAGAAATTTTGATGGAAATCAACTTGTGTGAATCGAACACCGCTGTCCTGCACGCAGCACCAAAAATTAATGTTTACTTAAAAAATTTCCTGACGCCGTGGTAATTATTCGATTTTAATTTTCGATTTACTATCTGCTTTATTTTCAGTCCTGCAACATTTAAAAAAAAATTAATTTTTTTTGCGAAAGCTGTAAGTATTTCAAAATTTAATTTGGAAAATCTATTAAACCGATCTTAATGAAATTTACAGTGTTGTTTTATTATATCATAAAGTTTTTCTGGGTAAAATATAAAGATCCTAAGTGTAGCGTAAATGGTTGAAAAACGTAAAATGCGAATACTTGTTTTTGTATGGTTTTTTTTTCGCAATTATTGCTATTTTGCCACAAGGGTGACTATTTTTTAAATTTTTAGCCAATTCTGTATTGTAGGAAATTTAATTACGCAACTTTTATGTCAGTACAATTTTTCTCAGAAATGAATAGTTTTAAAGTTATAATCAAAAAACCAATAAAAAAATCGAAATTTTCCTTCATATTTTGACATTTTGATTATTTAAACAATGTTCCGGACCATTTTGAGTGGGAGGATAACTCAAATATTATTATTTGCGTTATTTTCAAGTAATTTCTGCAAAAAAATTTGAGTCACCTCTCAACGTCCATCTCAAAACAGATCCGCCCTGGACTATATAGTAATATGTAGTTAATATCTGCACTTGAACCGTTTTACCAGTAACATTTATCAACACCATGTACCGATTCAAGTACATCTTTTTAATAATTGATAAAAAAGGAAGGATATAGTAAGAGTAATAATATACCCTTATATTTTTATCATTTATATCAGGGGTGGGCAAAAGCCGGCCCTTTTGCTTACTTTATCCGGCCCATCGAGAAATCCTGCAAGCAATTTGTTTAAGAGCGTAATGCATACATTTTTTTTCGAATCCTGAGAAAACTAATTGATAAAATTTAAACGCAGAATGAAATATTACAGTATTACCGAGGGCCGAAGGTCCCTGAAAATTTATAAAATGTTTATCACAGAGGTGAAAAAAAAGAGAAAATTTAGTGTGATTTTTAATTTCAAATTATGTCTTTCTCCTTTTAATGACGGTCAAAAGTTCTCTGTTCCTTTTCCATTCTGTGCAACACCATTTCGTTCGTAATATGATCGGTCCATTGTATTTTCATAATTCCCCTAAAAAGCTGCATCTCAAAAGCTTGCAGCTTTTTCAATCAGCTTTCAAAGTCAGCTTTAACAATACAATAAAGAGGAAGAGAGTGGACATAACATTTTTGTTAATATTTCGGTTTTTTATAGCGTTCTCCGTCTTCCGGTTGCCAGTTTCCAGCTTCGTCCATCGTTGCATTCGCCAGGGTGAAGATTCCTTTCCGACATTGCCTTCTGAATGCCGCCTAGCCAGGATTGTTTCGGCATTCCTCTCTTCCTTCTTTCCCTTGGCGTCCATTTTAAAATTTGTTTTGGCAGCCTGTCGTCGTCCATTGACATCGAGCATGACCATACCAGATCAGTTGTCTCCTTTACATTTCGTCTATGATGGTTGACTTGACATAACATTTTACCATCCGATATTAGATTTGCAGATTGAATCTTTGGTTTTCTCAGAAATTTTCTCATCTTCAAAAAGGCTTAACTTGATTACTCTATTCTTGATCGAATTTCTGAAGTTCATTTTTTATCTGGATCCATGTTATTGCTTAATATAATGGACCATATTAAAAATTTCGTAATTTTACTGGGAACAAATTGTTCGCATATACACACCAGAAAGTCAGTTTATTATTATTAACAGTCAAATGTCTTTCTCCAAATGCTGAAATAGTATTTTCGTCAAAAAATTTCTTGGGCAGAGAAAAATCTCCACCAAAACCATTAATATACATACTGAGTATAGTCCTCCGGCCCGGGAGACATTTTGAAAATTTCATTTTGGCCCGCACTTAAAAGTATTTGCCCACCCCTGATTTATATAGTACATTGTATACTAGACATATTTTAGTTTAATGACTCCTAGAATTTATAAAACTCAAACAACTTTGAAGCTGATTATCTCAGAACTATCAAAACTGCACTTAAACCCTTTTACGTCTGAACCCCTCAATTGTGTATGAGCAGCTCAAGGTGTTTGTAAGTATGCTAAGCTTTTAGATTTATTTCGTAGCAATAATATATTTCGTTTTTTCTCTTGTAGAAAAAAAACAATCGGGTTGGGGCGTGAGTCGTTTATATTAAGGTTTTTTTAAATTGCCTAAACTTTTTTCTGGATGATTTGGAAGATTTTCGTCTGTTACCTATGGTACTATAATGGAAATTTAAGCATCTTATTCGAGGATCTGAAGTTGGGGTTTCTATTGAGGATATTGCCGTATTGAAGACATGTTGTATGGTTTCTTACCGTATGGGGGAAGTACAAATTACATTGTTTCGGAATTTGAGTTTCTTTGTGAATTCAATGGACCATTGACGTGGATAATAATGGACGGGATTATTCAGGACTAATTTAGGTTTGGAGGATAACGAAAACTTTGAGAATTTTCTCATCTCAAAGAGAACAACAGTTGAGATTCGCGGATCTTAATCTCGTTGCCCGTTGTTGCTTTAAGATCTGGAGATAGTTGGATTCATAGAGTCATAGTTGTTTCATAAAGTTGGAACTGAATTCTTTCATTTGAAACAATCATTTTATTAATTTAAATTTCAGAAGGGACTTTAACAAACGGTTTAAACACGGTGACAAACTCCTTGTCACATTCAATAATCGTTATTTTACAGGAATCATTAATTCACTAAAGTTGCCTCTAACCTGATTAACTGATTAACCTGATTAAAATCAGCAAGAATTATGTCTGGTTTATTGATCATTTAGGGTTTATTTCTTAAGTGTGTCATATAAGTTACTGTGATTATAACGAAAACCAAGCATCTTCTATCTTACGAGGACATAACGTTAAAAAATGTATTTGTCAGAATATTGGCAAGAATCACCTCGCCCTATATTGCCTCTAAAAGCGTATGTGTCATTAAAGGTAACTGAAGTGGGTAGATACTCCAAAGCAATATACGACGACACGTAAACTTAAATGAGATAATGGAGAGACCTACATCTTGACGAGTCTCTCAGGTCCTATAAGCACCAGAAATGGCCGATTATACGGTTTCATAAAATTCACAGAAAGTCTCATGAAAAATTTATTCGGTTGATCCAAGAAGCTATAGCTATTTCTTAATTAAAAGTAATTTATGGGTAAAGTGTATAACAAAAATAGACAACCAATATAGTACTAAAAAAGTAATCGCAAAAAGCATGATTTTTTTTTTCGATAAAATAATTAGAAGATTTGAGGTCTGTTTACTGAAACATGTAGGTATAGTTGAGTATTAAAATGGATGGCGTTACAAAAATTGTTTACTAAGCACACCCCAACGTGTGTTTACCTATCCTAGAGACGCTGTTCCCTTTTTTGAAACACCCTGTATAAAATTGTTTTTAAAAAGCGAAAAGAAGCAAAAAATGGGTTTTATATTTTTAAAAGCATGTTTCACCAATTTCAAAAATTTGAAATAATTCGGGGTGAAATATTGTGCAAAAATACACGTTATATATTTTTGTCGTGAAAATGGGTGTTTTTTAGACTTTAAAAGACTTTAAAATTTTAGAATCACTTTAAAAATTCAGGGATAAAAAACAAAAACCTAAAAGGACTAATTAGGCTCTAGGCAGGTCATGTGACCATCTAGGGGGCTAAAAATTTCAGAAAAGGAGTTTCCCTATATGTGCTAAAATGTTGCCTATATGGAATTCGAATCGAGTTGGGGGCAATTTTCATAATCTTACCCGGCTAGGCCCTTTAGCTTACATTTTTTCGATAAAAGCAGTAATTAGAAGATCTAGGGTCTGATTTACCGAAACATGTTTTTTTATTTGTTTTAAAATACAATATGTTACATCACTAAGTAACACCAAGCATTTCTGTTAAACGAACTAAATGTGAGAGGAGTTTTAGTCCAATGACTATCAACTCCTAGTAGGTTTATTACTAATAACTAAACTAAGTCACTTATTTTCACTTAAAACTTTAAACACTTTAAAACACTTATTTTCTAAATGGCAAGTCAAGTGGAGTTATAATGTTCAGTCTATTTAGTTGTGTAGAGTTGTCCAATAAATTCACTGCTAATTCGTTGGGGTGCTTTTCCAGTCGTTTGAAATATTTATCACTGCATTTGACGATCATCTGCTTCACTGTTTGAAATCGCTCGAGTATTGCTAAGTTGCTGTCTGCTGCAGTTCCCCACAGTTCAATCCCGTATGTCCAGATGGGACGGATGATTGCTTTATAGGTACACTAATATTTTGTTAGATAAAGATAAGGTGGATTTTCGGCCGAGTAACCAGTAGTGTTTTTTGAATTTTATTCCTAGTTGCTTCCTCTTCATCCAGATGTGTGTTCTCCATGTTAGCCCCTTGTCAAGGTGTAATCCAAGATATTTTACAGTGTCATTTTAAGGAATGTTCTTGTTATGCATTAGGATAGTCGGTGTTTCTTTGTGACATATAGTGAATACTACGTTAACTGATTTTGCTTCGTTGATATTTATCTTCCATTTCTTAGTCCATATTTCAATTAGATGTATGTTTTGTTTTTGTTGCAATATTTCAGCTGTCTGTATGGCGATCTGAGTTTTTTTTTTACCAAAATTGCAGTGTCATTAGCGAATGTTGCGATTGTAGATTCTTCTGCAGTTGGGAAATCAGTTGTTAAGATTGTGTAGAGAATTGGTCCCAAAACGCTGCCTTGCGGGACCCAGCATTTATGTTGTGGACGTTAGACACACTTTCTTCGTATCTTGTGTAAAATAGCCTTTCTTCGAGGTATGATTTTAGTATCGTATATAGCGGCTGAGAGATTTCTTTCTTCAGTTTGAATAAACCGAAACATGTAGAGTTGAATATCGAAAAATTGTAGACACTAAATTCCAGGAAATAGCGATTATCATTCTGAGTTATTTGTACTCTTCCAGTGGCGTACAAAATTTAGTTTGTAAAAGTGAGAGGTAGCAGTACTTCTAATGAAGAATTTTTACAAATTATATGTACTACTGTTCTCTCGCTAGCGCTAACAGACCAGGACCACTTAGCACTAAAATCATCGGAATAAATCGAACTTTAAATACAACACCAAGACACTTGAGACTTGTTCAGAATGACGTCAGGAAAAAAGTCTACTATATAAAAATGGATGGAAATGCATGATTGCATTTAATCATTCAAGAAAGGCATCCAAAAGTGCATAAACAAGTCAAAATAAGCATATTATAATAAAACGAGCGATTGTACGACTTTATTAATTTATTTATACAAGTTTTCTTTTGCAAACTCTAGCTTAAACTACACTCATAAAATAAAAATTTTGTTTTTAATTCAGCTGCAATGCGAAGGCAAAATAATCTTACTTTTCAATTAGAATACGAAGCGCAGTCCAGTCCCTTGAATCGCGATTTTCGGCTCTTATTGGAGCCTTCATCGGAAGGAACGTAGGCTTGTTCTCCATATGGATTCCGTATTCTAATTGAAAAGTAATATTGTTTTGCCTTCGCATTGCAGCTGAATTAAATAGTCCATTCTTTAACGGTAAAATATTGCAAAACCTCTAAATTTTAAAGAACCGCTTGGATTGACATGAAATTTGGCATACACAAATACACATAGCTAACAAGTCAAAGAAAAAAAGTGATATTGTGCCGATATGTGCTTTTGCCCTGGGGGTGGTTTTCACCCCCTCTTGGGGGTGAAAACCAAAATATTCGTCCAAAGAAAGTCAGAAAATGGGCAAACTGGCTAATTTTAAGTAACTTTTGTTCTATAGAGTTTTTTCACTAAGTCAATACTTTTCGAAATATTTGGCAGTGAATATCTTAATTTTTTCAACAAAATAACCACGCTTTTAGACGGTTTTTCGCAAATAACTCAAATAGTAAGTATTTTGTCGAAAAAACATTGTTAGCAAAAATATAGCCTATAAAAAATTTAAAAAAATGGTGTATATATCACGTCTCTATACCTAGTAGAAGTAGAGTTATAGCTAATGAAAAATAGGGTCATATTCGTCAAATTCCAAATGGAATACTTTAACGTGAAATGACCAAAAATGAAGCACATTTCGGGGAAAACTCATTACAACTTATTTAAAGTGTTTAAAAGAAGCTTCATTTTTGTTTTATAAAAAAAATTTCTAGCATCAAAATTAAACAAGTTACGCTCAAAATAAAGTTAGTCCCTTTTGGTTTTGGTAAAAAAATCGAGAAAACCACGCCTTAATTATTATCTTAAATGAACTTAATCGTTACGACTTCACAAGTTTCTTGACTCGTGTATATATTGTTTATATGATCTGTAAGTTTCATCGGTTCAAAGTCCTTATTATTGAAAGGGTTGTAGTTAAAAGGGGTTGAACAAGTCACTGATCACGAATGTATGCAAATTTAGAAACACCAAATCTTGATCAATTTTTGTCTAACAGAAAAACAAAAAAATACATGATATTTAGAAAAGCAAATCTTTTTTTGTTTTTCGAGATTTTTGGTATTTCTAACAATTTTTAAGTTATTTTGAAAAAAACCATTTTTTCAAAATTTAAATTTTTAAAAATTTTAGTTTGAAACCAAATTTTTTCAAAAATAAGCACTTTGAATCGGTGAAACTTACAGATCATATTATAAACACTACATAAGTAAAATAATTTGTGGAGCGGTAATAGACCTGGATCCCGCGTAAGAAAGAAAAGTTGATTAATAGCAAGCTGAAAATTTGTTAATAGCTTAACGGTGTCTAGTCGGACAAACTTTGATGCACGGGAACACTGGAACAGGGGAAGTTTTAACTGTGGAGCATGATAAACGTGTCGTCATGACAAGTTTATGATTGTGAAAAATAGCAAATTGTTTTTAAGTTTATTCGATAGCCAACGTTATGTAATATATGCGAAAATGTTTGTCCGACAAAAATGTTGGGCATTTTAACGAGTCCGACACGTAGAACATGTCACATCACAGGAATTATGTTGGTGATGAATAGCGGTCTGATTTTTGCATGAGAGTTTAATGAAAGGTTAAAAAAGCAATTGGAAGTTCTGTCCGACAAAATTAATGGGAAGTTTTCGTAGTCGGACATTCTAAACAGGTAAGATATGGACAAAAATGCTGGTGATAAATAGCTTTCCGACAAAGACGAAATTTAATTAAGTAAATTATTCCTTACCAAGAATGACTGTTGTCGGAAAAAAATAAGGGGTAGCTTTTGTAGTCGGACAATTTAAAAAAATAATTTTTGAAATTTCAATAAGGGGTGATTATTCTATGTCAAAAGTACCTGCAATCAATTACAATCGATATCTTTCGATTTATGTCAACATCATTTAGATACCTCACTGTAATACATTTATAGTAGATCAGGCAAATTATATTATGGATTGAATGGTCTAGCTATCTTTGTCTGCCACATGCGCGGGATCGCTTGGTTAAAAGAGATAGATAGACCACATATCGACTTTTTGCACTGTATTCCCTGTCTACCCTTATGTCTATGAATACATTTCCATTTAAGAAAAACTGTCACTTTTGACAATAATTCATAATAAATTGAAATCGTAACTTCAAATTTAAACTAATCGATTTATTTTGGCAGCAAATTATTTCTTGCCATGTGACATATTAATTACATTATTATTTCATTTGTAGAAAGTTGAGAAAAATTACGTTATACAATTTTAGTAATAATTTATTTAGGTACCCTTTTTCAATCAAGCAAAGCATTATAGCACGAAAAATGATATTCAATAGAACTTTCACAATTATCTGGCAACTGAACCTTATTGAATTGATGACCAAGTATTTTACTAACTTTGTAAAATGTTCGAAAATTACTCAAAAATGTTCCGTTGAATGGTTTCACTTTTGATTTGGCGACTTAAAATTTAAACTGTTGACACTCAAAAATAGACACAAAAACACTCCATAGTTAATATAAATTTTAATTTCCAACACACGTGGCAAACAGAAACTCGGAGACTATGTACTTTCAAATACTACTTTGTATAGCACAAAGTGTCACACTGACAAATGCAGCCTTCTAATACATACTTCTAAGCATAATGTGTCATATTTACGTTTATTCTTATAAGCACCGAAGTTTTAGACTCTTCACATTTTTCAATGTCGTTTACAGGGTTAAGATTTGAGTATGGAAAAAAATGTATACAACGTTTTTTGTAGGAAATTTTCCGTATTTTCTGATGCGCCTAATTAGAAAACCATAAGAGATTGCTTTCACATATTCTTTGACATTTTTTATTGTCATTTTGAGAATATCTAGAACAAACTCCACCCAAAAAATAATTGTTTTGCAATATATGCATGCATTGATACTTACCTCACTGTTTTTGGAGTGTGCATGTATATATATGCACATGCAAATATGTGAATATAAATAATAATATACAACTAAAATACCTTTATCAATATGTGACTAAGTCATTCTGAAAAAATGGTTTTTATTTGTTTCCTTCGATTTGCCCAAACTTTTTGTCCGACATATAGCTTTTTGCGTTACAAAATATAATTTGTACATAAACAAATCAAAATTAGCTTGCTATTTATCACCAACATTTTTCTCTATATCTTACATGTTTAGAATGTCCGACTAGGAAAATTTCCCATTCATTTTGTCCGACAGAACTTCCAATTGCTTTTTTAACCTTTCATTAAACTCTCATGCAAAAATCAGACTGCTATTCATCACCAACATAGTTCCTGTGATGTGACATGTTCTACGTGTCGGACTCGTTAAAATGCCCAACCTTTTTGTCGGACAAACATTTTTTCATATATTACATAACGTTGGCTATTGAATAAACTTAAAAACAACTTGCTATTTTTCACCATCATAAACTTGTCAGGACGACACGTTTATCATGCTCCACCGTTAAAACTTCCCCTGTTTCAGTGTTCCCGTGCATCAATGTTTGTCCGACTAGACACCGTTAAGCTATTAACAAATTTTCAGCTTGCTATTAATCAACTTTTTTCTCTTACGCGGGATCCAGGTCTATAACGATTAATTTCATTTAAGTTGCTAATTTGGGGGTGGTCTTCCCGATTTTTTTTTGCAAAAACAAAAGGGACCAATTTTATTTTAAGCGTACTTGCTTAAATTTAATGATAGAAACTTTTTGTAAAAACAGAAATAAAGCTTTTTTTGAACACTTTAAAAAAGTTATAATGGGTTTTCCACAAAAAGTGCTTAATTTTTTGGATATTTCACGTCGAATTATTCTATTTGAAATTTGGTGAATATGAATCTATTTTTCATTAGCTATAACTCTGGTTCTACGAGATCCAGAGACCTAACGCGTACACCATTTTTTTTTATTTTTTATAGGCTATATTTTTACTAAGAACGCTTTTTTCGACAAAATACTTACTTTTTGAGTTATTTGCGAAAAACCGTCTAAAAATGTGGTTATTTTGTTGAAAAATGAACATATTCACTCGCAAATAACTCGAAAAGTGTTGACTTGGCGAAAAAGCTCTATAGAACAAAAGTTACTCAAAATTAGTCAGTTTACCCATTTTCGGACTTGTTTTGGATATATATTTTTTCACTCCCAAGAGGGGGTGAAAGTCACCCCCAGGGCAAAAGCACACATCGGCACAATATCACTTTTTTTCTTTGACATGTAAGCTATGCGTATGCCAAATTTCATGTCAATCCAAGCGGTTCATTAAAATTTAGAGCAAAAACCGTGAAAGAACGGACTAAAAAATAAAAATTTTATTTTATTTTTATATTGGTCTTTACTCCTTCGAGTAACTAGGTCTATTTTCTGTTGGAATTTACCATCTGAACAGACGGGGTCGTGAATTGTAAGTTTTTTGAATTCCCTCTTGTCTTCTTCGCTTCAGCATCCATTTGGCTTGCAAATTTTAGAAGCCTTGGAGGTGTTACCAAGGAAATGGACCAATAAGTTTTCGATTTAAAAATCTTTTAGTAATAGTTTAATATTTTCTAAATATTATTAATGATGCTATTAGGATCGAAAACTTCATCTTTTTAAACTAAACTCATTTACAAAATCCATTCCTATTTATAGCCCAGCCGTTATTCTGGAACAATCCACGCTCATCTCTAACTATCAACTCGTCACGCCTACTTGAGGTACGTTCTCGAACAGACTTTACCCCTCCACCGCCACCTCAAACATCCGATAGCGTCATTCTTACACGTCTCGAGTTGTGTACCGTCATACGGGGGTCGGTCAAGAGTTCTTTACAATGTAACATTGCAACAAACATTGTGACAAACAATATTTGTTTGGAGTCACTGAACACGAATACGCAATCAGAACTGAATCCCAGAGCACCTGTTTCCAAATGCCACTGCTATGTCATCTTCTGGTGTTTCGAGGATCTTCGGCATTAAACCGATGCAAATAGATTACTCGGGCGGTTTTTGTGGTTGCTGAAGACGAATACGTCATCAAAACCGACACTCGGAGCAGCTGGTGTCTAGGGTCACGTCATCTTTTGGAGTTTTGAAGGCTTTCGACCCTAAATTGATGCAAACAGATTATACACAAGGGGTTTTTGGGGTTACTAAACACAAATACGCCATCAGAACTGACCACCGGAGCACCTGGTGCCCACGGTCACTGCTAAGGTACGTCATCTTCTGGAGTTTCGAAGGTTTTCGGCACTGAATGCATGCAAATAGATTACTAGGAGGTTTTCGGGTCGCTGAATACGAATACGCCATCAGAACCGAACTCCGGCCACCTGGTGCCCAAGGTTACTGCTAAGGCATGTTTTCATCTGAAGTTTGGAGGGTTTTTGGACACCAGGTGCACCGTGTGGTCGGTTCTGATGGCATATTCTTGTTCAAGGACCAAGGACCCCAAAAATCCCAGAGTTACAAAATCTAGCCCTTAATACACTTATTTTGACATGTTATGTACTTTTCGATGCATTTTATGAACTTTAAAATGCAACTATTCATTTCCAGCCATTTTTCTATAGTAAAATTTTTTCCTGACATCATCTTAAATACAATGCAAAAAGTTGCAAGTCTCTAGGTACTGTATTTAAAAATCGATTTATTTTGTGCTAAATGCCTGGTCTATAAGATATTTTTAAACAAATATGTGGGATTGGCCACAACGCAACTGAGTAATTTAGACATCGGATTGTATGGACTAAAAATTATTAATAATTAATATTGCATCAGTTACAAATTTTGTAATAAACCCTGGAATGTTATTATACAAGATTCACTAGATCTGGTATTTTTCAGTTTTTTTTATTAGCAATAATTGATAAATTTCGTTCTGGGTAAACGGTAATAAAACCAGTTTTTATTGGTGAATTATTGTTAACAACATTATTAAGTATACATCTAGGACCTTACCAAGTACAATTTGAAAAACAAATTGTAATTGATGATGACCCAGTAGAACCATTGAGTCATTTCATTATCCTTGGATATTAAAAGAATTGAAACAACTGACATTGAAGAAGAAGAAGACAAGAAACGATATCTGATAATGCTACTAGCCTATAAATTGTCACTTTTTAAATGCCAAACACCGTTTAATATAAATAAGTAAATAACTAGTTTTTCTATGGATGCTATACAATGTGCAACTTCTCTCACTACTTACATACATTCAAAACGAACATTTCTCAGGCAGTGAGAAAAGTCGGCCATTGCAGTGAGAAATATTTTTTCTCACGGGTTCACCGCCGGTTTACATACATATGATCGCCATTCCCATGGTAACATGCACAATACAAACACAATTATTTTTGTCAAACAAAATGTGTTCAAACTTGTCAAAACTTATCAAAAATTACTTTTTAAGACTGTTCAACTGTGAATTATAATTTTAAATAAATAAACTATATAAATATTAAGAATATTAAATACCTATGTGCATATATGTATTTTATTTCAATTTAGGCATATAATATACCTAAAAGCACCTAAATTATTTAATTTTGAAGTTTGAACTCTTGACAAAAACGCATCCATAGAAAAAGTACAGTGTACAACACGAGAGAAAATGACATAATTCTCTCTTGCTTAATTTGCGGCACTCGCCTCGTGCCTCGGCTCGTGCCAACAAACTTCTGCGCTCGTGAGAAATATGTTTTTTTTCTCTCTTGTTGTATAATATACTATTTTTAACAGATATTTTTAAAGTGTCCGCTATTCTGAAAAGAATGTATGAATAACACAATGAGTACTTACCTACCTATTTTTGTTTGCGTACATGGATAAGATCAAAATGCGTCAATGAAAAATTTATGCATGTTTAACATTACAATAGCTTTTTGTTAATTTTGTTAAGAGTGTGTAAAAATAGTTGAGTTTATAATAATAAACTAATAATGTTGAGATCAACTTTCCTAGTTTAACGCAGATGTTTTTCTGCTTTGTTAAGGTTAATTAAAAAGACCAAGATTTGTTAGATATCAATAAAAACTCACGGTAAAAACTACTGTTTAACTTTATGGTTATATATCTTCAATTTGTCTTATAAACAAAAACTGTTAATATTAGATTTTATATGCCAGTAAAATTGATTCTTAAATTAAAACAAAATGTAACTCCATATTTAATTGAACAACCCAAATACTCTGCTTATTTCTTACTAAGGTTTAAACCTTTTTCTTCAAGGGCTTGTCTCCACTCTTCCAACTTTTGTTCTAAATCCGTTTCAGTATTTCCTACTAACACTACCTACATCATCAACATATCTTAAGCACCACGCAGTATTCTTGTTCTAAAGGTGCCTATATTCTTGTGATGTTGGCGACTACACTGACACATCTTATTCTATTAGCATGAATCAGTTTAAAATAGATCAGTTGATGTTAGACCAGTCCAATTTCTAAGATCGGCTAGCCAGGGTATACGTCTACGTCCAGGGTTTGTCTTGTCCTCAATCTTGCCTTATAGATTCAACTGTAGAAGTCTTCTTCTTCTTCTCCTTTTTGTATAGACATGACTCTGTCTGTTTTTTCAATGTGCCTCTAGTAAGTTGTCGTTCCATCGTTTTCGTGGTCTTCCCACTGATCGTCTTCCTCTTGGGGAACCGTCTCTCGCTGTCCTGACTATCCTATTTGTTGTCATTCAGCTTATGTGGTCATTCCATTCTATTCTTCAGTATCTTACCCAGTTATTAATGTTATACACCTTGCATCTCCGTCGTATATCTGTACTTCTAGCTCTGTCCCATAGAGTCTTACCATCGATTTGTCGAAGGGTTTGCATCTCCGCTGTTTCGAGCAATCTTTTTGTCCTGTCTGTGTCGGGTCGTATTTCTGCCGCTTATGTCATTATTGGTCTGATAACAGTTTTGTAAATTCTGCCTTTCATTTCTTTTCCGATATTTTTATTTCTCCATATTGTGTCATTCAGGCAACCTGCGGCTTTGTTTGCTCTATTCACTTGATCTTCCACTTCTGTTTCGAGCCTTCCGTAGCTAAATAGTGTGATGCCTAGGTATTTAAACTCCATCATTTGTTCTATTATCTGACCTTCCAGCTCCAATTTACATCTTATTGGATGTGCTGTTATAACCATGCATTTTGTCGTTTGTGACGAAATTAACATGTTAAATTTTCTGGAAATTATGTTGAATTGGTGCAGCATAAGTTGTAAACCATCTTCACTTTGAGAGATTAGTATTGCATAGTCCTCATAGCAGATTATTATTTTAAGTTGTTTTTCTCCCATTTAGTATCCTTTTTTAGTTATTACTTTTTTTATTATTTCGTCCATGATCAGGTTGAACAATAAAGGACTTAAGGAATCCACTCTCTTATTCCATAGCCTGCTTCAATTGGGTCAGTTAATTCATCGTCCACTTTTACTTTTATTGTGTTGTTCTGGTAGATGTTTTCGATCGCTTTAATTATTCCTAGAGGTACCTCTCTCGAATATAACAAATGGATAACGTCCTTTAATATGACCCTGTCAAATGCTTTCGTAAGGTCCACGAAACATAAATATGCCGGTTTGTTGTATTCCAACGATTTCTCTTGAACTTGCCTCATTATAAATATAGCGTCAGTGCATGACCTCCCCGACCTAAAACCTTGTTGTTCTTCTGCTAATGTTATAATTTCATTCAATTTGTTTGTTATCACTTTGGTTGTAGAAGTGTATCTGTAGAAGTGTAGAAGTATCTGTAGAAGTCGGTATTCATTAATACGCATAATATGGCCGAAATAAGTCAACTTACAAGCTTTGTACTCCGTAGAAGAAGACCTAATGCGAAAAGAGGACCTAGGAGTTAATGCGATAATTTTAACCGGTGTTTCCTTGACGGATCACTTGTAAAGGGCTATGACCCACATATTTTTGTAAATCTTTGCATTATTTTACCAGGTTATATTCATTTCAGGTAAGCACTGATGATGATTAGTAAACCAATCGAAAACGAGTTCTGTGATGTAGCCCTTTTTAGGGATTTTAAATATATACCTTTTATAAAGGATTTTATTGTTTGTTTTTCTGAACATTATGTGGACCATAAGAACAATTTGGTGTTGGAGGATAACTTTCATTTTGGATGTCTGGGTTATGCCATCTTTTGGATCCATTGTATCATACTATCTCTGAATATTTCCCAAAATATGAAAACAGAAAATATGATCACTTTAGAGGGAGGTATTAAAAAATACGAAAGTGTATTATGGTATGTAGTAATATAACGTATGTGAGATTGCTATAAAATAAATATCAAATAAGATTATAGGTTTTAAAATAGATTAATTGTAATACATAATTAAGTAGTAATATGTTATATATAAAAAAACTATAAAACAAGCTGAAAATGCGAGGATTATCATAACTTAAACTTTGTTTATTTAAATTCACAGTATGGAATATTGCTATATAATTTCTAATTTAAATGTTGTGAACTATTAAGGTACCTACTTTACTCTTGATCGAAATTCATATTTTTTATATACTTCGTATAAAATTGATAAAACTTAATATATGATGGTTGCATCATAAATTTTAGATGAGAAGAGCTTTTTATGAAGAACAACTTTTCTTCGTCAAAAATAAAAGAGTTATAAATGAAAATGATGTTGGTATCCATAATTTGAGAAAAATCTTCAAGTATTTTTTTTCATTAGAAGGATGTAATTGCATATCAGAACATATTTTTTATTCCAAACAACATTTCATAATTTTCAATACTGTGCAATAAATAAAGATACTTTTTACTGACGAAGTGAAGTAAATAAAAGTGTTTTGAATCGTCAACAATAGTTGGAAATGGAACAGTCTATTTATTATTAGGTACTCCCATTAAAGGGAAGGCCGTATACTCGTACAAACCTTTTTAAAGTTGTTAATAAATTATTGCTTTCAAAATATACTCAAATTGTATTTTTAAACATCTTATTTATTTTATAAAATAATTAAATTCACTATCAAATATCATTTTATATTTTATTAATACCTAATTTAAAATTTATTTTTACATTCACGAAGTGTTAAACTCAAATGTAAATAACATATGCTTTGCTTAACAAATTCAGATTAAAACTAGCCTACTTGCTAGCAACGATTTCAGTTGACGTTTTGTGTGTCAGCAGAAAATAACCCATATAGCACACAACGTCCGATATACGTCCATATAACGTACATTTAAAGTCCAAACGTCCATGGACCAAAACTGGACGTACTATGTACGTACATTACGGGACGTCCATTGGACGTTTGATTTCAGCGTACATTGGACATCCATTTGTGGTCCATGGATATTTTACACAAAACGCAACTATTATATTAAGTCCCAATACAAACTAAATGAGAATCTTCTTGACAACGTTGTCGCTCTTCGCGCTATCGGTCGTGAAAGGTAGTATTAGGCAGGTACTTTTAGGGGATTATCGCTGTTAATTATTGTGGAATACTGAAGGATGGTTTATTTATGATAATTCCCAGAATGGCAAACGCGCTTGTAATATACAACAACGGTACTGACTCTAAAAATAGTTTGGAACAGAAACAGAACAGAGATTAACCTCTTTTAATGTGCATGCTTCCTAGGGCGTCATTATCTGAATCTCGCCTTTATGAAAATACATCCTGTGATATATTTGTGTTTTCTGTTTATCGTGCAAGTGCAGTCGTGCATTAATGAAGTTCCTAGTTCCTATAATAAAGTATATATTATAATGAAGTCGCAGAGCATACACAGGCGACCCTATAGACTTTGTAATGGCAACCGAAGGGTCAATCGAATATATAAAAAAATTGGACATCTGTTTGTGATGCATTGTATAATGCATAAATCTAACTATATTCTGTGATATACTTAAGCCATACGCTAAATAAAAATATAATGAAGTTATAGTAAAGAGAAATAAAAAAGGTCTTTTGTGTAATATTTTTAAGTATAAGTTTAGTATTATAAGGAACTATTTCCTATAAAGGCTTTTTGCTATGTATTCACAAAATTATGGACACTAGATTGCTTTCTGAAAAGTGCCCTACAAATGTCCATAAGACGTACATTGAATGTACATAAGGTGTACACTGAAAGCTCCAATAAAACGTACAATGTACGTTTGTAGCGGACGTTCTATGGACGTCCAATTTTGTGAACTCTGGACATTCGTTGGACGTCCATCGGATGTCCATTGTACCTTAGCGGGACGTCCATTGGGCGTTCCAATGTACACAGATGTACGTCCATTGGATGTCCATAAAACGTACTTGTGCTATCTGGGAAAAGGATTGTGACGTCACATTTTTTATTTTGAAGTCGGTTATCTCGAATATGGTTAGATATATCGAAATGCCGTTTTCAGATTTGGATTCAGAAGACAAAACTACATAAGAATCCATCGGTAAATCGGCTCTAAGTATTGCAGGAGAGGCGACGCACGAACGAACAGACTTTGCGAATTTATAAACGAAAAGTTTTCGTTGAAAATATAAAAAACTAATGAAGTCAAATATTAAAATAAACATTGCAAACTTTCCCAAACAATTTCATCATATTTTCAATTAACCAGAATTTTATATTTCTGCTGATTAGCTTTTTCGTGATTATCGCAATCAATAAGTATTTCTGGCGTAAATTCGCGAGTCGTATAATGTTGGATCGGCAATTCTAAATAAATTAACAGGTTTTTTAATTGCTCCAAATCCCCTGGAGAGCTACTTTTTGGGCCGAACTCATTATTTTGGATAATTGGTATAAAATAAATAATCATTTGAATTCTCAATCAAAGTTTTTTGTTTCCTGCCCTTCTATGAACTTTTTTATAGTTAAAAAAAGGATGTTGTATAGTACATAAACCAAAAATGCGCATTCCGTCCAGTTAGTGAACCTAAAAATGGGGTATTAGCCCAAAAACAGAAGAACGACTCTGAAGCGCTACTCTGTGGCGCCACAAAGTAGCTTCCGATGATTAGAGTAAATTTTTATGTAAATTAAACGTGCCTTTCTACACGAGCGACAGTGGCCAGCCACTGTCGCCGATCCTCGCTGTTAGTGGCCTCCACTACAAAATCGTTGGTGCTAAAAAATTGCATGTCTAAGAGCCCGGCTACACGCACCGTCTTGCCTGAGAGCATGCCTGCACAGTCTGGTTTGTGCAGGTAAAAGCGTGCGTATGGACGGCAAGACTGTATCGCGCACAGGCCTCCAAGCGCGGACTGTATCCTCCTCGACATGCTGAAGATTTTACCTGTGCAGTTTTTAGTTCTACAGTTTTACTTGCACGTGTGGACGGTAGTTCAGTCCCGCACAAGTTTTTGAGGTGGATAGACCAAGATGAGCGACATAAGAAGTGTTACGAAACAGTTTTTAACTGAATTTATAGAGTTATACAAATCTTTGCCGACGTTACGGAAAGTAAAGTGTAAAGAATATTTCGGCAGAAATAAGAAAAACGAAGCCTACGCTTTAATGGCAGAAAAATTAAAAGAGGTAATATTTTATTTTTTTATTTTTTAATTGATTCCAAAATAGGGCACACTTTAAAATCAAATAATTTGTACCGGTTGGTATTTAATAAAGATTAACTATTATTTTTTTCAATATTGGTATACTATTATTGAAAACAGTTTATACAGTGCGCTGGAATAACTGTTACAGCCCCCCTATTAACTTATTTATTTTTAGCACATAAGAAAAACGCTCGGACAGGTCGATTTTTAAAATAATCATAGTAGGTATATCATAGCATCAATGTTGAGCTTTACGCGATCCCTCCTCAGGTGACAGGCATAACTTTTTTTTAGTGGGAAAGTAGATCATGTGACACCTCATTTAAAAGATTTTGAAATACTTATTATAAAAATGTATAATACTTTAATCCATTTTGAGAGCGGAGGCGCAAAATTTTGATCGAATTCTTTCTAAACGCATTTATTTTTTTCGAATCCTGAGAAAGTTAACAAGTATTTTTTTAAAATTTAAACGCAAAATGATAGGTTTCATGAAGTCTCTTAAAATAAACAAAAAGTATCTTTTGAATGATATATTTTAAATTAAAAATCAGACTAACTTTTCTCTTAGTTTTTCACCCCTGTGACTTATTAAATCTTCGATTAAGTTAACATGTGAATGTATATTTCTCCGCACTCCGCAAGAGCCACTTTTTACTCCTTTTACTTCTACGGCGTCGTTGCTTGTTTGTTTGTTGCTTTTTTATTAATAAACAATACAATAACGCTTCCATTAAAAAAAAAACTGAAGTTTGCGCAGTCCAATTTTTTACGTGGCCTGCACGTGTGGACAACGTACGGTGTATAGTTATTTTGTTCCGTCATGCCTGCACAGTTTTGGACTGCACAGGCAAGACGGTGCGTGTAGCCGGGCTGTAAGACACTTTAAGCCACTTTGATTCGCTTCAGATGGCAGGCGCGGATCCAAGGGGGGGTCAATTGCCCCCTCCTTGAGACTTCGCCTGGTGTCGCCTTTTTTTAAGAAAGAGATAATTACGATTGAAAAGAAATAGTGAGTTTTGTGTCCTGTTGACAACTGAATAACGAAATGAAACATAAAACAGAATTCATTCTCCAAAGTACGTGTTCTCGGTCTTACTGTATGGTGTCGAGTCTTGGACTGTGAATAAAATCGATCTACTTACCTAAATCGCCTTGAGGCTTTCGAAATGTGGTTCTATAGAAGAATTTTAAAAGTATCTTGGGTGAAGAAGATGCGAAACTCCACAATACTAGAACGTCTCAGCAAGTGTTTTGGACATGTAATGAGAAGTTTCAAATATAGGTTGCTACAAAATATTATGCAAGTGAAAATAGAAAGCAAACGCAGTCCAGAACGAAAAAGCACTTCGTGGTTGATTTAGGGTGGCAGTGAATAAAATTAAGATAGCTATGATAGTAACCAAAGTTCTGAAAGGACATGGTACATGAAGGAAAATAAAGTAACAGCCCATACCGAAAAATCATCCTGCGTACACGAGGGACGAGAAAATTTTTATTTCATTGCCCCCTCCTCGCAATGTTGCTGGATCCGCCGTTGAGATGGTAAGGTTTTAACCTTACCATGATCAAACTTTTTAACGTGTTTTTTGTGATAGTCCTTTGTGCCATTCTGGATGTTTTTAAAACAATTTTTCACAACCAAACTTTTGTAAACTTCGAACAAAGTTCTTTTATAAGCATAAGATACATTTCTTTTAATCATACATTGAATCCCTCTCCCTTTATAGTGGTATTTTGAAATTATTGACCATAGATAGCTCTGAAGATGGCTTTATACGCCGAAAGCGCTCAATTTGGAAATACATTTTTAGAATATTTCGAATATTTCGAAAATTATTATTATTAAATTATTATTTAGAATATTTCGAAAATATAAGTTTTCAATCTAATAGCACATAAAATAATAAAAATATTACTCTACATCCCACCAGATTGAAAACAATGGGAACTTTCTCTGTTATCTATATACAAATTTTTTCCACTCTTTTCTGTCTTGTGCTATCGCTTTGGCATCGATCCAGTTTGATCTTTTCTTTTGCAGAATGGCTCCTATTGCTTTATCCCATGTTTGTCTGGGTCTTCCTCTCTTCCTATTTTTTGATATTTTTGCTTCCCATACTCTTCGAACTGGTCTAGTTTCTTTCATTCGTTGTAGATGTCCCCACCAACATAATTGTCTTTGCTCTATATACTCCAATGTGGATGGTATTTTTAACTCGCTTCTTATGTCTACATTCCGTAGTCGGTCTAATTTTGTGACGCTTTTTACTCTTCTCAGAAACTTCATTTCCATGGCTTGGATCTTGCTTTTTTGTCGGTTTGTTAAGACCCAAGATTTGCTGCCGAAGGTTAGTACTGGTCTATAGATTGATTTGAACACTTTTATTTTTGTTTCTCTTGAAATTTCTTTTCTACTGATAAATTTATTATTCATTGCATGGCACAGCTTTATTGTTTTGTCTATTCTATTGTCTACTTCAGCATCTTGAGTGCCTGTTTAGTCAATTATTACACCTAGATAAGAGAAAGTTTTCACTTGTTCAATTTGTGTTCCTTCAATTTCTATTCTTAGCTCCTGTCTCTCTTCACCGATCTGTAGTACTTTGGTCTTGATTTTGTTTATTACCATTTCATTTTCGATGAATACTCTGTTCCATATGTCAATGTTGTGTTGTAAATCTTTTTCACTTCTTGCAATTAACACCAAGTCGTCTGCAAACACTCCTTCTGATATTTCTACTCTACGAAGATATCTGTGTCTAACATTTAATTTTACAATTTTTAATTCACGTCCCATCTGCTCAGCGCGGTAAAGTTCCAACGAGAAAAGATTTTACACACTTCAAAAAGACTTTTCATTCCTTGTCACTCTGTAATAAATTACAATTAGAAGGACCACCGACTAACGTGGGAAATAAAGAACACAAGCATTAATAAATATATAATCTAATTACTAACTTTGTTATTCTAACTAAATTAAGATGTGATCAAAGTTTTAGCGTAAAATTCTTATATTTAAACTGCTGTTTTAATGTCTAATTTACAGTAGGCCGCGACACACAAGATGGTAGTACTGTTGCAGTTTCTTCTTCTTCTTCAGATGCCGTCCTCGTTCCGAAGTTTGGCTATCATCAAGGCTATGCGTATTTTTGATACCGTAGATCTAAATAATTGGCAGCTGCTGCACTTGTACCAATCTCTTAAATTCTTCAACCATGAATGTGTTCTTCTGCCAATGGATCTTTTACCTATTATTTTTCCCTGAATAGTTAATTGTAGTAGCTGGTACTTTTGTCCCCTCATTATATGTCCCAAGTATTGCAGTTTGCGCTTTTTAATAGTAAGCGCAAGTTCTTTTTCTTTCTGCATCCTTCGCAACACTTCCATGTTTGTCACTCTCTCTGCCCACGATATTCTCAGTATCCTGCGGTACATCCACATCTCGAATGCTTCTATTTTCCTTGTATCGATCTTTTTCAGTGTCCAAGCTTCCATTCCATAGAAAAGAACTAACAGCACGTAACATCTCATCAGGCCAATTTTAAGATTTAAACTTAGCTCTCTTCCGCATAAAACTGTTTTCATTTTGGTAAAAGTAGCTCTAGCTTTTTCTATTCTGATCTTGATTTCTTCAGAGTTGTCGTTGTTTTCATTAATCACAGTCCCAGGTAATTATATTTTCTAACACGCTCAATTCTTTGATCATGTACGGTTAGCGATGTGAAATTACGTGTAATTTCAGAAATTGTAAGTTACACGTGTAAAATTACCCAAAAATTACAAACCAGATGTAATTTATGTAACTTATGTAATTTATGTTCATTGTATTAAAAAATCAATTGTTTGCATTCATATTGAATATAATAAACACAAAGTAACTACATACTTATGAAATAAAGAAAAGTGGATAAGAAATACATACAAATAATAAAGAAATGAAAACATAGGTTCTTTAGTTTTGTTTTAAGCGGCTTTTATAAATCACAACTTCCTTTTTCGCAGACAACTGGAGACCTTCTTGTTATAAAACGTCGAAGTTTCAATTGTTTGCTCTTCCAATGAGCCTTGTGTAATTTTTTTTATCTCCGGCAAATCCAGAACTGCATCCTGAAATTAAATAGGAAAGTGTAAACATAGAGAGTAAAAATAATGGGTTTATAATATAATATATACAGATCTAACTACCTTGTTTTCGGCATCTGAAGTATCCTTCTCGACTTCCGTTTTTTTTTGGGGTTGTTCTGTGCCTTTACCCTGAAATTGATAATTTTGGAATATAAACAATAAATATGTATGTGTTTACACTAATTTACCGATTTCATTAAGACGTTTTCTAAAATGTTCACTTTGCTTTGTCTCAAAATGCGTGCTGGTCTCTGTTCCCTAGTTTCCATTCTTTGATCAATTTCATCATCGGTCATTGCAAAGTCAGCAAAATTAAAATCATCGTCGGAATTTCCATTTCCTGTTGTATTTGAATGCCATGATGATATTGTCTGAAAACATAAGATTTATAATTTTTTATTCGAAAACGGTGGAATGCATTGGAAAATCGGAAAAGAAGCAAACTGCATATATCACATGCACATATCACATATCTAAAAAATGCCTAAATTTAAAATTACCTCGTCTAATTCTTCCTCTTCGGAAATATGGTTTTCAATTACTTCTATCTCCTTCTGTAAGTTTCTACCTTCTATCGAAACGTTGTTCTGTACAGTCTCTTCTATAGGATATTGACTTTGTATGTGATGTTGTCGTGAACGTTTCAGCAATTTTGAATTATATTGTATATAATTTAAATTTGCTGCCCTTTGAGTTGTTAGGCGATTTCTTCTCTTCGTATGAATGCTGCTCTGGGAGCTAAAGCTTCTCTCTGTTGCCGCAGAAGTGCACGGCATTGTCAATATCCTGACTGCAACTTTGGAGAGGCATGAATGTCCACAAAATCCTTTCCACCATGTAACCAAAGAGACATTATCGAGTATGTTCCATAAAAATGTTTCGCCAAAAAAGTCTGTTTTAGCTAAATAGTTTCCTAAATCCTCAGTAATCTTTGACACTCCTTCATCACCAATCTCTATCGTGGTCGTGGTTGACATAGTAGTAATGTATTTCATCGCTTCAATCCTTTCGGCTGATGATAAATTTGCACCAACAGACCGAGGGTTTAGTAAGTCTGCGGCAAAATGGATCGGTTGAAGGGCGTATTCCTTCCTTGATATAAATTTATCCATCGCTTCTGTTTTTTCGCAATCCGTTAGTTTCACGCATTCTAAATGAGTAGATATGTTACTACCGATTTTCGCGAAAGTTTCACAAACCAAATGAATTGACGAAGAATCTCCTTCAAGACGTGTTATTGCTTCAGTAATTGGCTTAAGCAATTCAACAAGAGCGCTAGAATTTATCCAGAATCCTTCATCAAGTAAATTTGCTTTTGCGCTGCGTATTCTATCTTGAATTGTTTTATCTGGAGATATTGCTAGACGTTGTAGGACGGACTTGCATTTAGTCAGATCTTGAAGACATTTTACATGTGAACCCCATCTTGTTTTTACAGGTAGGCTAAGAGACACTCCACACTTCATCTCATTTCTTATTTCTGTGAATTGAGCTCTCAGTACTTGACACTGGTTAATAGTTTTAACGATATGTATAATATGTGACAAATGTGTCTCTATTGAAGATAATTTCAAAATATCGCTGCACAATAAATGTAATGTGTGCGCTAAACAGCCGTATGATACAAGATGGGGATACATCTCTTCACATTGTCTCACAGCCTTCCTCATATTCTTTGCGTTATCAGTCACAATAGCGAAAAATTTTTTAGGTCCATACTCCTCCAGAACTTCAACCATTAATTTTGTTATATATTCTGCGGTATGCTTCTCTGCTTTTGTTAGTACTGATTTGACAAATAACGGTTCGGGTGTTGTAACAATGAAATTAATTACACTTTCATTTCGCAAGTTGGACCAACCATCGCATTGCAATGATAAATTGTCAGCTTGCTTAATTTTATCATTAACTTGAACTTCAACTCGCTCGTACTCTTCGGTCAGGAGACGATTTGATAACATATATCTCGATGGTAAGGTGTATGAAGGTCTAATTTTTTTAAAAAACAATTTCCAATCTTCATTCTCGGTAATTGAATGTGGTGCTGAACTGGTGTAAATAGCTCTAGCAAGCAAAATATTCAATTCGTTATTTTGTTCGTGTGTCATTCGATCACAAAATGATTGTATTCTGTTGATTTTTGTGCAAACAGGTGTTTCCACATGAATGTTATCAGAAGCAGATGTTGATGCTGTGGAAACCGTTGATGATGTACAAGCAGCATCAGTGTTATCGTTATCCAATTTTGCCGATGTGATCTTTTTCATGGATGTTTCAAATGGAAATTTAGAGTGATTCCCCTTTGACTTTGGAGTTAAAATATTGAATTTAAGTTTTATCATATGCGGCACATAAGTGCATTGTTGAAGATGAGATTTCATTCTTGTAGCATTTTTTGCATGTACACTCTTGCAAAATTTACACCTCACATTTATGGTCTTTTGATTAGAAGAACCCGCAGGTAACACTTCAAAATAAAGCCAGATATCTGTCTTACGTTTCACCATGTTTTATGACCTAAAAAAAATATTCAGGTAGACTTAAACATTAAGAAGGGAAAAAACATTATTTTTCAAAGTATTTGATGGGCACGAGGGCATAAAAAATTGTTAGGCATCCTTAAATAGAAGAAAGATTAAAATTGAATCTGTGTAACAATTTAATGAAATTCGAATAAGCAGAATACTGGATCGGACAACTACATTATTTTGCCCTCAACGTTATCAAAATTTTTTATTTAGTAAGTTATGTCAGTGTAATTCAATTACACATGCTACATGCACAAGTACCCCGTTGCTCCTATCATTCTTATAGTTATTGTACAGTAAACTAATCTAAAAAATCGAATAAAACTTGGTAAACCGAATTCAGAATTAAGTACTGTAGCCACATATAAAATGACGCGCGTTAGATTTAACGTACAGTCGATATGCGATAGGCCCGCCCCTGTGTTTCCCAATCTAAGGTTGCTATGGACATCACCGGCACGTGTTTTGCTGTTTGTAGAAATAATATATTTCTTACCTTATAGTTTCTGTGCTTCCTTATAAATAAATGTAAAGTAACCAACGCTGCGTGAATGAATAGAGAAAGAACAGTCGAAAACTAACTTATACATACACATTACACATACAATAACAGAAATGTAAACATAACCTGCCTGACTCAGACTAAGGAACGACTAACGAGCGACGAGCGTAATAGCACCCACTGGTTCGCGCGCGCCGGCACCGGCGCACCGCACTTACGACAATTGCGCGCGCATAAGTTGCCATAATATATGTAATTTTACCAGTAATTACATAAATTACGGTAATTTATGTAAATTTATCATAAGTTACGTTAAATTTCATAAATTACGTAAATTCCAAAAATTACATAAATTACATTAAGTTACGGGTATCATGTAATATTACCGTAAGTTACGTGTAATTTATGTAACGTAAGTTATGTAATTTTACAACTCACATCACTATGTACGGTTATGTCAGAAAAATTTTGTGGAGATTTCGACACCATCATTATTTTTGTTTTTTTGATGTTAAGTGATAAACCGAACTTTTCTGCTATTAATACTGTGTCATCAGCGTATCTCAAATTGTTTATTAAAGTGCCATTTATTTTAACTCCTATATCTTGGTCAGCAAGGGCTCTGTTTATAATATCTTCTGAATATAAGTTAAACAAGGTTGGTGAAAGTATGCATCCCTGCCTTACGCCTTTTTTGATCTCGAGTTCCTCGGTTGTTTCCCGTTCTACTCTAATATTCGCCTTCTGGTTATAGTAAATATTGAAAATAATTCTGAGGTCCCTTTTATCCAAGTTTTTCTCTACCAACAGTCTCATCAGGTGTTCGTGGCGAACTTTATCGAACGCCTTGTTGTAGTCAATAAAGCACATATATATATATATATATATATATATATATATATATATATATATATATATATATATATATATATATATATATATATATATCCTGGTTAACATCCAGGCATCTTTGGCACATGATATTAAGTGCAAATAGTGCTTCCCTTGTTCCAAGCCCGTTTCGAAACCCGAACTGAGTATCACTGATGTCAGCGTCTAGTTTTTTGTGAATTCTTGTATGTATCACTTTAAGAAATACTTTTAGTGTGTGTCCCATTAAGCTTATTGTGCGATGGTCGGTGCACAGTTTTGCGTTTGTTTTCTTTGGAATAGTCACAAAAGTTGACAGAAGCCATTCCTTAGGTATTTCTCCCGTTTTATAAATGCAGTTAAACAGGTCAACCAAAACATTTACTGTTTCATCTTCCACAAGCTTAAGAAGTTCCGATGGAAGTCCATCTGGACCCGGTGATTTGCCATTTTTCATTGTTTTTATAGCATATAGTATTTCTTCTTTAGAGATTTTTGGTCCTTCCTCACCTTGTATGTTACCAATATCATGATCCTCTCTTTCATCGGCAAAGAGTTCTTCTATATAATTCTTCCAGGTCGTAAGCTTTTCTTGTAGGTCAGTTATTATTTGTCCATTTGCGTTGTATAGCACATTGGGATGCTTCCTTTTTTGTATACCTGCCAATTCTTTTACCTTTTTATGTAGGTTAAACGTATCATGTTTTAATTGCAGTTCTTCAATTTCTTCACATTTTCTTTTGTAAAAGTTTTCTTTCGCTGACCTTATTTCATCTCTAATTTGCTTGTGTATCTCGTTGTATTTTTGTTTGCATTTTCCCTTAAACTGTCTTCGTTCCTCCATGAGACTTAAAATTTTCTTTGTCATCCATTCTTGTCTTTTTGTCGTATTTCCTCTGCTAAGGATATTCTGAGCGGGTTTTATTAGGGCTTCGCCTATTATTAGGCTCCGCTGTTGCAGTTTAAATGTCACTAATTAGAACATGAACCAAGGATGTTTTCTTAATTAGAATTTAGAATTTTCCTAACTATAGTATTAATAAACTTAATTAATAATAAACATTTCCGAAACGTGTAACTTTTAAAATATTAGCCAGACACGAGGGAGTTGAAATATAGAGAGCCAAGAAATGCGTCGACAAGATTGGTCGAACACTAAATTGATACTTTTTCACTAAAATCACACGAGAGTTGAAAACTCTACACAAACGGCGTCCAATTGTTCTGGCTTGCAAGTGGATACTGATTACTTACTTTTCTATAAGTAAGTAAAACCACACCTTTTGAATATTCGCTAACCAGGATATCCTGGGTACAAGTTTTCGGTGGGTTTTATGAAAGTAGGAATTATTTTGCTACTAGTGGCGTAGCATCCAAGCGTTGCTGTATGTAAGAAATTTATTCACGTAAAGATATCATATATGTACAAAAGTTCTGAAACTGCTCATCCCTCTTTCTTCATAGTGGTATTTTGAAATTATTGACCATAACTCTGAAGATGGCTTTATAATCCAAAAGCGCTTAGCTAAGAATTAAATTCTACACACTTCAAAAATTTTAACATAATATTTAAAAGTCAGATCAGTAGACAATTACAATGGTTTTGAATAGTCGTCATGGAAACCAATATCGTCGTCGTGGTAACCCATTATATTGAAAGTTTGGTTTTGACAACCATGTCAAAGAATTAATTTCTGTATTTTTACTTCTAAATAAAAATTGATATAACTCTATTTTTTGTGGCTTTTTTTCCAAACATATGGCCCTACAAAAAATATTGTTCCTAACTGATCAACGGCAGTCAACGGCGGTCAACGGCAGTCTCGTGCGTGAAAGTATCACTTTCCGCACTAGTTAAATAACTATTTCTTCCTCTGTCACTCAGTTGTCATAAGTGTATGCGAAACATATGTCTCTACAATAATTATATTTACAGTGGAACCTCGTTAACTCGGATTAATTGGGACCGCAGCCGATACGGGTTATCGAAAATCTGGGTTGGCCGGAGAAAATGGTAAAAATTAATCAAATATGGTATACTGACAGATAAACTCCGTTATAATTGAAATAACATGAAATATATATATATAATATATATATATATATATATATATATATATGCACAGTACACATCTAAATTACGTATCAATTACGCCTTTATCAATTCTACCTATTGCTTCTAGTTTCTTTTCCATTGTCACTACAACATTTTTTACAAAAAAACACGCAAACACAAAATCTGAATAGATTTACGAACGATTACAGAACTGAACAAACTGTACTACACACAATACGGTCTCAATCGCAACGATGGTATGTTATTTAATAACAGTGAAGACTAAGACCATTGTTTAAAAAATAATTTTTTTAATAGTTTTTAGTCTTTTTTAAGGATACTACAGATGTTTGTCTGATAAAAATCGGATCGGGTTAGCCGGACTTCCGGGTTATCGGGGGCCGACTTATCGGGGTTCCACTGTATTACATTGCTTATTACGCTCTAAATAGCAGTAAGAGCGCCATCCTAATTTATGGTTCATCTTCCTACATTTATTCTGTTGGTCGTCGTCCAGCGGATGATGAAGCAATTTTCCACCATTACGTTTTAGTTCATATTATGCCCTTAAAAAATATCGCCCCAATTAAAAAGATCTCCCGATGATAGCTTATTCATAATGCGTAGGAAGAGTAGCTCAAGATAGACCGAAAGTTATCGTAAATTTAGACTGTAGAAATATTTTATGAGGCTCTTTCAACAGGGGATCGGGATCTCTAAAAGCCAAATAATGTTCCTTATCCTACGGGGAAATATTGCATGACGGGACCTGAATTCTGGGATCGGCAACCTGCCTCCAGAGATGTCAGTTATGTATATACGAAGGATTTTCCATTAGGACCTCTTTTAAATGGTGATTTTTTTTTAAATTTTCATTTGCTAAATAAGGGGATCTGGACATTTTATCCTATAATTTAAAGGATTTTTTTTTTGGCTTGGACTATAGTCATTCAGCCAGTCTCAATCAAAAGTAAATGTATTAAAGATACAAGAATAAAAAACCGCTAAACGCCTTAAAAATGAGTGGCGCATATAATATTCCAGCTACAAAAGATCTGATATGAATGTTACGTGGCGCGAAAATGTATTTTCATTTTGATGTAAAACAAAATTCTAGTTTTATTTTAAAAGATTTTTCCATAATATTTGCTAAATTTGAAGTAAACGCGCCACAAAAGAGTAACTTTGATACAGTTTGAATTTTGAAACTCTTTTGTGGCGCGTTTACTTCAAATTTAGCAAATATTATGGAAAAATATTTTAAAATAAAACTAGAATTTTGTTTTACATCAAAATGAAAATACATTTTCGCTCCACGTAACATTCATATTAGATCTTTTGTAGCTGGAATATTGTATGCGCCACTCATTTTTAAGGCGTTTAGCGGTTTTTATTCTTGTATCAGGAGTTTTTCAAAGTTATTTATAAATTAAATGTATGAAGTTGAATTCAATGTTCCTCTATAACTCGTTAAGCTTTATAAATGGTCACCTTTGTTGCATTATCTCCCAAATGATATAGTGTCCATCGAATGTACAGTAGATTTTTTTCTATTCGAAATAGATTGAAAAAAATATTGAGATGACCGGTAAATGAAGTCGGATTGCCCGTTGCCAGATTAAATTTAGCGTCGTAATCACTAAAACTACATAAACTATTTCGGGAATAATCGTTAATTGGATTATACTTTTGTAGCTTAATAACTTCTAAAAGGCTTAACCGATTTTGATCAGTAAACATGAGTTTGAAACGTATTTATCAGTAGTATCTGATGGATCTAAGGTCAAGTATGATAACTGAAGCTATTACAGGAATTATTGAGCTTGAGAAACCGTTTTTCCCGTAGGAAATAGATTTGATCATACTTATGAAGCCTATAACTTAAAAATTAGAATTTTCCCGGATATAACGTATACACCGTTAGATTCGTCTAGAGTCCTTCTACAAACGCTCAGTTATTGGAGCAATTCGTGGGTTGAAATTTTGAGTAATTGTCGAAAAACCAAAATTTTCAAAGTATAGTTTTTCAGTTTTTCGGTTATACTGAGCCGTGTTTATGTCTGATACTGACGGCCTAAACACCATTTGAAAGCTTAACTCAACACTATTGATTTAGTGTATTTGCGGTTCTCCTATCTCTTCTTGATCCGAAGATATATACCCCCAAAAAATATGCCGTTTTGTACCTACCAAGTCCTCTAGCTGGCTTATGGGTGGTCAAAAGTCACAAACTACACCGGTTCTGAATAGGCCCTGACCCCTTCTTCAAACTCAGAAAAAAAATTCAAATCGGTTTAACTTTTAAACACACATACATACATACATACATACATACATACATACATACATACATACATACATACATACATCATATCCACAAACATTTTCCCTTTTTTAAATAAAAATTGAGTCATAATAATTCTGAGCTCGGTAACTTTTCAATGGTATAACCGATTTTCAAAATTAAACATGCGTTGGAAAGGTAATGATCAGTACTATTAGAAGCCGTAAAGGTAGGACTTAAATTTTCGAAGTTTTTGGGAGTTTTGGGGACGAGAACGAAAAACAGGCCCTAAATAGGAGGGCCGTAAAATCCACACCCTTGGACCAAAATGGATGGTTGACATATGAATGGCTGAGTCTTCCTGAACTTTAAGATGGGAGTTGGCACAATTTTCAATTCCGTCAGATTTATAAAATCAAAAATTTCGTGTATATATAGTGTCGCGTGTAGGGGGGTGTTGGTGTGCGCCACTGTCGAGAACTGCCGTTCTCTGGTAATTTGCCAATTAGTGAAACATGGTTATTATAATAATATTACACTTTTTTACTTCTTATTTTACCTACTTATTACAGCTAATGTACTTACATACTATGTTAATAAATATTATAAATAATATATTATACCTACTTAATGTTTATCAAGAACACACATAGTGTATACATTTTACAAATAAAATTATTAATATTAATATTTAAAATAAATGCATTCTTTTTTGTATTTTTTTTTTGTTTTTTTTTTTTTGTTTTGTTTTTTTGCTTTGTTTTTTTGTTATGTTTTTTTTTGTTTTGATTTAAAGGATAGATCTTCGAGATTTGCAGTAATGAAGGAAGGCGGAAAATAGTTTTAAATTCTTTTAAGTGACGTATTACGCCAAATAGAACTCTTGCTTAAACATATTGCCTAAAACTGTTATTTTTGTTAAAACATCTACACACGCCTTGACCTGACCACCTAACTGTCGACGCTGACAACGTTGGATCTGACTGTTGGGGCGTGTGTAGGCTTGTCGCAGGACATAAATGAGTGATCCTGACAGTCAGGTTGACGGATTTGTTCGGGTGGTCTTGCTTTTCCAACTTCCTGATGGTCGGGTCGGGCTATAAATTTTAATGATTTATTTATACACAAATTACATATTAACTATGAGAATTTACTACATACTTGGAGCTGTATATTTTATATGTATGTATAGCGATACGCTTTAATTACTATTTTTGCTAAATTTTTAATAACTTTCCTCAAAACGAAATAACATTTAATATACAAACCATATGCTAACAAGGGCCGTTAAGGAAATGTATCCCTAAGTAGATTGTATAAAATTAATGTTTTTTTTTTAAGGAAACACTAATAGATTTGGAGGCCAGATTGCCACGCTCTTTATGTCAACTTCTTAAAATACAGAAAGGTTCTCATCTTTTAAAACGCTTCTTTCTTCTTCTTTACGTGCCATCTCCGCGACGAAGGTTGGCAATCATCATTGCTATTCTCACTTTCGACACTACAGCCCGAAAGAGTTCAGTTGAGCTGCATCCAAACCATTCTCTGAGATTTCTCAGCCAGGACATTTTTCTCCTACCTATACTACGCCTTCCTTGAATCTTTCCCTGTATAATTAATTTTAGGAGTTCATATCTGTCACCACGTGTTATATGACCCAAGTATTGAAGTTTTCTTATTTTGATGGAATCCAGTATCTCCCTGCTGTTCTGTATTCTCCTTAGTACTTCCTCATTGGTTATTCTGTCTGTCCAGGAGATTTTCAGCATTCTTCGATACGTCCACATCTCAAATGCTTTCAATCTATTGAGGCATTGTTTATTGAAAGTCCATGTCTCCACACCATACAAAAGAACAGAAAATACATAACATTTTAGTACTCGCTTTCTAAGATCTAGGCTGAGGTCTCTACTACACAATATTTGTTTCATATTAGTGAATGCACTTCTAGCCTTTTCTATTCTAATTCGGATTTCTTTGGTATAATCGTTTGTTTCACTAATGTTCGTCCCTAAATAGTTATAATTCTGAACTCGTTCTATCGTCTTATTATTTACGTGTAGATTGATGTTTCTAATATTTTTCTTTGATATAACCATGAATTTCGTTTTCTTTATGTTTAGTGACAGACCAAATTCTTCATTTGTTGCAACAACCTTATTTAAAATTCTTTGTAGATCTGTAATAGTTTCTGCTATTAGTATTGTGTCATCGGCGTATCTAATTTCACATATGGGTAGGCCATTTATTTTTATGCCTGCTATTTTATCTTCTAATGCTTTTTTGAATATTTCTCCTGAGTATGCATTAAACAGTGATGGCGACAAGACACAGCCCTGTCTAAAGCCCCTTTTGATTTTTATTTTATTGGTGTTTAAATTATTTATTCTTATGACAGCTTCTTGTTCATAATACAGATTATTTATTATTCTTGTATCCCGTGTGTCGATGTTCTTTGTTCTCAGTAGTTTTATTAACGGATTATGTTTCACCGTATCGAATGCCTTGTTATAATCTAGGAAACAGACATAGATGTCCTGGTTTATATCTAAACATCTCTGTATTAGCACAATTACTGCAAATAATGCTTCTCTGGTTCCTTGAGCATTTATAAATCCGAACTGAGTTTGTCCAATGTCTTGTTCTAACTTTTTGTATATTCTATGATGAATACTCTTTATAAATACTTTTTAAAACGCAGATGTAAGTAATTCATTGCCTTTCTAGCCATATTCTAAAACCGCAAGCATGATGGCATAAAGAGAGGTCTGGCAGTATCGACACAGCAGAACGATTTAGGCATACCCTCGCTAACAAACCCTTGCGAGATAATAAACGAAGCACGCAAAACATTTTGTTTACCCAAAATAAATAAATATATTACTGTTCATTGTTTACACTTATTTTTAATTGATTCCGCAACCTACCATCGGAACATTGGTGACCCCGACGTGATATTTTAAGACGTTGGATTTTTGTCTCCCAATTATTATTATGACGTTAAAAAAGCAGGAAGCAAGTTTTAGATATCTGGGAATAGATATAACTAGTTATGGAGACGTTGAAGAAGAAGTGCGACAACAATGCTTAAAAGCAATTAAAGCGGCGGGATCTTCTAATGACACAATCTGGAAGAACAAACACCTAAGACAATACACAAAAGCAAGAATCTATAAAGTAGCAATTAGACCTAAGTTGACATACACGGCGGAAACAAGACCTGAGACATCTAAAACGAGACGACTAGTAGAAACAACAGAGATGAAAATACCTCGACAAATATCACGAAAAGTCTGTTGGATAGAGAGAGAAGCGAAAAAATAAGAAAAGCATGCAATGAAGAAGACATAAATGGATGGGTGACAAAACGGAAACAGGAGTGAAACGGACACCTTAGTAGAATGGCAGAGGATAGAATAGTGCGAATAGCACGAAATAAGTCACCAAATGGTCGAAGAAGTATTGGCAAACCAAGAAAAATGTGGTGCGATAATTTAAACAATTTAGGAGGCTAATATTGAAGAAGAAACAGGCTTTAAAGCCTTCATAAAAAAAAAGAGAAAAAAGAATAAGAAGAAGTATCTTTTTACGTATCTACTTGTTTATTTACCATTAAAATTAAATTCTGAAAAAATGACTAAATTCCAACTAAGGTTATTTTTCATTTTCACAATAATTCACTCCGTGCAAGATTTTACTCAATGACTTTATAAATTTGTACACCAAAATACCAACTAAATTTAAGTAAGCCTTCCTTTTATGTTTTAGTACACGTCTACAACTTTACTGGACTATAAAATGTCTTTTATTGCTTTTTAACTCTTCGTGTTTACGTCAACCGTCGTTACATTCTTCATATAAGTTAAGAAAATTCAATGTTTTACTAACAATGTCTCGAAGTTTTCATGTTAACATTTTCGCATTGAAGCAAAATAAGATACAGTCACAGAAATGTGCATGACGTTTAAAGCGAATAGAAAACGACAAAAGGTTACCTTTTAGAATCATAAACGCACTGAAATGGAAGGAAAATCTCGTCAAATTTTATAGAAACTGGATAAAATTAATAAAAATTTAGTTTTACTCAAAAGGTTGATATTTATTTAATACAAACAACAAGCTTACTAAACTATTCAAAAATTTACCCGACAAAATAGCCCTAAAAACACCAAAACCGTAGCAAAGTTATTCCCTAAGTCCAAAACTCCACTGATCCCTTTAGAACACAGCAATGTTGTCTATGATATACCCTGTGCAGAGTGCAACTCCTGCTCCATCGGTCAGACCAGCCGGTCTTTTAAAGGTCGTCTAAACTCTCACAAAAGCGGCATTAAACTTTCCAAGCCCTCTTGTGTCCTTGCACAACACGCTATTTCCACTAAAAATCCACATGTATATTCCTTATTTATTCTCGTTAGTGTTGAATCAGATAACAACGAAACTACGTAGTAACATTCCCTGGTGATTAATGCATTGTGATCATGTAGAAAATAAGTTTATTTTCACTTCGGAAATCGTTTTTAAAATATAGAACATTAATAAATTAAACAAGTTTTTTTTACTTGTTTTATATTGAAGTTCAGGGTGATCAATTGGAATGTAGAAACTATAGGGGAATAACCCTCCTTAATACAGCTTACAAAATATTTTCGAGTATCTTATATGGTCGCCTAAGTGCACATTCAGAGAAGCTAGTTGGAGAATATCAAAGTGGTTTTAGGCCTGGTTGATCAACAACAGACCAGATCTTTGTGCTAAGGCAAATACTGGAAAAAACCAATGAATTCAATATCGACACATACCATCTTTTCGTAGACTTTAAATCGGGCTATGATAGTGTCCTAAGAAATAAATTGTATGAAGCCATGGATGAATTCCGCATCCCTGATAAAGTGATAACATTGGTTAAGGCTACAATGCGTAAAGTCGTTTGCAAAGTCGAAATACAGGGCGAACAATCACAGGCGTTTAAAACAAATGTTGGGCTCCGACAAGGAGATGCGCTTGCGTGTCTCCTCTTCAACACAGCTATGAAAAGGCGGTCAGAGATGCACGAATAGACAACGGAGGAAATATTTTTAATATATCATCCCAAATTTTGGCATATGCAGATGACGTGGACCTAGTTGCCCGCACAACACGCAAACTAGAAGAAATGTATACCACCTTCTCAAATGCCTCAGAAAATATAAGCCTGAAAGTAAACGAGGAGAAAACTAAGATATTGGCATCAACACCCAACAATAGAGCCAGAAATATCGGTCACCAATTCACTGTTGATAACTCTACCTTTGAAGTGGTGGACAAATTCACATACTTAGGCTCCCTGATCACCAAGGAGAACGTCATGACGGAAGAAATCAAGCGAAGGATAATCCTAGCGAACAAATGCTATTTTGGACTGAGTAGGTATATGAGAAGAAAAAATGGCTTAATCCAAAAAACAAAAAGAACCATATACAAAACCCTTATACAACCAGTGTTGACATATGGATCGGAGACATGGACCAGCTCCATGATGAAAACCTTCTGCTTATATTTGAACGCAGGATCCTGAGAGGAATATTCGGTGGCATCAGTGAAAATGGTATTTGGAGGGGGAGGTACAACTACGAGGTATACCATAGATATAACCATATATTTGGTGATATAGACGTAGTATCTCTTATAAGAATAGGAAGACTAAGATGGGCAGGATATCTAGCAAGATCAGTAGACATATGAGAAGCAAAAACTTAAGCCAAAAAACAAAAATAACCATATACAAAATCCTTATACAACCAGTGTTGACATATGGATCGGAGACATGGACCATCTCCAAGGCAGATGAAAACCCTCTGTTTATATTTGAGCGAAGGATCCTGAGAGGAATATTCGGTGGCATCTGTGAAAATGGTATTTGGAGGAGGAGGTACAACTACGAGGTATATCACACATATAAACATATATTTGGTGCTAAAGACGTAGTACCTCTTATAAGAAAAAGAAGACTAAGATGGGCAGGACATCTAGCAAGATCACAGCATAACAACCCTCCTAGAAGAATCCTTATGTCACAACCTGTGGGAAGTAGAAATAGGGGTAGGCCAAAACTTAGATGGAAGGATGGTGTAGATGAGGATAGAAGAAAAATAGGCGCAGCAAACTGGCAACGGTTGGCAATGGATAGGACTGACTGGCGTTATAGACTTGGGAAGGTCGAGGCTCTTTCATAGGGCTGTAGCACCATTGATGATGATGATATTGAAGTTCTAATAATTTAATTTTATCTGGCTCATTCATATTGACAATTCAAACATAATACTTATTTTAATATTTATGAGTTGTGTTCCTGAGACGACTTTATTACAAGATTGTTCATTCGAGTACATAAAATCAACTTTAACTTACGAATACCCGTCAGAAAAATCAGAGCATAGGATTTCTTGTCTTTAAAAAGACAACCACATTCAATGACGGCAGTAAAATTCCCCTGTTAGTGGTCCCATAGTAAATAATGACGAAAACCCAGAAAAAAACTTATAATAATATCTCAACATGGTAAGTATTTGGCCTTACATTTAGATTAGGTACTTTGAATAGTAACACCAAACTCTGATTTTATATGCAAGTTATTTTAAAAAATATAAAATGATTTATCATCGATCTGTTCTTGACTTACTTAGTTGTATTTTCTTTTTATTGATGTCCTCATTTAATATGGGTAACCATATCCTACTGCATTTTGCCGAGGAATTTGCGCCGCAATTGGTTTCATGTTACATATAATATGTAGAATTGTAAATACTTTATCTTATATTTTTAAGTCTCCTGTATATAATTTTTCTTAAATATTATTACGAGCACGAAGTAAGAGTCGGCCTTACGCATATGGACCTACGTCGGCAGAGATGGGTGGAACGGATTGGGATTACTACGGTAGCCCAGCCGGTGCGAACTACTTTTAACTTTGAATCTTTAAGACATAAGTAAGAATAACATTCGCCACTGAGTAAACCAATTTTTATTACCAATAGTGAGCGAAATTTATTGCAGTAGAATTTTAATAGTTTCAGATTTAAGCATGAAGAGGGGAAGAAAGGAGACGGTTTTGGTTATTGTGGAAATCAAAACAGTTAGTCGATTTTAACATCAGAACCTCGACGGACGTGTTATTTGGGATCATCGAAAAAGACGTAACTTAACGAGACGCTTTAAGACGGGTATTATGACAAGCCGGTTATAATATTGATTAGACGCAATTATTTCAAATACATTTCTTTTTGTAAGAACACGTAATTTTTAGTCGCAATTACACAATCATTTTACATTTCGTCAAGTTATCAGTAATTTATAATTTTGTTGTCTATTTTATTAATTAAAATTGTTAAACATCATACGGACTTTTATTACGATTGTTTTTAAAGTATCCTAAATATAATTAGGGTCGCTTCTTTTATTTTTCCTTTTTACAATCAGTTTCTGCCAGGACTATACGTAAATTCTTTATATTGAGCTCTATATTCATGTTCCCATGTGTTTTATAATGATAATTTATAAATATTTATTATTTTAAAGCACATACTAAGAAAACTATGATTATTAAAAGTAATTTTCAATCTGGCGTTACCAATAAAGCAAAAACGACTATTATTATTCATGCATACGTCATCATGGTTTCAAAATTTAAAACAAGGAAAAAGCTGTATTCAACAGCATTTAAAGCACATATTAAATCTAAAAGCTAAACATTGATAATGTCGGCATCACTTTGATGAATAGATTAAACATCAGCAACCATTTTCATGCTGAGTAATTACAATTTATCGCAAATGTTTATTTTTGTTTGAACCCTAAATTTGAATCAACTAATTACGATATGTACATATATTTATGTGGAAAGTGTTAGAATATATAGAATATAAATAGCCAATTTTTTAATTCCTGGGTTTGTCAGTCAGGGTTATAAATAAAACCCTTTTTCTGTGTCCGTTTAATAACATGCTCATTATTCAGTATTTTTGAATAGATAATACCACCCATTACTTTACCCGTGAGTCGCCTTCCACCACTGTGTGGTTACAAGGTTTTTTGAAAATATATATACAGTCGAACCCGCTTATTGGAATAGTCTTCGTGCCAAGCAAAATATTTCTATACTTAACAGGGATATTCTAATAACCGATCATATGTGCCCAGTAAAAACGTTTTATGAGCTCAAATTTCTATTCCTTAAACCGGGATATTCCTTTAACCGGTATTCTAATAAGCGGGTTCGACTGTACACACACTTATATACTTTACCCGTGAGTAATAGTTCATTACTCACGAGTCATTACCTATTCACTAACTGAAGTTAGGTTCAAGTGGTGCATGCCACTTTTTATAATTATATTAGGTCCGGTTTCACCAACAACAAATAAATCAATGAATAGAATAGAATTTCGTCGAATAAAATTTATTAGACGTTTAAGTTTATATTTTGTTTCAATATACATAATTTTGATAATTTAAAGTTAAACTCGCGAATTTACTTTCTTTTAAATATGTACAGCCAGATTAACTTGCCAATTTACTCGAAGAGTAAATATTTTTCTGATAAATAAATAAAATAAAAATAAGTCTTATTTAACGTTAGTGAAAGGATAAATGTCAGTTTAATGGTCGAATAACTTTAATCATAGAATAAACTACTATTTGTCGTTGGTGAAACCGGCCCTTAGTCGTATATAAACTGTAAATAAAATTACTTAAACGTATTTATTTAATATTATAATCATTGTACTTTATATCAATAATTAACTTCGATTATTTATGCATAGGAGATTCTGACCAATAGAAAGCTACAGAAATAATAATTACAGCGATTATTTTTGAATGATTTTAACTTCCAATCGTATAGTAAGATATTTGATCACGTGTTTAATTCTGTCCAATCGGATTAAAATTATACTGAGAATTATCTACTGTAGAAAATTACCGATATAATTTTTTTAAGTAGATTGTTTCTGTTTAATGGCATCCAGTTTCCTAGTTTTGACAACTGTCACATTTAAGAAAATATCCATAATATACGTATTAAAAAATAATCTTACGAATATCACACGACAGTAAGAGTAAATAAGAAAATAATGCTTCATTTTTACTTAAATTTGTTGTCATTGGGCAATAGCCACTCGAGCCCTGTGGGCTCTCGTGTCTATTGCCAGACAACAAATTTTCGAAAAACTGTCGCAATATTTTCAATTTATTCTCACTCTCTTGTGATATTATACCCGATAATTTTTGATAATATCCCGTCGTTAACCATTACTTCAGACGCCCTTCATTACTACGCAAAAATGAACATTCAGTGACATTAACGACAATTAATGTTTTACAACTTATCACAGAGAACACTAAGAAACAGGTTTAGCAAATATTCAGGTGAAGATATAAATAAAATATTAGTTAAAAAATGATTTAAAAAGACAGTTTTAATTATGAAATAATCTCAATAATCCTTATTAAATATATCGAGACATACATTGAGACACACATATTGAAAAAAGGTCAATACTCACAATCTTAAGTAGTTTATTGTTGGAAAAAGATTGGGCTATCGGTTTTGGGGCTTACAAGATTTACCTACAAAGCATATCATCAGGCCCCACTACAAAGTCTTCGAAAAACAAAACTACGAGATATCAGTTAGAAGGTAGTCCTGTCGCCAGGGGGGGTACAACGGCCTTCTTTATTCAGATGGACTTACCTGGAAGATGGAAGTTTTTTTATGAATTTTGACCCGTAGAACACGAATTTTTTGGGAAACCGTTGATCCGGATGTCGATAAGATTGTTATAAACAAAGAACTTGAGGAAGTGCATAACAGCGATTTTTCGCAAAACAAAACATTTTTTTTGTATTTTTTGAGTCATTCAAGTAAAAAATGCTCTTGCAAGTTTTTTCGTAGGATGCATAGCTTTCGAGATAAACGCGGTTGAACATTCAAAAAATCGAATATTTGCAATTTTTGAACCCGAATAACTTTTTATTAAAAAATAAAATAGCAATTCTGTTGACTGCATTTGAAAGTTCAAGTCAAATTATACCGGATTTGATTATTTGCATTGTTAAAAATTTATTTTTTTATTGTCAAACAAAGCTATAAACAAATAGTGTTTAAACGTTTTGACCTGTGTCCAATGCATGCTACGTAGAAATTGCTGTTTTTAGGCGCGCCTACTCGTTTCATTTTAAATGAGAGATGCATTGAAAACGTCACTTAAGCACTATGTGTTTATAGCTTTGTTTAGCAATAAAAAAATTTATTTTGAGCAATGCAAATAATCAAATCCGATAGAATTTGACTTGAACTTTCAAATGCGGTAAGCGGAATTGCTAATTTATTTTCTAATCAAAAGTTATTCGAGTTCAAAAATTGCAATTTTTCGATTTTATTAAAGTTTAACCGCGTTTATCTCGAAAACTATACATCCTACAAAAAAACTTGTAAGAATATTTTTTGCTTAGAATGACCCAAAAAAATACAAAAAAAATGTTTTGTTTTGCGAAAAATCGCTGTTATGTCATTCCTTAAGTTCTTTGTTTATAACAGTCTTATCGACATCCAGATCAACTGTTACCCAAAAAATTCGTGTTCTATGGGTCAAAATACATAAAAAACTTGGGTAAGTCCATCTGAATAAAGGAGCCCATTGTACCCCCCTAGCTACAGGACTAGGGACTGCTCTGTCACAACAGATGATCCTGCATGTCACTAACTTCATTAAGAGACGCATTTGCTCAAATACATAGGGTATTTCAGTTTCTATAATATATAAGAAAAAATATAAATTAATTTGTATATACCCAGATGTTTTCCCATTTACAGTTTATTCGCATAAGCTATGCACTAGATGTAAACATACCTACTTGACAGCGACGTCGTCATCAGCAACATGCGAGATGGCTATTCCGTTCAGTTGCTGAATACTTTTGGATAACAGTTTCTTGTATAATCGCGTAAATTATTCATTAATTTAATTGATATGATTATTTTTTCACTATCTATGAATTCAGTGATTACAATAATTTATATACTATACAATAAAAACTAATAATCCAGAGAAGATAAAAAGTAACAAACTGATTTGAATAATATACTGTTAATATGGGACGAGTAGATAACATTTTGAACAGCTTTAACAACTAAAATCGTTGTTTACATGCACTGCTCTTCTTCTTCTTTTTTTGCCCTTTAATTCGTCCAATTCTGAACATAGGCTTCCCCCAGTTTCCTCCATTCGCTTCTGTTTAGTGCTTTCTGTTTCCAGTGCGTTCCTCCTATCTTTTTAATGTCGTCTCCCCATCTCATCTGGGGTCGTCCTCTTGCTCTCTTTCCTGTCCATGGTCTCCATTGTTGTATCGTGCTATTCCACCTATTGTCCGTTTGTCTAGCGTTATGACCTGCGAAGCTCCATTTTAGCCTGGTTATATGTTGACCTGCGTCTTTGACTTTTGTTCTATTTCTGACCCAGTTGTTTTGCTTTTTGTCTGTCAATTTTACTCCTAACATTGCTCTCTCCATGGCTCTTTGTGTCTTTATTATTTTATCCATGTTTGCCTTGGTCAAGGTCCATGTTTGGCATGCGTATGTGAGAATTGGGAGTATGCACTGGTCAAACACTCTTGTTTTTAAGTACTGTTGTATTTTTTTTATTCTTTAGGACCCATTTTAATTTTCCAAATCCTGCCCAGGCTAATCTGACCCTTCTTTTTACCTCCGCTGTTTGGTTTTCCTTATTTATTTTTATAATCTGTCCCAAATATATATAATCATTAACCGCTTCTATTGTGGTGTCGCTTAGTATTACGTTTCTACTGTCTTGTGTATTTGTCATTGTTTTTGTTTTGGCAAAATTCATTTTTAGACCTATTTGTTCGGATTCATTTGCTAGTTCGGTTATCATGGTTTGTAGTTCTTCAAAACTTGATGCTATGACTACTACATCGTCTGCATATCTTAGGTGGTTTAGTTTCTTTCCATTTATGTTTATTCCCATGTTTGTCCATTCCATTGTTTTGAAAACATCTTCCAGTGCTAATGTAAATAGTTTAGGAGAAATAACATCTCCCTGTCGCACTCCTCTGTTAATTTGTATGGGTTTTGTGGTTTCTTCCAATTGTACTGTCATTGTTGCTTTCTTATATATATTATATATTAGCATTCTGTATCTGGAATCTATTCGACAGTTGTTTATAGCTTTTTCTATTGCCCACATTTCCACGCTGTCAAATGCTTTTTCGTAGTCAACGAACGCTAAGTGCAGATCTATATGGTATTTGTTAGCTTTTTCTATTAGTGTCCTAATTGTTAGAAGATGGTCAGTGGTGCTATATCCCTTTCGGAATCCTGCCTGCTCTACGGGTTGATACGAGTCCAATTTGTGTGTTAGTCTGTTGTTGATAATCCTCATGAATAGTTTATACGTTTGCGACAGCAGTGAGATGGGTCTGTAATTTTTATGTCCTTTCTGTCGCCTTTCTTAAATAGCAGGATTGTAAGACTTTCGTTCCATTCGTCGGGTATTTCTCCTTTATGTAGACACTGATTAAACAGATTTCTTAATGTTTGTAAGATTTCTTCTTTCCCTTCTTTCAACATTTCAGCAAAGATTCCATCTGGTCCTGGTGCTTTGTTGTTCTTTAATTGTGATAGTGCTGCTTCTATTTCATAATTTTCTATTTTTTGTAGTGTTTCTGAGTTTACATTCGTGATTGTTTTCTTGATATATTCCTGAGTGTTGAAGTTTGCGTCTTTCTTTGAGGTGTATAGTTCTTTATAAAACCTTTCTACTTCTTCTGATATCTTATCTTTTCTCCTCTCTTCCCGTCCTGTTTCATCCTTTATTGAAATGAGTAGTGGTTTCCCTAAATTTGGTCGTAAGCATTTTAGGCCCTTATTTCTCTCAATTACTTTCTCGATTTCATTTTCAGTGTGTTTTCTTAGATCCTCTCTGGTTTTTCTTCTAATAAGTTTGTTTAGTTCTACGTATTCTACTGTGTTTCTTTTGTTTTCGCTTATTAGTTTTCGTCTACTTTCCATTAATTTAACTGTCCCGCTACTTAATCTATTTTCTTTTATTGTTAGTTTTTTGGCAGTTTTCATTCCCGCTTCCAAGACTTTTTCTTTCATTTCTTCATTGATCTTATTAATTTCTGACTCTTCCTTTGCTACTTGTTGATTATAGTTTTCCCTTAAAGTCTGTCTATATTCTTCTGCGTTTTGTCTTATTCTGCTATGGTCAATAGCCGTTGGTTTTCTTCTAGATTTCTGCGTCGCTAGTTTGCTTATTTCTATTTTGGCTCGTAGTATGCGGTGGTCGCTGCCAGTTGAGAATTTATTAAGTGCAATTACGTCTTCGAAGATTTGTTTATTTTGGCAGAGGAAGTAGTCTATTTCATTTTTTGTCACCCCATTTGGGGAGACCCATGTCCATTTTCGGTTTGGCTTCTTATTAAAGTATGTATTTATTGCATGAAGGTTTTGTTGTTCCAAATATTCTAGTAGTCTTTCGCCCCTAATATTCCTTGATCCAAGTCCGTAGTTTCCTATTTTGTTTTCTGAGTCTTCCATTGTCTTTCCGATTTTTGCGTTAAAATCTCCCATAACGATTGTTGTTTTTATATTTTTGTTTTCCATTGCTGTGGTGATGTCATCATAAAAGTTATCAATTTCTTCCTCATCATGTGTTGTTGTTGGAGCATATACTTGTCTTGTCTTCCTGTTAATTTCTAGTATGATATATCCTACTCTATCTGATATGCTCTTATACTCGATTACGTTTTGTTTAATTTTCTCTTTGACTGAATGCACTGCATGCCTTATTGAAATTTAGTATACCATCTTATAATGTTCAGTTGTATTTGTCCGTAAAAGAGTTTGTAGTTGTATACCTCATAGTCATATCTATTTATATATATATATATAATGACATACATAACATTTACGAACACAATTTTAAAATTACAATAATTACAAATGCATCCTAAACAAGACCCGATACAGCCACAACACAAAGACTACTGGAAACGGCTGAGATGGGAGTACTGAGAAGAATTACAGGAAATACGCTGATAGATCGAAAGAGAAGTGAAGACATTAGAAGACAATGTAACGTACAGTATATAAACGAATTGACACTAAATAGAAAAGAAGAATGGAATAACCACATAACCAGAAGGGGGAGACACGTGTGGTCAAAATAGCAAGAGACAAATCACCAATCGGTAGAAGAAGTATCGACCGACCGCGCAAAAGATGAAGTGACAACCTTCCATAGAGGTACAAATCCGCCAATGAACAAGCAGAATTGCTTATAAAGAGGAAGAAGAAAAAGAATTTTAAAATAATAATATACTACCAGGGGTGTTTTTTGTGGTTAGCCAAAACTTTTACCAACAACAAACTATTTAGGATTGTGAATATTGACGTTTTTGAAGTTATACTTCTTTAGGCGCGTTGCGTTGGGAGTAAACTTATATGTGCGCGAATTCATCAAAAGTCTTGGTCCTGGGCGCAGCTGAAACGTTAAACGTGCTCTGATTGGGCAATTACAATGAACTGTCAATAATTGTTCAATATGTCGGATATGAGTAAAAAAATGTTGTGTATATTAGTTTTTATTGTTGTGATGGCAGAGAAAAAAGCAAGATTAAAATTGTACTGACTTTTTAAGTAGTTTTTTAAAAACAACAGGTCCGTAATTCTAAATGTTTCAGTATCGTAATAAAAAAATACATAGTTACCTACCTACCTATTTGGAAAATGTAAAATAAACCTACCTAGTATGTAATACTTTGATTTACATAATTTGATAACCAACAAAATTTCTACCAATATTCATCTGATATTGTTTTCTTGCTCTATGTTTTGTTGTATTTTAATATTTAAATTCCACAAAAATCAAACTAAGTAATTTGGTTAAATTCAGAACTGTCAAAAGTTTAAAACTTTCAGTTGGTCTATCTTCCAACATAATGCATATGTCTCGGTAGCCAAAATCTAAAGATACTTGATTTTCAAAACTAACCGCGTCCATGGTCCGCCGATTCAGTCCCCAATACAAACTTTTATTTTTTTTATACATTTTATGATTGTAAGTATATTATCATATAATTTTTTTTCAGAAAATACGTATTTAGTTAAAAAATTTCCAACAATTATTGTTCAGAAATCATTTGTGGCATTTTTCAATCTGTTTGGGTGTGTTCTATTCTTTTATTTTTTTAATTTTTGGTACTGTTTTAATAAAAAAAATTTAAAAGTAGTAAGTATTAAAATTAGTTTAATATTTAAATAAAATATAAATAAACTGTTTAAAGTATATTAATTTCGTTGAAATTGTAATAATAGAAGTATAACTTCTTATGTGCGTACAAAGTACACACACATTATTTTTTTATAACCCATTATTATGGACTCCATTGACAAAATTAGCAACCTTGTCATCACTTATTATATTATTATGGTTTCATCATATCAGATACCATGTTTTATATAACAATCTTCCAGATACTTATTTAGTTCTTTGTGTATTTCCCATCCCCGTATTTATGTCACGTTTCAATTTGCGTCTGGGTGTAAATCCAAAGAAAGAAATCGATAATTCGGCACAATATGTTTTAAAAGCATTAAATACGTAAAAAGCTGCTAAAAGTTCGGATAAGTTTTAACGAATTTTCTAAAACTTAATTTAAAACACTTTTAGCGAACAAAAAAGAGTTTTCTTGGGCGTAAGAGCTCACGTTAAAATCGCGTCGTAAATGTTGTATTAAGTTTTATTCGGTGGAGTGAACGTTTTTAAACGTTTCAGTATTCTTTTAAGAGAAGTAATAACGTACCTGAATTAAGACACGAAATAGAAATCAGTTTTCGGGAAGTTGAGATAGCCATAAATTCACTCAAAAATAGAAAGTCACCAGGACCAGACGGAATAACCAACGGGCTTCTAAAATACGGCGGAGAAAGTATAACCCTAGCTGACAAAACTTATACAAAAACTAATATTGCACTGCAAGATGCCAGACGCATGGAGGAACAGTATAATGATACCAATGTTCAAGAAAGGATACAAAGAAGATCCCAACAATTATAGAGGTATAAATCTACTGAACACCGCACTTAAGCTAATCACAAAAGTTCTAACCAACAAAATCAATAAACTAACAACTTTATCAGATGAACAACATGGATTCAGATCCGGAAGATCCTGCGTAGACGCCGTATTTGTACTAAGAAGACAAATCACAGAAAAGGCCATCGAGTACAATAAACCAGCATAAATATCTATGTTTTATAGACCTGATAAAGGCTTTCGATCGCATTCAAGTCGAAGACGTCTTACACTTACTGTATAAAAGAAATATACCAATCAATACTATAAAATCCATCGAAAACATCTACTTTCATAATCGAATACATGCAAAGATAAATGGAAAACTGACACAGTTTATACCCGTACAAAGCGGGGTCAGACAAGGTGACTCGTTAAGCCCACTGCTCTTTAATATAATAATGGACGAAATAATAGAAGCAGTACGTAAAGGCCATGGTTACAGAATGGGGAACAAAGAAATCCAAATGTTGTGTTATGCAGACGACTCCGCATTAATTGCCGAGACAGAAGACAATCTCCAAAGATTAACACACATCTTCAATATAACAGCCAAGAAATACAATATGATAATATCAGCAGAAAAAACCAAATGTATGACAACATCTAAATACCCACTATGATGTAAAATCGAAATTGATGGGAAAATAATAAAGCAGGAAGCAAGGTTTAGATATCTGGGAATAGATATAACCACTTACGGAGATGTTGAAAATGAAGCACGACAACAAAGCTTAAAAGCAAGTAAAGAGGCGGGATCTCTTAATGACACAATCTGGAAGAAAAAACACCTAAGGCAAGACACAAAAGCAATAATCTATAAAGCAGCAATTAGACCTATATTGACATACACCGCGGAGACAAGACCTGACACATCTAAAACGAAACGACTAGATACTAAAAACAAGAGAGATAAAAATACTTCGACGAATATCGGGGAAAAGTCTGTTAAATAGTGAGAGAAGCAAAAACATAAGAAGATCATCCAATGTAGGAAACATAAATAAATGGGTGACAAAACGGAAACAGCAGTGAATCGAACATATTAGTAGAATGGCAGAAGACAGGATAGTACGAATAGCACGAGATAAGTCACCAAATGGACGAAGAAGTATTGGCAGGCCAAGAAAAAGATGGTGCGATAATTATTTAAACAATTTAGGAGGCTAGTATTGAAGAAGAAACAGGCTTATAATTAGCTAATATTCCCGAAATATTATGGCAAACCAGGAGTAATACCTATCACTTTTCACGATTACACGATTCAATTGTCCATGAAGGTCCACTTGTTTTGCTGGTCCAACGCGACGGTGCCGGTGTTGTGTAGAGAGTTGGGGTATGCGAGGATCAGTTATGTAGCTCTTCCTCATCAATAAGAACTTCTTGAAGTTTATGTCTTAAATTCAATTTGCGGTGTTCTGGAACTTTTTTTATGTATGGAAGGAGGCTAACCAAAAACTGGTAGTCTCAGTCTCCTTTGTTTACAGCATGTTCGGTAAATAGCTGCAACTTAGCCCTCTCGATTTCTAGAAATTTGCCATCAACCGTGATGTCTGTTGGTTTATTTTTTTACGTTTAGGATAGCTAGTTGTAGGTGTTACAGGACCAACAGGATGAACATCAGCATTGTCTGATTGTGGTTAATGCTGTTTTCTACGCATTTGATGGTGCTTGCAGGTACTGGGGGTTTTCTCTTTCTGGTTTCGTTCGATGAGCCATTAACTTCTTCTTGATCAGTGACAACTGCTTGTGGTGATTCCAAATCAGCAAATGGTTTTCATCGGCAATAGCGTCTCCGTCATCATTTTAAAAAGGTGTTCTTTCTGGAGAGGCAACATTTTCCTTCAACTGTCTTGGGTTAACTATATCGGAGAGGAACAGCATCTGGTCAAAGAACGTCCATGAAGAGGAACCTTCCTCCGGCACTACATCTCGTGATTTGTAGACCTCTTGATATTCTATTCTCAATACATCGCGCAGTTCTTTCCACTTTTTGTGTTCTTCGTTCACGAACGGCACTAATAAATTTTTCGTTATCAATTTCCATATCGGAAACACAATATCTGCACAGATAAACCCAAACCAGTGTAGCATCAGATGCGATTACAAGTGACTAATCCCATTCAAGGGGGATCGGTCGCCCGTCGCTTGTGGTTGACCGAGCCCGGTCGCGAATTTACAAAACCTATACTATTTCAGTCATGGGGGCGACTGAATTCGAGTAGGTTTTGTATGCAGAATATTAGCTACATATCCTATGCTACTTAGATCCAGAAATTAACTGTATCGGTGTAGGATTTGTAAGCGGAAATTTTGATTATTATTGAGCACATGTCTACAGAGTCGGTATTTTGTTATCGATGGTATGCGCATTTAATAAGAGCAACAAAGAGACATGTATTTATTATACATTTAAAACGGGTTAGAAGATGTGGGACGGTCGAACGTGGCGGAACTGGGAAGGGTCACCAAAAAATTTCGGGTCGTAGGTAATGGCTTTGTCAGACAGTGTTGCCAAAGTTGGAAATTATCAAAAGAAAATATTAAAATAGAAAAAATAATATATTTAACTTTAACTTAATGTAAACAGATATAATAAACAAATTATTTAAAAGAAAAAAACTTAAGTAAAAAAATATTGTTTTCGCCAATTTTAAAAAATGTGAAAACGTTGAATTATATTTCAACGTTTATTTTTTTTTTAATTTTTTCTTTTAAATAATTTGGTTAGTACCTACACTATTTGTTAACAAAAATTAATATAATATGTTTTCTACTTTAATTATGCAAGTTTTTCTGTCCCAGAGACTTTGTAAACACAACTTTTCCGTCATAAGATCAGACAGAAGGACAAATGAGGTGTAAGAGTGAAAACTCTTAACCCAAGGATGTTATTAAAGTGAGAAACTTGATCGCACAAGTACTATTTTAAAGTCGCCGAAATAGTACAAGCGACATATTATTCGACACGCCGTAGCAAGATGCTTCCGGTATTAGTCAAGTCCGACAAAAAAATAGAATGACAAATGATGTGTCGAATGAGAGCTTATAACCTAAAGATGGCATTAGAAGTAAGACATTTGACCTCGGACTTCCGTTTATAGAGTTACAACCGGGAGTACGGTTTTAATGACGCCGAATTAATACAAGCAATGTATTATTTAACACGCTTTAGCAAGACGAAAACAAATGTATTGTACTATTTCGGTGATTTTAAAACAGTACTTCCGGTTGCAACTGATACCATCTTTGGGTTATAAGATCTAATTTGATACCTTGTCTTCGTATTGCTAAAGCGCATCGAATAATATGTCGCTTGTACTATTTCGGCGGCTTTAAAACACTACTTCCAGTTTCAACTCTTCAACCGGAAGTGTGAAGTCCAATTTCTCAGCTTTAATACCATCCTTAATTCGACACCTCATACTTACTACGTACTACGTGGCGTTACAACCCTTTGTGGGTTTTAGCCCACTCGACAGCATGCCTTCACTCTTCTCTGTCTTAGACAATCTCTGTCCAGTTCTCCACGCCCGTAGCTTTCAGGTCTCCTGCTATATTATCTTGCTACCGGAGTTGAGTGTTTAAATAACGTAGGAGTTATATTCGATAGACAGACGGACGGACATACTTGCACAAAGCCGGAAAAATATAATGGTTTTCGTCTTGCTAAAGCGCCTCCAATAATAAGTCGTTTATAATATTTAATTGGGCGACTTTAAAATAGTACCTCAAGTTTCAACTCTAAAACTGGAAGTGCAAGGTCAAATTTCTCACCTTGATAAGATCGTTGGGTAATGAACTTTCATTCGACAACTCATTTGTCCTGTCTTATCTAATGACGGAAAAGTTGTGTTTACAAAGTCTCTGAGAGAGACAGACATGCGTAATTATCCATCAAAGTAGAAAAAAAAAATAATAGAGTGATGAGCGCGCTAATAACCGGCAAAATAACGCAAAAGATGGAAAACTTAATACGTTGTGAAATATAAAAAGAGATGAAACTAGTAGATGTGTAAAATTATCGATCGGAACCTATTATAAGTTTACATTACATCAGGTACCTACATAGTTTCCCTCCTTTAGACGTCTGTGACAGAAAACATTTAGAATTTTATAAAATTCTCCTGTCACGGTTAGATTTGTTATACTCCTCAGATATGTCTAAAGGTGCGAAACTATGTAATGTTATGTAAATTTATAGGTTCCGATCGATAATTTTACATCTCTATTAGTTTCATCTCTTTTTATTTCACAACGTATTATGCTTTCCATCTTTTGCGTTATTTTGCCGGTTCTTAATAGCGCACTCATTACTGTACCTATATTATTTTTTGTGAACAAATAAGTACATAATAAAATCAATGGGAAAGTCACCGTAGCTGGCTGTATACCATTGTTAAAAAACCATACAGAAGTAAAAACTTCTTTTGTATATTGGTATAAAAAGTTTTATTAAAAAACATAAAAGTCCTCCAAAAGGATTAGCAAAACGTTTTCAATCTGAATCAGATCATCCTCAGTGTGTTCTGCTTCGTAAAAGAAACTAGCAACTTTTTGAAAAAGGTTACATCGATATTAATGGTTTACATAATAATTAAGTGGTATTTGTAGCGACTCCAAGTCGATGTTACAAGATGAAATGTGCTAGGAGTGCTCTAGAGTTGCCCTTTTAGCACTCCTAGCACATTTCATCTTGTAACATCGACTTGGAGTCGCTACAAATACCACTTAATTATTATGTAAACCATGAATATCGATGTAACTTTTTTCAAAAAGTTGCTAGTTTCTTTTACGAAGCAGAACGCACTGATGATAATCTGATTCAGATTGAAAACGTTTTGCTAATCCTTTTGGAGGACTTTTATGTTTTTTAATAAAACTTTTTATACCAATATACAAAAGAAGTTTTTACTTCTGTATGGTTTTTTAAATAAGTACATCTACTAAACAAATTATTTAAAAGAAAAATATAAGTAAAAAAATAAACGTTGAATTATAATTCAACGTTTTCACATTTTTTTAAAATGGGTGAAAACAATATTTTGTTATTTTTAAATAATTTGTTTATTATATCTGTTTACAAAAAGTTAACTATATTATTTTTTCTACTTTAATATTTTCTTTTGATAATTTCCAAATTCGGCAACGCTGTCTGACAAAGCCATACCTACAACGCGAAATTTTTTGGTGGCTCTTCCTACTTCGGCCGCCCAATATCTTCTAACCCGTTTTAAATGTATAATAAATGCATGTCTCTTTGTTGCTCTTATTAAAAGCCCATACCATCGATAAGAAAATACCGACTCTGTATACTGTTTCAGTCATGTAAGTAAAACTAATCAAATATTTACTAAGTGGATTTATTATTATATTATCATAAAATTTAGATATGTTTTGAAAATTGAAATGAATAATATATATTTGGATAATATTAAAAATTAAAAACAAATGAATAATTACTAATATACGAATATATACAGTATGTCCCTGTAAGTTGGAACCATATGGAAAACTTTTTTATTATTGATTTTACGAAAAAAAGATACATATTTTTCATAAAAAGTTCTGCATGGTCTAAAACCGAAGATGCATTCATCTGATATTAAGTTTTATTAATAGTGTATGAGAGATGTCAAAAAATATGAATTTTTGTCAAGAGTAAAGTATCTTTATATATTTCACAAGATTGAAAATTTTTATTATGAAAATTTATTTGAACTTAAAAATAATGTTCTACTATGCAACTACATTCTTCTAACTAAAAAAAGAATTGAAAATTTCTCAAATTATCTCAAATTAATTGTCTCGATAGTATTAGTTTTACGAAAAAAAAGTTATTCTTTATAAAAAGTTTTGCATGGTCTAGAAACTAAGATACAACCATAATTTATCAAATTTTATCAATTGTATACAAGGTTTGTCAAAAAATATAAATTTTGTTCAAGAGTAAAATACTGTTGTTCTGAAGCTATTTTCTTGTGGCATTTTTACAATTTTAACTATTTATAATGGGAAATAAGCCACAATATTATTAAAAAATGATTTTTATTAACGTTTCGACGCCCAAATCGGGTGCCGTTGTCAAAATACAAAATACTATTAACACAAACGTTAATAAAAATCATTTTTTAATAATATTGTGGCTTATTTCCCATTATAAATAGTTAAAAGAGTAAAATACCTTTATACTTCACGATATTTCAATTAAAAAGATGTAATTGTATACTCATACATGTTTTTGAATTCTCAACAACTTTATATAATAAAATTTTTCAACATTGTGCAAAATAAAGGTACTTTACTCTTTAGCGAAATTTATATTATTTTTTGACATACCCCGTATAAAATTGATAAAATGTGAAATATTATTATTGAATCTTATTTTGTAGAACATGCAAAACTATTTATAAAGAATAACTTTTTTTTGGTAAAATTAATAATTTCGGAGTTAAAAATAAAAATGATGTTAGGTATCTTCAATTTTTTTTTCAATTAGAAGAACACAATTGTGCATTAGAACATAATTTTTAATTCCAAACAACTTTCGATAATAACAATTTTCAATATTGTGGAATATAAAGGTGCTTTACTCTTGAGAGAAAATCATATTTTTTGACATACCTCGTATACTTTTGATAAAATTTGATATCTGATGATTTTATCTTAGGTTTTCGACCATGCAAAACTTTTTATAAAGAACAATTTTTTTCGAAAAAATAATAATAAAAAAGTTTTCCATAATGTTTAAACTTAGTGGGACATATGGTATAAGAATTAAAAAATATCTAACATGGGTATTTACTAATTAGTCCTGTCGCCAGGGGGGGTACAACGGCCTCCTTAATTCAGATGGACTTACTCAAGTTTTTTTTATATATTTTGACCCGCAGAATACGAATTTTTTGGGTAACAGTTGATCCGGATGTCGATAAGATTGTTATAGACAAAGAACTTGAGGAATTACATAACAGCGATTTCTCGCAAAACAAAACATCTTTTTGTATTTTTTGGGTCATTTTAAGCAAAAAATATTACTACAAGTTTTTTCGTAGAATGCATAGTTTTCGAGATAACCGCGGTTGAACTTTCAAAAAATCGAAAAATTGTAAATTTTAAACCCGAATAACTTTTGATTAAAAAATAAAGTAGCAATTCTGCTTACCGCATTTGAAAGTTGAAGTCAAATTATATCGGTTTTGATTATTTGCATTGCTAAAAATTTATTATTTTATTGTTAAAGAAAGCTGTAAACTGTAGTAAACACCTAGTATGTGAGTGATGTTTTCTATGATTTCTCATTTAAAATCGAACGAGTAGGTAGAGTAGCTACAAGTGCAAGCGAGGCAATTTCTACGTAGCATGCGTTAAAACGCATGTATTAGGCACGGGAAACCTATGTGTTTATAGATTAGTTTAACAATAAAAAAATTAATTTGTAGCAATGCAAATAATCAAAACCGATATAATTTGACTTAAACTTTCAAATGCGGTAAGCAGAATTGCTACTTTATTTTTTAATCAAAAGTTATTCGGGTTCAAAAATTGCAATTTTTCGATTTTTTGAAAGTTCAACCGCGGTTATCTCGAAAACTATGCATTCTACGAAAAAACTTGTAGGAATATTTTTTGCTTATAATGACCCAAAAAATACAAAAATATGTTTTGTTTTGCGAGAAATCACTGTTATGTAATTCCTCAAGTTCTTTGTCTATAACAATCTTATCGACATCCGGATCAACTGTTACCCAAAAAATTCGTATTCTACGGGTCAAAATATATAAAAAAAACTTGGGTAAGTCCATCTGAATTAAGGAGGCCGTTGTACCCCCCCTGGCGACAGGACTAAATATTAGATACTTACTAAATTATTGAACAGAGTTAAGTCAGTGTTTTTTTTTGTACTAGACTCATTTTTTTCTATGCTTAAACTGATGTTGTGAGATTTCTTCTTTTTCTTTTTTTCCAGATTGGTTGGTCTTCCAGACTGTATGCGATTCTGACCTTTTAGTCTCCTATCCTTTCTTCGAGCTATAGCGGTAGGTTGTACTCGAATTTTTCGGTTCCTGGCAAATCGAGTTGTGTGAGAAAACATAGATACTATTTGTGACGGAGTTTTCATTTTTTCCAATGTTGTCACAAATTTTTTCAGCACTGTGGTATTCGAGGGACATTGATCTTTTTTTAATATATCTAAAAGTCTTATAAATTCGGCGTGATTTCTATGATTTTTTTTTCAATTAGAAGAATGTAGTTGCATATTAGAAAATTATTTTTAAGTCCAAACAAATTTTTGTAATAACAATTTTCAATCTTGTGAAATATATAAATGTACTTTACTCTTAAGACAAACTCATATTTTTTGACATCCCTCGTATACTATCGATAAAACTCGATATCAGATGATTGCATCTTCGGTTTTAGACTATGCAGAACTTTTTATGAAGAATATCTGTTTTTTTTTTCGTAAAATCAATAATAAAAAAGTTTTCCATATGGTTCCAACTTACAGGGACATACTGTATATATTCGTATATTAGTAGTTATTCATTTGCTTTTAATTTTTAATATTATCCAAATATATATTATTCATTTTAATTTGTAAAACATATCTAAATTTTATGATATAATAATAAATCCACTTAGTAAATATTTGATTAGTTTTATTTACATGACTGAAAGTATAGACATTTGCTCAATAATAATCAAAAATTTCGCTTTCAAATCCTACACCGATACAGTTAATTTCTGGACCGAAATAGCATAGGAGATGTAACTAATATTCTGCATACAAAACCTACTCGAATTCAGTCTCCCACATGACTGAAATAGTATAGGTTTTGTAAATTCGCAGCCCGGTCGCTCAAGATCTTTTGCAGTGGACGTTGTTTAGATACATTTCATTTGTTAGGATCAGGCCGCGTTCAGAGTGGACGAGCAAAGAGCAAAGAGCAAAGAGCAAAGAGCAAAGAGCAAAGAGCAACGAGCAAAGAGCAAAGAGCAAAAAGTGCACGTTCAGAGTGGACGAGCAAAGAGCAAAGAGCAAAGAAGTGCTAATAGCGGGTAGTTACGCTAGACGAGAGTTTAGTTCTTTTCCACTCGGCAGTATGGATAGGAGCGGTAGGATATTTGCTCTTTACTCTCACAGTAGTCCATGTAGTGAGACCGCTCCCGTCTGAAAAAATTTCCGATTCGGTCTCTTTGTGGATTTCTATTTAAAAATATTTTAAAATTTCCTTTAAACAAATCTGAAGGGTGCCGGGCGGAATTTTTGGGTAGAAATTGTTTAAACAATTTTTTTTTTTAAACAAATACAAAAGATCACGTTTTTTGCTCTGGAACATATATTTTTAAGTTTTGTGGGTCATTCTAAACAACAAAGGTATCTTGTAAATGTTCTCAAAAATTGATAGTTTTCGAGTTATAGGCAATTTAAAATTTGAAAAATGCGAAAATACGCATTTTTGAGGCCTAAAAACTCATATTTAAATTAGTATTTTTGAGGTTACCAGATAATTAAATTGAAGTTTAAACATTGAGCTTCAAGACTCTGAAGAGTGATCGCGTCTAACCTTAATTTATACCGTTGTTTTTTAATTGTTAAATATGCGTGTTTATCCGATTTTTTTGCCGGTGCGGCGCGCTCTATTTCAAAAATCTCCTATTTTCCTCCGAAAATTATTTTTTCTAGATTTTTTGGGATTTTCTAAATAAAATAAGTTTCTTGACATTTTTCTCAAAAGTTAACAGTTTTAAAGTTATAAGCGATATAAAATCCAAAAATGAGTTTTTTATTAACTTATAACTTTAAAACTATTAACTTTTGAGAAAAATGTCAAGAAACTTATTTTATTTAGAATGTCCCAAAAAATCTAGAAAAAATAATTTTCGGAGGAAATAGGAGATTTTTGAAATAGAGCGCGCCGCACCGGCAAAAAAATCGGATAAACACGCATATTTAACAATTAAAAAACAACGATATAAATTAAGGTTAGACGCGATCACTTTTCAGAATCGAAGCTGAATGTTTAATCATCAATTTAAGTATCTGGCAACCTCAAAAATATTAATTGAAATATGAATTTTTAAGCCTCGAAAATGCGTATTTTCGCATTTTTCAGATTTTAAATCGCCTATAACTGGAACACTATTAATTTTTGGGATAATTACAAGATACCTTTTTTGTTTAGAATAACCCAAAAAACCTAAAAATATATGTTCCGGGGCAAAAAACGTGATCTTTTGTATTTGTTTAAAAATAGTTACTTATGAAACAGTTCGTGAAGTATGATTTTTGCGAACGCACGCGATATTTAGAGCACGAGCGACAGCGGAGCGAATGCTATACATCGCGTAAGTTCGCAAAAAGTACTTCACGCACAGTTTCATACAATATTTTATCTACTCTACCATAAACAAATAAAAAACTGTAACTTTTCGTCACTGGAATTCATTTCTATTCTACAATTTTTAGAACTTTGACATTTAAAAATTCTAACTTCTTTCAAACCACAAAACTGTAAAAACTTTTGTCGTAATTTATTGCTCATTATGTCATCACCCTGACAACGCCAAAGTTAAGGATATTTGATTATATGAAAGTGTGTTAAAAACAGTGCGAAAAAGTAAGTCCCATTTAAAAAACATTGTTACTTCACGCTCACTTTAAACACTTCACGCACTGCTATCTAGAATGACAGTTTCACAAACTAAAAACTTACACATAATATAACTTAGAGTAGATAAAATTGTTTAAACAATTTCTGCCCAAAAATTCCGCCCGGTGCTCTTCAGATTTGTTTAAAGGGGACATTTTTGAATAGGAATTGACAAAGAAACCGAATCAAAAAATTTTTCAGACGGGAGCGGTCTCACCACATGGACCAAAGAGTGCGAGCGGAGAAATCAAACTTGTTTGGTTTCGCCGCTTTGCTCTTTGCTCTTTGCTCTTTGCTCGTCCACTCTGAACGCGGCCTTAGTCGCTTGTATACAAGCGTATACGCGCTACCTGCGAGTCGCGCGACTACCCTTCCAATGGACGACCAGCCTTACGGTCATCCATGATAGTTGAGTCAGTGGGTTGCCCCATTGCTCTTAAAGGTTGATTCAGACCAACAGTCAAGTCACAGTCAGAGACGGTACAGTCAAGATCGGTTCTGTGATTTTCCAATGAAGCAATTCATACAGACGGAGCACGGTACTGTCGGTACGAAATTGGTTGGTTGAGTACTTTCTAGTGCTTCATTGTCCCGCATATTTACTGTGTTTACTGACAACGTAATGTACTATTGTGTTTTCAATTTTATCAATCAAAGGCAAAATAAAAATTAAATTAATTTTTTTTTAAATAACGCGGGCACATAAATTTGATACACCCTGTATATTGAGCTGTAAATATTTATTAGAATTTAGTTTGGATGTAAGTGGATTTCTCTTTTTAATGAGCTTTCCGATGAACCATTAAAGACTTTTGTGAATAATTAAAGTGAAAAGGACGATGCATTTAGATTTAAAATGAAAATAGATTGTTTATTACGAGAACTATAGAATCCACAGGTAGATGTAATTATCACTTTCTGGGAAAGTGGTTTAAAAAGGAAGTTTGGAATTTTAATATCTTTGTTCAACACGAGTAAATGTTGTAGAGTTTCCCCGAAAGTAATTAGGATGGTCGGAATAATTTTGAAAATGACTGTTTGCTTGTCGAATGGAAAAGATTGTTTCTGATTCTTGGCAAGTTGGAAGGGGAAAGGTAGTTTGAATGATTGAGAGAGTTTTAAAAAGAAGTCATTATGTTTTTGGCATCGCTGAAGAGCAGTTCGACGTTTTCGTGGATAGATAGTTAGCAAGTACCAGTGGCTGTTTGATAGTGGAGAATAGTGTTGAAAAGTGGAACGAGAGACAGATCAAATTGAGACGAAATACCTCTTTGATTCTGTATTATTGTGAGAAGGAGAGCAGAGAATTTTTGGAGTTTTGTTTGAATCGAGTACGTGTCAAAAGAGGCCCGGCTTGTTGGAGAATTGGTGCTAGTATGCTGATAGTTTTGAAGCTGGAGAACGGAGAGGGCTTTGATGAGTAGCCTTTAACATAGTCAACGAGGGAGAGCTGTTTTGGGTCACGAGAAGACATCAGAGTGAGTGAAGCAAAAGGTCAGTCAATTTATGTGAAAGATATTTTTATGTTCGGAAACTAAAATTTTGAGTAAAAAGCATATGAATTAAAATTTCAATATTTCTAAAAGTAAATAGGAAGTATAGCTAATCTTGCGAATACATAAATTTGTTTTGTTTAGTTTGTTTTACCAAAGTCATCGGGAACAAACCGATAAATTGTTTTTTAACTATAATAAATTTAGGTGGTAAAAATTTCATTCGGACATCTGTGTCCACAGGTTTTAGATTTGATAGATTTTAGAGTATTGATTTTGATAAATAAAAGACAATTCTGTATGTTTATTTTAATACTTTGCTTTATTTCTTTTCCCTATTTTATCCCGATTAGGATCAACTCAGAGATACTGAACCCACGAGAGAAGATAAGTATAACGTGAGATAATTTAGATTTTTTTAATAGTATATAAAGGCACCCTGAGATTTTTTATTCATTTTTGATGTATGATTTGCGACAATTAAATAATTAATCAAATAAATAATAATTAATATAAAATTAATAAGAATCAGATCATAACAGTACGTACCAAAAAATAGAAAATCTTCACGTTTTCCTAATATGCTGTAGTTTAATACAAGAAAATTAATATTTCAGTATTATTCATGAACAATATAAATCCAATTATGGAATTTTAATTAAATGTTGTAGTACGGCTCTGCATAAATGACGGCATTACGAAAATGGAAATTAAATTATTTTATCTCCATTGCTACAGGTATAGTGGCTTGTAGTCAAATAATGGAATTTCACATTTTAGAGCGTTCGCTTATTAAGGCTCACAAACATAAATAGTGGATTACGTCATTTTGTAGTTATATTCAAAACCGTATGGCGAAATTTCCGTCGAAATTTACGAACTAAATGATATGGAAATGTTGCCCTACGACCTTAAAATAACACCAGAGCGGAATCCAATTAATGAAAAAAACAGCAGGTAGTTGGTTTTAGTTTGAACTCTGCTGCAAAAAAACTGTGACGCTTTGAACGAAGCGAACAAAGCTACGAACTTTTATACGTCCAACAGTTGCCCATATGATTTTTTTATATTTTTTCATCCTACTTATTCTGTTACGAAAGTATATTCATGTGTACAGCTAGTTTCAAATCCAGTGGCCAGCAGTTCCACGAAGTAATATAAGTAAAGACAGCTATCTAGTGGAGTTGCAATATTAATCTATTTGAAAAGAATATTTTCAACGAAGACACTATTTTCGTTTATAAATTCTACATCAGATCGGTTCTTAGGTAGTTTTGTCTCCTAAATCCAAATCTGAAAACCGTATTTCGATATTTCGAACCATATTCGAGATAATCGTTAAATACGATCTAAATATTTCGAATCTGCCTTTCAAGCAGTCTACCGCCACTGTGATTAGGCTAATTCTGACTTACGGAGCTATTGCTTGGGTACCAAAAGTGCTACAGGCCACAGCGATCAACAAACTAAACCATAATAATTAGGGATGACTTGTCTAAATGTAACAAGTGCCATAAAAACATCACCAACTGCTGCAATGGAGTTGTTCATCGGCATCACCCTTCTAGACATATATATTAAAGAGTTGGCGCTGAAGACGATGATGCGATTGCTTTCAGCGGGTGCAAACTTTGATGTAGGAATGGGGCAATTCAGATGTCGTTTTTGGCGGGGTGAGCTGGAGGCGTTACCCCTGCTACGTTTATCTTCGACAAACCCTACAAAATTGAAACAAGACAACATATGGAGTCAAACGTGATAAATGCGTATTGCATATACACCGATGGTTCCAAAATGGAAGAAGGCTTAGGATGCGGGATATACTCCAGATCACTGAACCTTAGTATAAAATAGGGTATGAGCAAAATGCTACCGTAGTCCAGACTGAACTGGTTAGTGTGGTATGTTGATAGCCGCAAAAAAATACTTAACCACAAAAGGTATAGCCGGTAGCACCATAATAATCTACACAGATAGCAGACAAGCGCTACTAACCCTGAACAGCCCACGTGTCACATCATAACGTAGTGCCATGGGTCACTAGCCTAAGCTTTAGATGGTAACAACATTATCCTGGAAATAAATGCAACCGCATTGCTGACCAGCTAGCTAGGAAGGCAGCAGGCCTAAGACTCTTAGGGCCTGGTGATCTTTTTGGCTTATCAACTACAACAATAGCGGAAGTTGACAAATGTCACACCCCCCACGCAAACCGTGAAAAGATAGAAAGAAGGGCCAGGATGAAGACTTGCCAAGGTAGCACTAAGGAACCTTGTGAAGTCAGAATTAGAAAATCATTTTAGAATGACCAGGAAAAACCTACACATGACAGTTGGTTTTTTAAATGGTCATTGTCAACTTAGCAAATACTTCTCCACACACTGGGGCTAGTAGACACATATATGTGCAGGAAGTGTGAATGAGACGACGAAACTATCGAGTATGTCCTATGTGAGTACGCGTTCGGCGAGCCCTGGCCTACACCTGCCACATCAGAGAGATGACTTCTGGTTACTTTTCTTCCTTCGTGGAAATGACATAATGGACAATGAGCTAAGGATGACAGCTCCCTGGGAGGATGCACAATTGGTTAATTGTGTTCTAAGTGCTGTGAGACTTACCCTACCGTACCCGCTCTCCGTACTCTACATATACAGAAGTATAGGGAGTTATGTAGTCATATAATGGAATTTCACATTTTAGAGCATATGACGAATTTTCCATCGAAATTTACGAACTAAATGATATGGAAATGTTGCACTGCGACCTTAAAATAACACCAGAGCGGAATCCAGTTAATGAAAAAAAGCAGGTATGTAGTTGGTTTTAGTTTGAACTCGACTGCAAAAAAACTGTGACGCTTTAAATGAAACGAACAAAGCTACGAACTTTTATGCGCCCAACAGTTGACCTTTCTCCATTATATGAATTTTTTGATACTTTTTCATCCCATTGATTAAAGCACAGATGTTGTCTGTCTCCCACTTTATTTAAAATGTACCATGAAGATGCTTTAAAAAGATGGAAACACAAATGTAAAACAATGGGGATACCACTCGCCAGCACTATGGTATATATGCTCAATTTTGCAGACAACCAAGTGATAGTTGCTAAAGATTATCTTCTTCTTATAAAAATAAAAATGTATACCATTTTTATTCAGTTGCAATGCGAAAGCAAAACAAACTTATTTTTCACTTAGACTACGGAGCGCAGTCCAGCACTCTGAATCGACGATTTTCGACACTTATTGGAGTCTCATCGGAGAGACGTAGGCCTGCTGCTCCATACTCTGACTGACCAACAACGAGAGTTTATCCCCCACACCGCAACTGACGTGAATGGATTAGGTGACTAGCGTCATCTCGCAATTGAAACGTAAGGTAAAGTTTTCAATCCTAATAGCGACATTAACAATATTGAAAAATATTAAAAATATTACTAAAATATTTTTAAATTGAAAACTCATTGGTCAATTTCCCTGGTGACACCTCCAAGGCTTCTACAATATGCAAGCCAAATGAATGCCTGCAGTGAAGACAAAAGGGAAGGAATTCTACACTATGCAATTCACAACCCCCGTCTGCAGTTTGGTAAAGTTCCAACGAGAAATGGACCTAGTTACTTTATAGGAGTAATACTAATATAAAAATAAAAATGTATACCATTTTTATTCAGTTGCAATGAGAAGGCAAAACAATCTTATTTTTCACTTAGAATAGGGAGCGCAGTCCAGCACTCTGAATCGACGATTTTCGACTTTTATTGGAGTATCATCGGAGAGACGTAGGCCTGCTGCTCCATACTTCACGTCAGTTGCGGTGTGGGGGATAAACTCTCGTTGTTGGTCAGTCAGAGTATGGAGCAGCAGGCGTACGTCTCTCCGATGAGACTTCTATAAGAGTCGAAAATCGTCGATGCAGAGTGCTGAACTGCGCTCCGTATTCTAAGTGAAAAATAAGATTGTTTCGCCTTCGCATTGCAACTGAATAAAAATGGTATACATTTTTATTTTTATATTAATATTACTCCTATAGAGTAACTAGGACCATTTTCCGTTGGAGCATTACCAAGCTGCAGACGGGGGGTTGTGAATTGCATAGTGTAGAATTCCTTCCATTTTGTCTTTACTGCAGCATCCATTTGGCTTGCATATTGTAGAAGCCTTGGAGGTGTCACCAGGGAAATGTACCAATAAGTTTTCAATTTAAAAATCTTTTAGTAATATTTTTAATATTTTTCAATATTGTTCATGTCGATATTAGGATTGAAAACTTTACCTTACTATCTTCTTCTTCTTCGTTTTGTATAGACATGATTCTGTCTGTTTTTTGAATGTGCCTCTAGTAAGTTGTCGTTTCATCGTTTTCGTAGTCTTCCCACTGATCGTCTTCCTATTGGGCAACCGTCTCTCGCTGTCCTGACTACCATATTTGTTGTCATGCTAAAGATTATGACTTATAAATTTAAATTTAAACTATATGGTCCGAAAATTAATTGAAGAGTATAATATATTGGGTCTATAGAGCGTTTCACGTTATGAACGGAACGTTGCGTATATAGGACTACGTATTTCTTATGGGCGATGGGAGCGCGCCGATGCCACGCCGTCTGATTCGAATGAATCGTATATCGGAAATCTAGTAGCAACACGTGCCTGAGAGTTTTGGCAACACTGATCTGCATAAGCCAAACGTTCCGTACTTTACGTAAAATAAGGTATAGAAGTCAATAAAAAGAGAACCGAATAATTGTGCATCGTAGTATAACAAAAATACCTCATATATCGTCGATATAACTACGATAAAGCACAACCACGACTACAAATATTTAAGTATTATTATTTCGCGCGATAGAACATTAGACAAAGCCATAAGAGAAAGAAATACGGTAATACGGAAATCCATCAGCAAAGAAAATAAAAAAAGTATATGTGAAACTATAGTAAAAAGTATACAAATATATTATATAATATAAAATATATAGTAAAAAAGTATACTATACAACTGCAAGGTATGGCCACTGAAAATAAGAACACTGGCAATACTGAGAGCAACGGAAATGTATTTTTGGAGAAAAGCAGTTAGTAGGAAGATCTAAAAGAGAAAGGATTACCAACAAACGCATTAGAGAAATAATGGAAATCAAACTAACAATCACAGATGACCTATCGATAAAACAACTTATCTGCTTCGCACATGTAAAAATAATGGATGAATAACGCAAAAGAAATGCTAAAATTACAATCAGAATAAAAGAGAAAATGATTTAGATGGAGAAAAAGTTGGAGCAAAGGAATAGACAAAGAGCTGAGAAAAAGAAACATAGAAGAGGAACTATGGTACAACAGGATGATACAAACGTTACAAACCGACATGCAGTAGCAGGCTTGCCATGTCTAGGGGTTTTCCCCGAATCTAGGGATTTTTGGAGCTTCAGTGAGGAAAGGGATTTTTCGTGATTTATCTTTGAAATCTAGGGATTTTTAAAGTTTGGCATATTTTTTATATTTATTGCTGGCGCCACCTAGCACACAGTGATTAAAGATGTAGAATTCAGATTTAACGATACAATCTTTTTTTTTTATTATAGGTACATCACTGGGTAAATTGTCAAGGACAGTCCAAAAAAAGAATAAGAAGAAGAAGATAGAGGTTATTTTTGACAGCTGACAAATGACAACTTCTTCTTTTTTCTGATTTAACTGGGTAAATTGTCAATGACAGCCCCAAAAAAGAAGAAAAAGAAGAAGAATGACGTCATATAATATTAAATTGCTGACAAATGATAATTTCTTATTTTTTTATTCTATCACACACGGAATAGCAAACAATTTTTCTTTCTATTTTTCTTTTTCTTTCAATTTTCAGTTCTTGGGAACTGAGCTAGGGATTTCTAGGGGAATTTGAAGCTCCAGTCTAGGGAGATCCAGAAATTTCATCTGGCAACCCTGTGCAGTAGTAGTGTGTATTAAACTGCTTAAGCAATCGGGCAACATTGTCTATTTTAGTATTATTATTGTACAGCCAACTGCATTTTCTGCAGTTGGCATATAAAATTTATCATTACTAAATTATTCGTTTTTTTAATCTTTTAGAATTTCTATTCTCTGTTTAATTTTAGGGTTAAGTTTAACAATTCAGTATTCCACTTAATGTATTTTCAAGCTGTGCGGGAAACCACAGAACGGGAAATTTCGTTAAAATCCTACTTCACAATTAACGCTCGCATATACGTACATTTATATGATAATTTCACACAAAGCCAGCTCACACATTTCTGATTTTATTTTGAAATGAGTATGATGATCATTATGAACCGTTGCGAATTAATTATATTTACATCGTTTTGTGAAGCTCTTTTTGTTGAATTTTTTGTTTTTTAATCAATATTTTGCGAATTTACCACAGCTGTGGCACTGAACATGAACACGGTCTAACAATGAACGTCAAGAAAAGATTTAAAAATGATGAAAATTTATGAGAATATGGAAAACTCAAAGAAATAACGAGAATCTTTTCTTAAACGAGCCAATATCGAATGAGTAGACCAATATGCATATCTTGGAACAATGATCAACTCCAGAAATGATTACTTCCAGGAAATCAAAATCAGAATATAAAAGGCTAGAGCAAATTTTAACAAAACGAGAAGAATGCTCTGCACAAGAGATTTAAAGTTGGAGCTAAGAGTTCGGTTGGCTAGATGCTATAGTTTCTAGACTTTGTTTTATGGAATGGAAGCTTGGACCTTAAATGCGGCCTCAATGAAAAAACTGGAATCATGTGCTGGGGATGTACAGAAGAGTTCTTAAAATATTGTGAATGGAAGACGTCACAAACAAAGAGGTTCTGAGAAAGATGAGTAAAGAAATGGAAATCTTTAATACCATCAAAACAAGAAAATTGAAGTATGTCGGACATATTGCACGTGGAGAGAGGTACAACCTACTCCAATTTATTATGCATAAAAAGATTCATCTTTACTTAGATTTTTGAGTACTTGATACTGTCTTTCGGTCCTTTTTCTAGACGAAAAGTAAGTAGATACGTGACCATGTCCTTTCTGCTCCGTGCTTATAAAGCCGGGGATACGGGATGCAACCAGAAAGCAGTTTCTTAACGAAAAGTCTTAGATTTAAAATATTGTTTCTTATTTTTATTTCAGTTATTTTAATTGTTTAATTGTAGTAAACTTTGTATCTCAGACTTTTCGTCTTCCTCTTTTTTCGAGAGATGTCGCAGATTTGCCTCTCAAATGTGGAATTATTGCATTCGCGGTAATTTCCCTTAAATAAGGCAGACTCTTTGATGTTTGATTTAGAGTTGTGACTGCATAGCTCCACCGATGACGCCTGAGACGCAGAAATAGCTATCTGGAGATGGTGGTCCTACTCTGAATCAAATAAAAGCAAAAACAGCCTTTTCTCACTAACATAATTATTTATATAGGGTGTCCAATTTTTTTTAAATTAAATGAATTGACACAAAATAAAAATGTATGTAATTTATTTAATTCAAGGTACATTTTACTGCTGTCAAAGAAACAGAAAAAATGTTTATAGTACATTCTTTCACGGTTTTTGCTGTAAATTTTAAAGAACCGTATGGATTGACATGAAATTTGGCACACGGATAGCTAACATGTCAAAGAAAAAAGTGATATTGTGCCGATGTGTGCTTTTGCCATTGGGGTGAATTTCACCCCCTAGAGGGGGTGAAAAAATATATGTCCCAAATAAGTCCGGAAATGGATAAAGTGACTAATTCTAAGCAACTTTTATTCTATAGAGTTTTTTCACCAAGTCAATACTTTCGAGTTATTTGCGAGTGAATATATGTTCATTATTCAACAAAATGACCACGTTTTTAGATGGTTTTTCGCAAATAACTCAAAAAGTAAGTACTTTCTAGAAAAAAACATTCTTAGCAAAAATATAGGCTTTAAAAAACTGAAAAAAATTGTGCGTAAAGAAAATATTTATTTTTATTTTATAAAGAAATTTCTAGCATCAAAAGTATATTAGGTACGCCCAAAATAAAGTGGTGCCTTTTGTTTTGGCAAAAAAAAATCGGCAAAAAAATGAATCGTTACCGCTTCACAAGTTACTTTACTTATGTTGTATTTATATGATCTGTAAGTTTCATTAATTCAAAGTGCTTATTTTTGAAAAAAAAATGGTTTTAAAGTATATGTAATTTAAAAAAAAGTTTAATTTTGAAAAACATGCTTTGTTTCATTATAACTTAAAAATTGTCAGAGATACCAAAAATCTTAAGGAACAAAAAAGAGTCGGCTATGCTTTTCTGAATATTTTTTATTTTTTTGTTTTTCTGTAAGACAAAAACTGGTTAGGATTTGGTGTTTCTAAATTTGCATACACTCGTGATTAGTGACTCGTTCAAATCATTTTAACTGCAGCCCTTTCAAAAATAAAAACTTTGAACCAATGAGACCTACAGATCATATAAACAATACATATACGAGTAAAAAAACTTGTGAAGTGGTAACGATTAAGTTCATTAGATATGCTAATTAGGAGGTGATTTTCCCGATTTTTTTATCAAAACAAAAGGCGCCAACTTTATTTTGAGCGTAGCTTGTTTACTTTTGATGCTAGAATTTTTTTTATAAAGCAGGAATAAAGCTTTTTTTAAACACTTTAAAAAAGTTAAAATGAGTTTTCCCCAAAAAGTGCTACATTTTTTGATTATTTCTCATTGAAATATTCGATTTTAAATTTGACGAATATGAACCTATTTTTCATTAGCTATAACTCTGGTTCTGCTAGGTATAGAGCCCTAACGTATACACAATTTTTTTCAATTTTTTATAGGCTACATTTTTGGTAAGAATGTTTTTTCTAGAACATACTTACTTTTTGAGTTATTTGCGATAAACTGTCTAAAAACGTGTTTATTTTGTTCAAAAATGAACATATTCACTCGCAAATAACTCGAAAAGTATTGACTTGGCAAAAAACTCTATGGAACAAAAGTTTTTTAGAATTAGTCATTTTATCCATTTCCGGACTCATTTTGGACATATATTTTTTCACCCCTAAGATCCTTTCATGCCACACATCGGCACAATATCACATTTTTCTCTGACGTGTAAGCTATGTGTATGCCAAAATACATGTCAATCGAAGCGGTTCTTTAAAATTTAGAGGTTTTGCAATATTTTACCGTTAAAGAACGTACTATTATTTGACAAATAAATATTGCTTTTCGCTTAATTCAATGTTTAAGCTGCCATCCACCTTCTTCTTAGCATTTTGAACATTTAATTTAAACAAAAAGCAATTTTTCAAATAAATATTTTTTCTGTTTTTTGAAAGCAGTAAAATGCATTTTGAATTAAATAAATTATACACATTCTTTTTTGTGTCAGTTAATTGCATTCAAAAAAATTTTTTTGAACCCCCTGTATAAATAATGATGTTAATGTTTATATTACTGATAGAGGATTGAACAACCTTTCAAATGAGCTAGAACACGACCCCTATTCTCATTAAAAAAATCATCGATTACGTCATCACGCCTAGATGGATGACGTCACCAGTGTGATATATGTATATATGCCAAGAAATCATAATAGGGAACTTGCACATTTTTTTATTACATAATAATGTTAAATTTTGTTTAAAAATGAGATTTCCAAAATTTCACGCTTCAAAAACTCGTAATAACTTAGAAATATATATTTAAAGTCTTCTGCGGTATAAAATAGTTCAAACGACCCGTGACGTCACATAGTTTTACATTAGTTATTATTATGGTTATATTTCGCTGTGTCTAGGTACACGCTAACGTGTACGCAATTAAAAAAGTTAGGTACACGCGAATTAAGCTTCATCAAGCCGGTGAAGTCATTATTTAGCGTGCCCAGTGACTGTATATCTTGGTACACGCTATTTTGATATGTTTAGTGTTTGTTTGATAGAAAAATATTGTTAAGGGAAGGGAAGCAGAACTATCCAGATGTTTCAAACTTAATTGTAATAAATCAATGTATATATAAAAGTATATATTTAGGTCAGCAAAATAAATATATGTATTTAGTTGACATGACACGTAAAAATATTGTTAAAATAATTTTTATACGTAAGTTAATTATTATAATCAACTATTCTAAATGGGAAATAATTTCGACGTCCAAATCGGATGTCATTGTCAAAATACAAAAATTAGTCAGATTAAATAAATTATTACAAAAAAATTTTTACTAAGCAACAACATTTTTGTTTAATTTAATAATATTTTGTATTTTGAAAACGACGTCCGATTTAGACGTCGGAAAGTTAATAAAATCATTTTTTTAGTTAAATTGTGGCTTAGTTCCCATTTAGAATAGTTGATTACAAAAATGTCACAAGGAAATGGCTTCAGAACAAGTTAATTATTATTGTGAAAGCTTTAGGTCTTCCTTTTATTTTAATTTTGGACGGTAATACTATTTCACTTATAACTAAAAAAATATATATTAATTTATAGTCTCTTAACTTTTTCATACTGTTTTAAAATGTTGTTAAACTCATTAAAACAACTAAATAATTGTCCACACTGCATAGTTAATTTAAAAACAAACACTAAACAAATAAAAAATAAGAAATCTCTTTACTAATCAATATTAAGAGGAAACAGTAGCGATCAACAGGTAGCAAAAACGCGTTCCAAAATTGCGGCTGTAATTTTGAATATTTTTTCGACATATTTGGCACACGTATTCGTAATATAATAACGAATGCCGGTGCAGAGCCCAATTTGAAAAATATATTAATATGTGGAAATTACTCTATTATTAAATACAGTATTAAAAAAAGACCTGTACCGCCATTAAGAAGAACAAAAAAATACAGTTTCTTCAAATAAACTTTTTTATCCGATGCCTAGATTTTGTGTCATTTTGGAACTACTAAAATTTTTTATTTCATTAGTAGTTCCAAAATGACACAAAATCTAGGCATCGGATAAAAAAGTTTATTTGAAGAAAGTGTATTTTTTTGTTCTTCTTAATGGCGGTACAGGCTCGATTTTTTAATATTGTATTTAATTACAGAGTAATGTCCACATATTAATATATTTTCCAAATTGGGCTCTGTACCGCCATTCTTTATTATATTACGAATACGTGTGCCAAATATTTCGAAAAAATATTCAAAATTACAGCCGCAATCTCGGAACGCGTTTTTGCTACCTGTTGATCGCTACTGTTTCCTCTTAAAATTAAAGTGTAAACACTACGCCATTAAACAAATTCCAACACTCTGACACTCTAACTTTTTTATTTGCGTACACGTTAGCGTGTACCTAGACACAGTGTTGTATTTAGGTATATTCTTCTTCTCCTTCTTTAGTTTATTGGCCTCCACCCACTTGGGTATTTGGCCAGCTCGTCGTCGGGTAATAAAGGAAAAATATTTATATTCTAATGACATTTATCGTATGTCGTTGTAATAATATATACCAGTTTGTTGAGATTGGAGTTTGATACAGTTTTTGAAGGAAAGGAAAAAGGTTTACTATTGAAAATAAAACCATTTTGTAAAAGTAAAAATTTTCTATGAATAGTTCAAACGATCAAAAACACTTTTAACGTCACATAACTGTATTTTTTACTGACGTTTATAATGTCTAATTTAAAATTATATATACAATTGGTGTAGAATGTAAACATACAACGGTGTGACGTCACGACGCGTTTTGGGGTGGCTGGTATAAGTTGAATTTTTAGTCGTCTTTAGGGGCCAAACGAAAGACAAACAAAACTTTTTTATCTTTGATCCAGGTTCTAAATTATGTTCTGTTATGATTTATAACATTTTTTTCGAATTTAAAATTTTATGCAAGTTCCCTATTTAAAAATAAAAATCACCCTGTTTCAGGATTTTTTCTTAAAAGCGCTAGCTTAAGAAATAATTAATTTATTCCATACATTTGCACCATACTGTATGACTCTCAAGTGTTAATGCAGTATAATAAGATGCAACGCAGGTATACTCCTCGTGTATAGGCACTTGCGTTAAGAACACTTCAAGTCACGTCATGCCCTTAAATCCTTTGCACATACCTTTAGGCAGTATATGCATAAAATGAATAATTGTTTAACGATATTTTCTGTACACTCAACCCCTCAATTTAGCATACACCTTGCAGATTGTTATTAAAAGACCATTAAACTTGGTGAACCGAGTTACTAATAACACTGCAAAAGTTTTTTACACGAACTCTATAGTGGCTGATCCAAAAAGTTTTGTATAAGAAAATTTATGTATTTCTTAATTACTCAACTTTTTACATTAAATCTTGAAGTTGTTTTTGGCTAATGGTCTCAATTTAACTTTGCTAATAACTATGAATAAATTTGTCCATTATCTTTATTGCTGCTGTGTCTTCTTAAACGCTAAAAAAATATTTTTTTATAAATTTAGTTTGCAGACTCCTTAAACTGCCTTGATTTTGGTATTGTAATCGGTCATAAAATTAATGTGATATCACGCTTTTTTCTTAATTTTAACACATCTTGAGTTGTTCATAAAATGCTGCGATTTCTTCCTCAGGTTTGTTAACCGTTGGGGTATATAACTGTATTAAATTGAGTTTGGCAATGGTTTACTAAAGTTCAAGCATGATATTACATCGAAGTTAATAAATTCACTAAAGGGTCGTTGGTTTCTTTATTAGGAACAAGTAATTGGACTTCATAAGTCCTACGTTTTCACCCAAAGTAAGCGAAAGTAGAACTGAAAGTCGATATTTGAACGCTTCGTGTAACTTTGCGTCGATCGATATACGATTTCACTAATTTTGAGTCATTTTGACTAAACTTTGGTTCATCATTGTTTAAACAGAAATGACTTCAAAACAGAAACTAAAGATTAAAACTCAACTTTTCAATACGCTTCGATTGGTACATGTACTATTTCTGCGTCTCCTATAACGGCACTTCTGGTTAGAACTTTTTAAGCGGAAATGATATAAAAACCAAAACCAAAATTTTTTCTCATCTTACTAAGACACGTCGAATAATATATCGCTTATACTATTTCGGTGCCTTTAGAACAGTTTATACGGTTGCAACTCTAAAACCGGAAGTCCGATGTCAAATTTTTCATTTTTAATACCATCCTTGGGTTATAGCTTTCATTCGACACCTCATTTGTCATTCTATCTGTATTAATAATGGAGGAGTTGTATTTACAGACGGAAAGACAGATGAACGGAGAGTTGAGTTATGAAACCGGAAGTATATTATTTGTTCTCTTCTTGCGAAGTAGCGTCGAATAATATATCACGTGTACTATTTCGGTGACTTTAAAACAGTACTTCTAGTCGCATTTCTAAAACCGGAAGTCCTAGGTCAAATTTTAGCACATTTAGTACCATCCTTGGATTATAAGCTTTCATTCGACACTTCAATTGTTATTCTACCTGGTATAGTGACGGAGGAGTTATATTCGCAGTCGGACGGACAGACGGACAGACAGCCTAGGTCAAATTTCTCACATTTAGTACCATCCTTGCATTATAATACTTTATTTGGCACCTCATTTGTCATTCTACCTGGTAAAATGACGAAGGAGTTATATTCGCAGTCGGACGGGCAGACGGACAGACAGCCTAGGTCAAATTTCTCACGATTTATTTATTGCTTTAAAACCGGTTAAGATATGCAAATGAAATTTGGTGGATTTTAAGAGGTAGTTATTGCGCATTTTTGTAAGTATATACAATTAGGAATTTAATATTTACCATTGGCGCGCATACGGGTAATATAACCTTTATGTGCGCCGATGGTGAACATAAAAGTTTTATTTGTATGTCAAAAAATGCACAATAACTGCCTCTTGAAACCCACCAAATTTTATTTGCATATCTCAACCGGTTTTAGAGCAATAAACAAATTGTCTGTTTGTGAGGCAAATTTCAACACCCCGTATCTCGGCAACGAAGTATTTGCGGACATACATTTATAGAGCAAATTGTCATTATTTGTCATGCAGAATTTCCTCTTAAAGTTTGCCATACTTATTTAAAAATACCCCGTATAACTGAAAAACAAGGCTAGTTGATAAAATACCTAACTTTTTTATTATCCAACATAAGCGTATGAATCAAAAACGAGAACGTTAAGAAAACATGAGGCTAAAGTTGGGTGTTAATTTCAGTATTTTATAAGTGCTAGAATATTCCAAAGGGGCACACGAGCTTTGAGAAAAAATCACAGTTTGATTAGTACTCCCGATATACAATGGCAATTTACCTGTCTGCTTTTAGCCCATTTCTATCCAACTTTGGACATAGGCCCAGGGCCGTGCAGTGCTATGATGCGGTGAGGCAGTCGCATCAGGCTGCATCATAAGGGGGCGGCATAATCAGTAAAATCAAAATACATCAAAATAATCATAGGAATAAGATAGGGTGTGCAAAATAGAACACTTAAAAAATATCAAAGGGCGTTTTACGGGACCTGCGCATGCCACTCTTTAAACTTAGTTTTAAAAGTGAAGAAAGCGTCTTCTACAGAAAAAATAACCCTTTTTTTATTACACAAGAACTGTACAGTTTTTTCTAACTATACAAAGCGTTGGGAAGTTCCAAAAAACATATTTCACAACTCTAAAACCGTTGAGTGATACTAGATGGTCAAGTCAAATGGATGAATTGAAACATTCAAGGCTTTAAGATTTCAAGTTTGTGAAATATATGATACCTCATTCGAAATAATAGAAGTCAACAAAACTTAGAAATCAGAAACCAAAGTTAAAGCACTGGGATTAGCAAAAAATATTAAAAATTATAAATTTATATGCGGTGTAGTTCCTTGGCATGATATTTTATTTCATATAAATTCAGTCTCGAAGATGTTGCAACAAGTAACTATAAATTTGTCAGATTGTGTAAAAATGTTGTCAGAAACTATAGAAAAAAATGAAAAGTCACAGACAATCTGGCTATGACTTAACGAAAATTACTGCTAATAAAATTAAAGAAAATCTTGATATAAATTCGAATTTTCAGCTGAAAATAAAATTCGAACCAGCAGAAAAAAGCGACAATTTCATTACGAAAAATCTGTGGATGAGCTCTTAAGAGAGGAAGATAAATCATGAAAGGGTCGCCAATGTGAGTCCATTATACTATTGGATATAAATTAAGTCAATACTCGCAATCTTTGAGTTTGTATTTAATTGATGTTATAAAATGTGGAGCAACCGGTTTCGAGGCTTACATTTTCGTTGCCGCATCATCAGGCCCAGTACATAGTCTTCCATAAATTACAAACTATTTTATAATTCTATAGACAAAGCTTACATAGAGTCAAAATAAAATAATAATAACACATACAATTTTCTGAAATTAGATAAATCGGCAATATTAAAAAACAAGTTAATAAATTAAAACAAAATTAAAATAAAAAACAAAACCAATATATGTATTACAAAATTAACATAAATTGCAAATTAAACATACAACATAATAAAATACAAACATAGTAACTAATAAGTTGTGTCACTAAGAATTTTATTAACACGGTATCACCCTGTCTCGGTAGCTAGTGGTGAAAGAAGTCTTTCAAAATTAAAAATTATTAAAAATTTTTTACGAAGCTCCATAAGACAATCAAAACTAAAAAATTTAGTACCCATTTCAAGAGTCCTCACTAGCTGCTACTTTAGACTACACCAATCTGACGAATTTACCAAAATTATATTCAGAAGGATAAAATTGAAATTTTTGTAAATATTATTTGCATTTAATAAAAATAAAAGTCAAGTTTCAATAATATTTAAGGGGCGGCATTTCGAAGACTTGCATAATATTGAAAAGATGTACCGCACGGCTCTGCATAGGCCTTGCCCAAATATTTCCATATCTGTCTGCCCTTGGCTGCGCTTTTCCAGTTAGTTCCTGCAGCTTTTACAATATCGTCCTTCCATCGCATCTGAGGTCTTCCTCTTCTTCCTGTCCACAGTCTATAGTTTTGTATTTCAGCATTCCATCTGTTATCTTCCTGTCTCGCATTGTGTCCCGCAAATCTCCATTTTAACCCTGTTATATGTTCAAACATTTTTTACTTTTGTTTTCTCTCTTATCCATTTGTTTGATTTTCTGTCTTGTAGTTTTATTCACAACATGGATCTTTCCATTTTTCTCTGAGTTATTTCAATTTTGTTTATGTTGGCCTTTGTTAATGTCAATGTTTCTGAGCCATACGTCAGAACAGAAAGGATGCATTGGTCAAATACATGGGTTTTTAGGTACTGTTGTATCTTTGTGCTTTTTGGTATCCATCTTAACTTTCCAAATGCTGCCCACCAATTTACCTGTCTAGCAACAATATTATTACAGCAATAATGCTAAAGAATAAGGCTATAACATATTAAAAAAATCACTTAAATCGGACAACAAATTTAGGAAATTCGAGACATTAAAAATTACCAGTTTAAGGTGGGGCGTTAATTTCTGGGAGAAGTGAATTTTTGATTTTTCGGTATTGTTGTCTCTAATGTATTGTCTTATTTTTTTACTTACTAGTTATTATTCCAACAAAGCCCACATTTAGATGTAAAAAAGAACTAACGCGAGAGTAGCTCAACATCGCTTTGAAAATTTGGCGAATGCACTTTCAGATTTACAAATTTCTTCAGATAAAAACAAACTCTCCACCATTGTGACTCTCCCAGTGGCATTTGAAACGCAGCGATATCTTACATAAAAGACGAGTGACTAGAGTTAGCTTCGGACTAGAGTTAGCTTCAAAAGGACATGTAAAGGATTTTTAAAGCGAGGAAGAGTAGAAAAATATTTAGATTTTATAGTCGAGGAAATGAAACTGAAAAAATGGCAAAACCTCGCAATTTTTTCGTCCAGCATCGATTTATACAAAAATTTGAAATTAGGCTCATTTCACCATCTAGTTCATTTTCTATATTGAGCCATTGTACGCTTTTGGTTTTTTAAGGGTGAAAACTACCCCTAACTACATAATGATTGTTTTATGCTTTAAGATATACTAATATAATATTTCAACCCTTAATATATAAAAAATTTACTTATCTTAAAAGAATAATTTCTGCTTGCATTGATTTACATAAAAATTTGAATCATCCCACCATGTACTTTATATGCTATATCATGCTCAAGGGCGTTGATTATTTTTAGGGGTGTAAACTACCCCTTATTGTCAAAAACTATATAAAAACATTGTAAACTTTAATATGGGTAAAATTTGGTTTTGATTGGTTAAATAATGATTGTTTTATGCTTTAGGATATAGCATCATAATATTTCAACCCTTAGAAACTACCCTTAATAACATTACAATTTTTATAAGTAGATAATTGAATAGATCTATATAGAAAAAAAGTAAAATTAAAGAATTACAGAAACATTTATTTACACAAGAATACGAATTTACAAATATGCACAAATACAAAAACAAATAGTTTTTTAGTCATCTTCCAGTATACGAATCGGTTCTGTGGTATTATGTACATACCTACATTGAAAACGCTCCATAAGCGGACTATTCGAATTTTTCGAAAAGAGAAATTCGTTTTATAAACATAGCTCCTTAATTTTTAGCGATAAAAAGTTTTTTCAAAAATTATTTTGTAGTATTTTTGAAGAGCTATAAGACTGTATTTATTCAATTTCGTAAGATCCCTTAGTTTTTAATTGGGGTTCGAATTAAAAGGTTCGAATAAGGGGGTGTTGGCTCGTAAATAGAGGTTTCAACAGCTATATCTCGCTAACTGTTCACTGTAATTAAAATATATGTACAACATAATTTTAGTTATTGACAAAGCTACAATTTAGTAATGTATCATTTTTTTCGTAACTCCAGTATTTTAGGAGATTTTTTTAAGTAAAAGGTAAAAAATACGAAATTGCAAAAATCAATTTTTTTTAAACTCCAACTTTTCTAAAATTAGGCCTTTTAAATAGGTCAAACTTCTTGGGTGTATTGATAATACAGATTTACAAGGAATTACAGAAAGGTTAAGACCAATTTTTAATTAGGAGGGTAGTTAGGGGTTTGTTTTCACTGATTTTTTCGTAGAGAAAAGCAGGAACCGACATTTTTTTGATCATGAGTCGCTTAATTTTTATGCTAGAAACTTTTTATTACTATTTTTTGAAAGATCTAATTGTATACTTAAAAAAACATTCTTCAAATTTTTCTCAAAAATCCAAAGTTTTCCTGTTATTTGGCTTTGAACGTTAAATATTATGCATTTGACGAAAAAAGCTAACTTTTAACATGCCGTATCTTGGTTTGCGTTAGTCTTAAAGATATTATAGAAAAAGAATTTGATTTGTGTTACTAAAAGATACAATTTTGATATCTACAGGTTTTTTGATTAAATGCATATCTTTCGAAGTATTCTCAAAAAACCCTCTAAAGAAGTTGATTTTTTCGTCGAAAAACTATTACGTTCAAGCACGAATAACTCGAAAAATATTAGTTTTACGAAGAAAATGTAAAAAACAGTGTTTTCTTAGAATTACTTTTTACATCGATTTACATAATTAAAGTGTGATAAAAAATTAACACCCCCAAGATGGGGTGGCAACCACCCCCAAGATGGGGTGGCAACCATCCCCAAGGTTTTAGCGTATAGCGGCATGATATAGAAAATGATCTTTGGACTATTCCCTACCTTCTGTGAAAATTTCAAGTATATCCATGATGGACGAAAAAATTGTGAGCCAAAATGCTTCATTTCCTCGACTATTACAAAAAATATTAAAACTGAAACTGGATTATAGAAAAAAGCATGTATTTTAGATGATTCAATGAACGATTTTTCACAGATATATATTGTGGAATATATACATAATGGACCAAAAGTCTGAAAACGCCCAAATATCTCTTCAATGGTCTTAAAATGAAACTTCCCAGTTCCAAATATATTTTGAAGTAATTCAATATACATAGAATGCTGTGATTTTGACAGTAATTCATAAAACTAACAATAGCTTATAGTCCAGAAAGCCACTGCGCATCCGCTAGGAAAAATTTTCTAATTCGGATTTTTTGCACAATCTTATTCAAAAAGGACTCCTTTTAACAAATTTGCATGTTGCCAGAACCAAAAGGTGGTCAAACATTTTTTAAACGTTTTTTTTTTGTTTTTTTCCTAAAATAATTTTTTTTGCATGGAAAAAAGTTTTTTTAGGTTTCTTGGATCATTCCAAACAGAAAAGGTCTTTAGTGACTTTTCTCTAAAATTGATAGTTTTTGACATATAAGCGATTAAAAATTTAAAAATTTCAAAATCGGCCATTTTTAACCCTCAAAAACTATGTGAAAAACTGAAAATTTGAATGTTGCCAAGGTAGGTAGATATTCTTTAAACATCGATTGATGAAATCCCGAAGAGTTTTTTGCAATACAATTTTCAAAATTCCTTTGTTTTTTAATTGTTAATCAAGCGTGCGCGACACTATTTTCCACCGACAGTATGGTGCAAATGAAAGGAATAAATTCGTTATTTCGTAAACCGGTGACTTTAAGGAAAAATCCCGAAACAGGTCGATTTTTATTTTTAAGTTATGATATTGTGGCATATATGGTATACTAGTGACGTCATCCGTCTGGGCGTGATGACGTAATTAATGATTTTTTTAAATGATAATAGGGGTCGTGTGGTAGCTCATTTGAAATACTCTTCAATTATCTATTCAGTAATGTAAACATTTACATAATTATTTATACAGGGTGTCCTTCTACTTCTTTTTTTGTCAAATAATTTAATTTAATAAAAAAATTTTGGACACCCTGTATAAATAATTATGTAAATGTTTATATTACTGAATAGAGAATTGAAGAACCTTTCAAATGACCTAGCACACGACCCCTATTCTCATTTAAAAAAATCATCGATTACGTCATCACGTCCAGATGGATGACGTCACTAGTATACCATATATGCCACAATATCATAACTTAAAAATAAAAATCGACCTGTTTTGGGATTTTTCATTAAAGTCGCCGGTTTACGAAATAACGAATTTATTCCTTTCATTTGCATCATACTGTCGGTGGAAAATAGTGTCGCACACGCTTGATTAACAATTAAAAAACAAAGGAGTTTTGAATATTGTATTGCAAAAAAATCTTCGAGATTTCATCAATCGATGTTTAAAGAATATCTACCTGCCTTGGCAACATTCAAATTTTCAGTTTTTCACATAGTTTTTGAGGGTTAAAAATGGCCGATTTCGCAATTTTTCAATTTTTAATCGCTTATATGTCAAAAACTATCATTTTTAGAGAAAAGTCACTAAAGACCTTTTCTGTTTGGAATGATCCAAAAAACCTAAAAAAACTTTTTTCCATGCAAAAAAAATTATTTTAGGAAAAAACAAAAAAAAAACGTTTAAAAAATTTTTGACCACGTTTTGGTCCTGGCAACATGCAAATTTGTTAAAAGGAGTCCTATTTGAGTAAGATTGTGCAAAAAATCCGAATTAGAATATTTTTCCTAACGGATGCGCAGTGGCTTTCTGGACTATTAATGTTTATTGAAAAGTTTAGTAAAATAGATTGTCATCGTAATCATGCAATCTCTTCCGTCCTCTGCTAGACATAGATCACTCCCATTTTTCGCCATTCTGCATGATTCTGTGCGACTTGTTGCCATTTCTTGAACATTCGTTTAATGTCGTCCATCCAGCGTGTTGGTGGTCACCCTTTGCTACGTTTGTGTTTTCTTCGCCAGTCAATTAGTTTTCTAGTCCATCTTGAGTCTTTTAGTCTCGCTAAGTGACCTGTCCAATTCCATTTCAGCTTGGCTATGCGTTCAACGACACCAGTGACACCTATTCTTTTCCACAGATCTTGGTTCCTTATTTTGTCTTTTTTTGTCTCGCCGAAAATCGATCTTTCCATGCGCCTTTGTGCCACTCGCAATTTTTTGCTGTTGTTTTTGTGAGCGTCAGAATTTCTGCTCCGTATGTCATAATAGAAAGAACACATTGGTAAAATGTCTTCCGTTTCATAGCTATCGGGACGTTGCTCTTAAAGATGTCCCTCTTAGTAAACCATACACCGCCCAATCAGGTGTTATTTGTCGTTGAAATTCACAGGTCTGATTATCCTTTCTTATTCTGATTGCATGACCGAGATATATTAGATTGAGAGGCAGCGCTGAAAAATCTATTTGAATTTACTCGGTGTAGGAAAGTTGGTCGAGAACACTTCGTCGACGGAAATTTGGTCGACAACATTTGGTCGACAAACAGTTGGTCGAATGCACAATTCATCGAATGGACAATTCGTCGACGAACATTTGATCGAATGGAATTTTCGTCGACAAACTGTTATTTATCTTTAGGATAAAGGGATTAATGGTGACAAACGACGGGTAACTGGAATATTGTATTATACATTTTATTTTTTTGGGGGTTTATTAATTTTGTTCCTAAACCTTAATTATTTTTACAAACGACGCCGACCGGTTGTTGGTTTTTATTTTGTTAACTGGAATATTGTATTGTACCTTTTATTTTTTTTTTGGTTTTGTTAATTTTTTTTAAATCTTAATTATTTTTAAATTTAATGAAAAAATTGGCTGCGGTGGGAGAGTAGACAGCAAATATAAACCGATATTTTAATGAGTGATGTTGTACCGTTCTTCTTTTTGGTGTCGGCGTACTTGCGAACGGAGCATTTCCAAACAAGTCAAATTTGGGGGCACTTGCGGACAAGAAGAAATATGCGAGATGCTGAGGTCAATAAATTGTTAGGGAATCGACGCAATTCCGTACAATGTTTTCGACTGCAATAAACTTTCTTTCTAGACGAAGCTTTCTTTGTAAACCTTAGAACACTTAAAATGCAACATTTAAAAGACTGAAAGATCATTTTTATACAAAAAAAATTCAAGACGATTCTTGTAAAAATGAGCCATTCATGATGCGCCAAAAGTGGAGGGTTTAAAAGTTAAGCGATTCTAACCATCTTGATTTTATTATCAAAAACTTAATTCTCAACTGCACATTATTTATAAAAGTCGCAATATCTTCTATTCTAATCAACGGAAATTGATGATCTTTTTGAAGTGAATACTTCTTATCGCTTGGTATGGAAATTTGTCGCCAAATACTAAATTCGTATTTGGCGTTATAAAAAAATCGTGACGCGAATGGTAAGCGTGCGGTATACCTTAATGTACATATTTATATTACACTGTAATATACACTTATTCGAACTTTCATAGTATGATCCTGAATTTTCTACTGTTTGACTGGTTTCAGGGTAATTTATTATAAAAACATGTGTGTCGTATCTACTATAATTTTTGAAAAAATGTTTAAAAGTGATTCGCCCAATTTTTAAATATAATAAAATACTCACTTATTTCAAATTATACATGATCTAGAGACAAAACCTTGAGTTGATCTATTTTGAAGTCTATAAAATGGAGAAAGTCCCCAAAAACCCCCTAAAAAAACTGTTTTCCGGATCTTTCAAGATGGCCCAGCTGACGGAAAAATCTGAAAAAATCAGATAGATAGTGTTTGATAAAATACACAAAATGCAAAAAAATTGGACTTGATGCAGCCATCTTCAAAAAAGTTATGTTTTAAAATTATAAAAAAATTGAGTTTATGTACACTCTACCGACGACTCCATAAAAAATGGACATGTTTTGTAAAAGCCTCAGCTACAAGTGTGATTTTTTTGAAATTTTTAAATCAATTTCAGCCCAACTAAAAAACAATAAATCAGAAAATCTAAGTTTTTGGCTCTGGGGCAGGGGTAAGGGGGATGGCGAGCTAAAGATCCGCGTAATCTCATTTTTTAATTGCATAGAACATAAAAAAATGAAGAAAATTGAATTCTGGTAGTGAGGGCATTTTGCCTATCTTAACGGGTGGTATCCTTTGCATTTTCTATCGTAAAGTGTCAATGGAAAAAATAATATGTATTTTAATAGAAGGGACTCAAAAATGTAAATGTCATTATGTGGCATTGTAACAAGTTATTTTGATTTAGAACAAGTTTTTGATCAAATTTTATAGTGTAGAAAACGTTAAAATACCGTTTTTACATTTTCCTCTATTCCCAAAATACGTCATAATCGATTTGGCTGAGAATTTGCTCACAGATAGCCAAAACATAGTACCTTAAGTAGTTAGAAGGATTTTAATTATATTACAATACTAAAAAAGTTACATGCAATAATATCAGACTCAAAAGTATATTAGTCCAGTCGGGATAGCATTTGGCCTTGCATGCCGAGCTGCCCAAAATTTTATTTTTCTAATTTTTAGGGGGGTTAATAGTAGCCTAAATTTAAAATCGCGAATGAATTCCTCCGTTACGTTAGCCGCCATCTTGATTTTTTTTGGAAAAGGAGAACCGTTTTTGTTCAATATCTCCACGATTTTTATCTTTGCGACAAAAATGGTAGGAACTGAAATTGTTCCAAATAAATCGTATTTTTATTACAATTTCTTTTTAACAATTTTTGTCGTGAGGTCGATATTTTCCGAGTTAATTGCACTTACAGTAGACGCCCATATTTTTGACTATGATATTGCATGTAACTTTTTTGGTATTGTAATATAATTCAAATCCTTCTAACCACTCAAAGTCCTATGTTTTGGCTATCTGCGGGCAAATTTTCAGCCAAATCGATTATGATGTATTTTGGGAATGGAGTAAAATGTAAAAAACGGTATTTTACCGTTTTCTACACTATAAAATTGTATCAAAAGCTTGTTTTGAATCAAATGAACTTATTATAATGTCATATAATGACATTTTTGAGTACCTTTTATTAAAATATCAATTTTTCCATTGATACTGAGAGAAAATGCAAATTTGTTAAATAAATACCAAATCACTGTAAAATCGCTTAAAATAACATTTTGAGAAAAAAAAAGAAGAAGAAGATTTTTCGACCTTAAACCTCTTATTTTTACGTCCCGCAGAAGCTATATACCGAGTTTCAGAAAAAACGGAGTTAAAAAGTTATTTTGATCCAAAATTGAGTGATTTGAAATGGAATCACCCTAATACAATATTCCAGTTCACAAAATAAAAACCAACAACCCGTCGGTCGTTTGTCACCATTAATCCCTTTATCCTAAAGATAAATAACAGTTTGTCGACGAAAATTCCATTCGATCAAATGTTCGTCGACGAATTATCCATTCGATGAATTGTGCATTCGACCAACTGTTTGTCGACCAAATGTTGTCGACCAATTTTCCGTCGACGAAGTGTTCTCGACCAACTTTCCTAGACCCGAATTTACTAAAGCTAGATTTTTCACAGTTGATTACCGTGAGTGTCTAGAGAAACATGCTGCGGTCGGTCAAGCGAAACGTAGAACAGGGGTTACTGAGAGGGTATCAAAGTTGCTTTCCTACGAAGGACATTAAATCCATTTACTAAGGCTGAAAATCAGTACACACATTCTAAATTAAATATAAATAGAAGTTATTACAGTCGGTCAGCTGTATGACGGGACAGAGCCGGTCGGTCGACCCCAATAGTCGATTGAGGAAATGAAGCATTTTGGCTCGCAATTTTTTCGTCCAGCATGGATTTACTTGAAATTTTCACAGAAAGTAGAGAATAGTCCAAGGATCATTTTCTATATCAGGCCGCTATCATACACTAAAACCTTGGGGTGGTTGCCACCCCATCTCGGGGGTGGGAATTTTTTATTACATTTTAACCATGTAATTCGATGGAAAAAGTGATTCTAAGAAAAAAATGTTCTTTAGCTCTATAGAAAAAGCTCTATAGAACAAAAGTTACTTAAAATTAGTCAGTTTACCCATTTCCGGACTTATTTTGGACATATATTTTTTCACCCCCAAGAGGGGGTGAAAGTCACCCCCAGAGCAAAAGCACACATCGGCACAATATCACTTTTTTTCTTTGACATGTAAGCTATACGTATGCCAAATTTCATGTCAATCCAAGCGGTTCTTTAAAATTTAGGGCAAAAACCGTGAAAGAATGGACTAATAACTTCTTTAAGAAGTTCAGTCTATTCAGTCTATTCACTCTAAAGCGAAGGAAAATTTCCAAGGACTCACGTTTTAATGATGTTTCTCCATATTTGATTTCTGTTCGTTTACAAGGTAAATAAGCGGCACATTTCCAATGCAAACCTAGTCCCATTTCCTGTAAATACACATCCGCGTTTAATGAAGTGAACTGAATAGTTTGAATACTCCTTTTGTTTGCTAATATATTATCATCTACTAGTGGAGTGTTTATTGGTGAAATGCATACACCGAGGAGTGTTTAATCGAATACATGAATACAGAATTAGGATTTACACATTGTTTGTAAATATACAGTGTAGGTACCTGAACGTATCAGTAAAATACGAAAGGAAAAAAAAAGAAAAATAAAAGAGTAAGAACAAATATTTTTATTATTATCCAGATTTAGCCATCACACTCCTTCTAAGGGGAAAATTGACTCATCCCAGATACCTACGGTATCAAAAGGATTGAGCTCTGATGGGACTCTTTCCGTGTTATCGAGCCCTAGGTGACTTGTAATGCAGGTGTATCTCCCAAAAATGTTCGTAAACTTCTGGCCGTCATGAGTAGTACAGCTTTCTGCATGGTCTTATAAAGATGTTCACTCAGACCCAGCTTTTGTATGCTTTCGAGGAGGGTCTTCGGAATGACTCCAGTAGTAGACATAATAATCGGTATCGTCTGGGTACTTTGCATTCTCCATTGCCTTCGTATTTGAATTTCCAGATCTCTGTACTTGGCGATCTTTTCAGTAAATTTACTACGTAGATTATTGTTGTTAGGTATCGCCACATCAATTAGTGTTGTTTGTCTTGTTAATTTATTAACAAGTACGAGATCTGTCCCAGTATAGCTTGTAGTTGCCATCCTCAAGCATACTCTCAGGGACGTATTGATAATATGGGAGATGGCCCGTTTGGAGAAGTCCCAGCTTGATAGCTATCTCTTGATGAAGGATTTTTTCCACTGCGTCATGCCGTTCCTTGTATTCAGTTGCAGCAAATCCCTGGCAGCCCCCTGTAAGATGTTGGATGGTTTCCTGGGTTTGACATCCACATCGGCATTTGTCGTTTTGGACCTGAGGGTCAGATGATATATTTCAGATAATTTTTGGTTGGTATAACCTGATCCTGAATGGCCAGTAATGAACCCTCCGTTACAGGGAACATCTTTCCTGATGTCAACCAATAGTTCGACGCTGTATTGTCGACATAGTCTTGGCTGACCTCATTGGAATGTCGCCCGTGGAGAGGTTTACCCGTCCAGGTGCGCATTTTTCGTCTTTAGTGAGGTGGTTTATGCACATTTCTGGTTCCCTCAGTTTGATCGGTGTTGCGTCATCTACTGCGCAAATAGCGCGATGTAAAGTAGATGTCTCAGCTTGCATCTGAAAATAAGTCTTAAATTAGCAATTGCTCACCTATATCCATGAGGCCTCTTCCTCCTAGATTCCGTGGTAAAGTTGTTCTTTCAACTGCACTTTTAGAATGGTGTTATTGTGCCTTTGTGAGGTGTGTTCTTACTTTTCGCTGAAGATTCTCTATGTCCGTTTTTGTCCACTTAACAATGCCAAAGGAATAGCTGAGCGCGGAACATGCGTAGGTGTTTAGTGCCTTAAACAAATTTCTACTGTTATAAGGTGTGAACGAAGCAGCTGCTTTACCCTTCGTATAAACTCAGTAGTAGGGATGGGAAAAACCTACCGGTTATAACCTAAAACCGGTTTTTTACTCCACAACAATCGGTTTTGTTTTTTGTCCCGGTTATAACCGGTTTTTTCTTTTAAAAGCAATAACCGGTGAAAAACCGGAGAAGTGAAAAACCTCTGGAAAAATTAATAAATTCACAAAAAAATGGATTTTTTATATATTATGGGATCAATATACTATATTAATCCATCCTCAGAAAAACGTCTATAGGCTGATATAAAAGCATCTATAAGCTGTAGACAGATAGTACATACATGTATATTATTCTTCAAACCTAATATTGGCAAGACGATGTACATGGATGTGACTAATGTAGATCGACTGTCTTTTCATCAGCGTGCCAAAATATTTTTGAAGATATTCTTCTTTAGCGGCGAATCGATTGAGGGTAAAATTGTACATGAACCACGCGCCTGCGCACACTGACAGTATGTAGTTCATTGCTAATCTTTCAAGATAGGTATGTATGTATCTGTAACCGTGCAAATAAGTCATTAAAAGAATATATTAGTGGTTTTAGGAAATGTATTATTTATTATAATTCTTATGTTTTTGGATTTATGTTTCCCTGTAGTAAAATAATAAAACATGTAGGCATAACATTTTTACAGTTTGTCGCCGTGTTGAGTAATTATATCCGAAACTTACGTGTCAATTCAAGTGGCTCGATGGCGTAGTTGGCAGAGCGGTGGGACAGAGAACGGAAGCACACGGAAGGTCGCGGGTTCTAATCCTGGACGATTCATACTCTTTTTATTTTTCGTTATTTTAATAAAAAAAAATTGAAAATGCTATATAAGAAAGTTAGTTTAATTTTTAAATAAAATACAAATAACCTGTTAAGTATATTTACTTCGTTTAAATTACCTATATAATAGAAGAATATCTTCTTACGTGCGTACAAAAGATAACGAAAGGTCAAATCCACGACAAAGAAACCCCAATAAAGCGGGTGATAAACTACATATACCTCGGCACCATAACGAATGAAAAATGGAACAACAACCAGGATATAAGACAGGAATAAAAGCCACAGCCTCGCTTTTGGTACCAAAGTAAGAATGTGGCCATCTACGTCTTTTCTATCCTTTTTTACGGTGCTGAATCGTAAATCTTGAACGAAGATACGTGCAGAACATTGGAAACATTTGAGATGTTTCCATATTGGAAAATACTTAAGATCTCGTGTACTGACGAGTTAACGTAGAATAAAGTCCTCAGAAGAATAAAAAATATCCGGGACCACTATCAAATCTCCAAAACTACAATATTTTGAACACATTATGACAAATGAATACAGATATGCTCTGCTACAATCCATCCTTAACCGTTTATATATTGATTGATTATCTTGGTGTCAATATATTCTTTCAATAGTATCAATATCGATAATATCGATATTGATTCGAATGGATTATCGCAAAATAAAGTGCAATGTAAATTTAACATTGTAACCTCTAATGCATATTGGCTATTAATTAAAAAAACCGAACACCGATTTTTTTAATAACCGGTTTTTTTGACCGGTTATAACCGCCAGGTTAAGCCGTAAGTAATAAAAACCGGTATAACTGAAAACCGGTGTTTTGTCAACAACCGCCATCCCTACTCAGTAGTTATCTCAGTTTTCATTTGCTTAATATGGTCAATTTTCCGCGCTTGCTTTACTCGTTTTTATTATTATTATTATCCCGGTTATTTGTAGCATTCCTCGCTTTCCGTTTCCCAGTTTCCAGCTTCGTCTCCGACGCTTCCTTTCCGACAGTGCCTTCTGAATGCCGCCTAGCCAGGATTGTTTCGGCGTTCCTCTTTTCCTTCTTTCCCTTGGCGTCCATATTTTTGAGGACGATTTCTGGAGTGGAAATCGAAACGTCAAAACATTAGTTAATTACAAAATGTAATTCTCATTACACCAATAATCCCATATAAACATAATACTTAAATTGAAAATCAAGTCACGCGTTTCCTCAAATTGTAAGAACCTGCTGTTTTCGTTACAGCAATATTTATCTTCCATTAAGTACTTATATTTTAGACAAAATTCTTTGACATACCCTCATCAATTTCGCTTGTCACCGAACAAATTGGTAATCAGAAGCTTGTTAGCTTGTGCCCCAAGGAGAAGAACTGCTAAATTTAATTGAGAAAAATGCAGAGTATTAATTATACAAGTACGTTGTCATAAATCCAAGCCGGGGTTGTAACGTCATTTACGTAAAATTGTAGGTAAAATATGGCACTAATCTGAGTTTAAAATATATGTAATTTATTTCTTTCTTTACAAGGTTGTAATTTACAAGTATTTTACTTTAACTTTCGGTAAACGTACTGCAATAATCATCGAGTATACAATAACAATAAGTTATAGACTCGTTTTAACACAATTCTTAAATAATCTTTTTTTTTTATTGGTACCCCACTTTGCTTATTTATAGTACGCCTCAGCGTGTTTAGATTTAACTTTCAAAAACGCGCGTGTTTTAAAGTTACCATGGCAATATCAACAGCTTTAAATATTGATCTGATCTGACAGGAATACATACCTTGTAACGTCATAGATAAAATATGAATAAAATATTGCTAAAAAATGTTTCAAAAGCTTTATTCAAATATTTGAAAATCTTAATCTTTTAAAATTTTAAATGAATGTGAAAAGTACTGTAAATAAATACTTGGTTCCGCATGATTCCGCGGAACCAGGGTACCTTTGCTTTTTTTTCTAATTTGATGGGGACATTTTGCACTACACAAGTACACAATAAATAACTTTTTAATAAATTTTTATTTTGGTGTAGGTATGTACTTATAAATAAAAACGAAGAATACCTATTTATCAAAAAATTTGAAAACAAAATTTATTAACAGACAGGTAACACTTTTGTAAGGTTCTGTACTTGTTTTATTTACCTGCTAAAACCGAAGCCCTGGTTTCAACACATGTAAAGAATAACCGACTATACCTTCTAACTCAAAAACTTATATTTATATCAGCACGTTCCATGGATTAGTTGTAAACTAGAAAGTTGTAAAAATTTGGAAATTGACGCAGTCATTGCAAGTTTTATACGGAGTGTTATAAAAATAATCCCAGAACAATAAACTTGATGCTCCTTTTGTTCGTATTTATAGCATCATCATTCTTTAGCTTTTACTTTTAAGTAATTCTTGATAACTGAAATTAAATTCTAAATATAAACAAAAGTGAGGACAACTGAACTAACAGGTACGTATCAGAACTTCCGTCCTTCGTGTGTGGAAGCAGTCAGTAAGTTGAATCAGTACAGTTTGAAATATGTATATGTATTGTTACTGTGGAACGCTTAGATAAATTTTGAACATCTTTGACAACAAAATACTTGGATCACAGAATATATCCTGGTGTATTTTCTGATTAGATCTTCCATAAATAATAAACAATAAATAACTTTTTATTAATTTCACGTCTTAAATCAATTACATATCAAATACACTATCAAAATTATTTAATAAACAACTCAAAATATTCCTAAAGCCGTCATCATCATTCTCTTTGCCTTATCCCTATGCTGGGTCGGCTTCCCTAATTGCATTTCTCCATACAATTCCATCTTGAGTCATATCAATATTAATCCCCTTTACCAACATGTCCTGCCTAATCGTCTCCCCCACGTCTTCTTTGGTCTTCCTCTCCTACTCCTTCCAGGAATCTGCACTTCAGCAATTCTTCGTATTGGGTGATTGGCGTCTCTACGTTGAACATGACCAAACCATCTCAACCTATGCTCTCTCATTTTGGCATCAATTGGTGCCACACCTAGACTTCCCCTAACATACTCATTTTTAATTTTATCCTTTTTTGTCACTCCACTCATCCATCTAAGCATTCTCATTTCCCCCACATGCATTCGTTGTTCCTCTTTCTGTTTCACTGCCCAACATTCAGTTCCGTACATCATAGCCGGTCTTATGGCTGTTTTATAGAATTTTCCCTTCAACTTCATTGGAATTTTCCTGTCACACAGCACACCACTCGCCTCCTTCCACTTTATCCATCCAGCCCTAATTCTACTGCATGCATCTCCATCTATTTCTCCATTACTCTGTAATACCGATCCCAGGTACTTAAAACTATTGCTCTTTACAATCAGTTCACCATCCAAAGATACCATGTTATTTGTAGTAACTCCATCTTTAAATGAACATTGTAAATACTCTGTCTTTGTCCTACTAAGTTTTAAACCTTTTTCCTCCAGAGCTTGTCTCCACTGTTCCAGTTTTTGTTCTAAGTCTCTTTCACTATTTCCTACTAACACGACATCATCAGCATACATTAAGCACCATGGAATGTTAGCCTGTAGTTTCGCTGTTATCTGGTCCAAAACTAATGAGAATAAATACGGACTAAGCACCGAGCCCTGGTGCAATCCTACTTTCACATGAAATTTATCAGTCTCTTCCACACCTGTCCTAACACTAGTCGTTACTTTCTCATACATATCCCTCACAATCTTTACATATTCACCAGGGACTCCTTTCTTATTGAGTGCCCACCACAGAATCTCTCGAGGAACTCTATCATATGCTTTCTCAAAGATCAATGAATACCATATGAGCGTTTGTTTCTTTACTCCTGTATTTTTCCATCAACTGCCTTATAATGAAAATTGCATCTGTTGTTGATCTGCCCTGCATAAAGCCAAACTGATTCTTGGATATTTCGATCTCTTCACGTATCCGTCTATCAATTACTCTTTCCCATATTTTCATGGTGTGGCTAAGCAGTTTTATAGCCCTGTAGTTTGTACATTGTTGTATATCTCCCTTGTTTTGTAGACAGGTACTAGTATACTGCTTCTCCATTCGTCTGGCATTTGTCCAACTTCCATAATTCTATTAAATAAACCTCCTAGCCACCTTGTTCCTGTCTCTCCCTATTCCTTGTTCTCTCTCTTGTCTCTACCTTTCTCCTTGTCTCTCCCTTGTTTCTCTCCCTTGTCTCTCCCTTGTTCCTATCTCTCACTATCAAAATTATTTAATAAACAACTCAAACTATTCCTAAACCGTATCAGTGTCAAATATTTAGTAACCTTGTTTGTCACTATCTTGTCAACACATGACTGAGTGCGTTGTATGACAAAGATAGCGAATGTTCGATTTGGAAAATATTACCACAAACAAGATGTTAATTTTTTTCGAGTCCTGAAAAAACTAATACATATTTTTGAAAAATTTAAACGCAGAATGAAGACTATATTATTACCTAGGACTGAAAGTCCCTTAGAATAATTAAAATTTTCTTTTGAATGAGATATTTGAAATTAAGAATCACACTAAATTTTCTCTTTTTTTCACCCTGCAACTTATTAAAATAAACATTATAGAAGTTTTCAGGGTTTTCTACCCTCGGTAATAACGTTTTCATTTCATTCTGCGTTTAAATTTTTTAAAAATACTTATTAGTTTTCTCAGGATACGAAAAAAAAATGAATGCCTTTAAAATGCATTGGAGCCCAAATTTGCGCCTATTCATTTTAGTGTTGGCGAAGTTGCTTTATTAATTTTTTTAAAGAAAATCTCATCGTTTTATTAAAGATTTCAACCCCACTGTTATCTAAGGTTTTATTTTTGCTATTTTTTTTATTTAAGCGTTTTATCTCCCTAGAGGTTTGTATGTAATTATTTAAATTATTTATAAATATATGCAATACAAATATATGCAATTTGAGAATTAGTATGATAGAATTGATCCAAAAGATGGCATAACCCAGACATCCAAAGTGAAAGTTATCCTCCAACACCAAATTGTTCTATATGGTCCACATAATGTTCAAAAAAAAGTCACACCATTTTGAGCGTCGGATTTGGGGGGGGAGAGAGGGGAGAAATCGGCAAATTCGTAGTTTTTTACGTTTTTCGTCAATAATTCTAAAACTGTGCGGTTTAGCATTAACAACCTTCTATACAAAAATGTTCTACATTAAATTTTAAATAAAAAAGGTCCTATGCATAATCTTTCTAAAATGAACGGTTCCAAAGTTACGGAGGTAGTATAGTATAATTGGTCCAAAAAAAGGCCTAACCCAGACGTCCAAAATAAAAGTTTTCCTCCTACACCAAATTGTTCTATATGGTCCACATATGGTTTAGTAAAAAGTTACACCATTTTGTGCGTCCGGTTTGGGGGGTAGATGGGTGAGAAGTCGGTAAATTAGTAGTTTCTTTTACGTTTTTCGTCAATATTTCTAAAACTATACTTTATCGTAAACAATGTTCTATACAAAAATGTTTTACATAAAATTTACAACAAAAAAGGTCCTATACATAATTGTTATAAAATCAACGGTTCCAGAGTTACGGAGGGTGAAAAGTGGAGGTTTTCGATATTTTTTATATTTTTTGGACAATTGATGCTGATTTTGGGTGGTGAGGTTGACGTTTCTTCAAGGGCTTATCACTAACATACCATCGGCCACTGAAATAGCAAATTTGATTTATAAAACACAATCCTGTTAAAGAAAATCAGTAGGAAATTTCCCAAAAAGTATAAAAAGTATCGAAAACCTCCACTTTTCACCCTCCGTAACTCTGGAACTGTTGATTTTATAACAATTATGTACACGACCTTTTTTGTTTTAAATTTAATGTAGAACATTTTTGTATAGAACATTGTTTACGTTAAAGCATAATTTTAGAAATATTGACGAAAAACCTAAAAAAAACTACTAATTTACCGACTTCTCCCCCATCTCCCCCCCCCCAAACCGGTCGCTCAAAATGGTGTAATTTTTTACTGAACAATATGTGAACCATATAGAACAATTTGGTGTTGGAGGAAAACTTCTACTTTGGATGTTTATGTTAGGCCTGTTTTTGGACCAATTATACTATACTACCTCAGTAACTTTGAAACCGTTAATTTTAGAAGGATTATGCATAGGGCCTTTTTTATTTCAAATTTAATTTAGAACATTTTTGTATAGAAGGTTGTTCATGCCAAACCGCACAGTTTTAGAAATATTTACAAAAAACCTAAAAAACTACGAATTTACCGATTTCTCCTCCCTCTCCCCCCAAACCCGACGCTCAAAATGGTGTGACTTTATTCTGAACATAATGTGGACCATATAGAACAATTTGGTGTTGGAGGATAACTTTCACTTTGGATGTCTGGGTTTGGGTCTAGTTATACCATACTAAATATATTTTGTTGATGTAATATTCATTTGTTAAAAGCTGTTTTAGTTTTTCGATATTAAGGTTTTTAATTATGACCGGAGATTTAGATGTAGAAAAATTTTTATTTTTATTATTTATAAAAACGGCTGGAGTAAAATGATCAAATATGTCAGTATAAAAAACGATAGGATTAATATTAATTTACTGTTTTAAATTAGCTTGAGTTTTTATAAATATATGATGATTTATATTTAATGTTTATTAAAAACTTTTAATATACGATGTGTTGGGCGGAGGGCCCGCTTCACTTACTGGAACCAGGACCCGTGGGTCTAACAGTACGCTTCTGCTGTTTTTTTCGCCGACATTTTCTGAAGGTAAGCAAGCACAACTCGTTCATCTGTATCTGTTACCTTTGGCTCTTCCGTTTAAGCAGTATATAACCAGTAATAACATTAATTTTATGTATTGTTTTGTTTTGTTTTTTGTTTTTTGTTTTTTTATTTCCACGGGACAAGCCCAATACAGTTACAATTTTTTAAAAATTTTGAAACAATTTAGTATACTAAATATAAGTCATATATATAACACATAAAATATAATAGTTAAAATAGTTAAAATAAATAAATTACATAAAGAACAAATTAGAAACAGACTGGTAGGTGGACATAACAAAACAATTAAGAGGCAATATTAATTTGTTGCAAGTCGCGTATAAATTGGTTGGGAGTGGAACTAAAATTAAGCCTCTTAGTATTTTGATTTGCTAGACGTAGGGCCGGTTGTTCGAAAGCTAATCAACAATGATCATTATCAAACATTTAATTACTGTCACCAACTGTCAATGTCAACTTTGTTTGGGTTGCTGAAAACATAATATGAAATTACTTAATCAATTATGTTAATAATTGTTATGTTAATTGATTAACTAATCTCATAATTTTAATCAATTATGTTTTCAACAACCCAATAAAAGTTGACATTGACAGTTTTGGTGACAGTAATTAAATATTTAATAGTGATCATTGTTGATTAGCGTTCGAACAACCGGCCCGTAACATTCTAGTTATAGTGTAGGACACAAAGGTTGAACCTTGGAAAATGGACACAAGTCCGGTTTTATTTTTTTTTTCTGGTATATCAAGGGGTGGTTATTATAAGACTAATTTTTTCTGCAAAAATTTCACCCCGAAACCCCCCTTTTCACCCCTTTAAAGGGGGTAATTTTTGGTTTTTGCGGAACGTAGCCCTTCCTGTACCTTTTACAAAAAATTTATTTTGTAGAAATATGAAGAGGACTATATTTTCTACGATTTATTTCCCGACAGCATATGTCTATCATCCACCGTTTAGCGGGGGTGGCGCCCCAAATTTGACAAGTTTTTAAAAAAGATGTTTTAAAAATTATATATTTTTCTTTAACTGTAGCGGAAATTAAGAAGAAATCCTGCGGCAATTATTCACAAATAAGTGACTGATTTTTTGGTATAGGTTTTACTTACATGTAATTGCCCTATTTTTAATTACAGGGTGTTACATTTTTAAAAAATCCCTATTTATACCATCTGAACCGTTTATGCTAGAGTAAAACAACTTTCAGCGATTACCCATGTACTGGTGCTAGTTATAAATTTGTATAATGCACACCCGTTTTTCCCCGGAACCATCCAAAAAAAAAGAAGAATTAATAAATAAAGTGATTTTCTTGGAATTCTTCACTCACAATGCCCTTTATTAATATGCTTCATATATAATTTTGTGCACGTTATTATTACCCATGCATGGACATTAAAAGCGATTTCATAGTGCAACCCCTGTAGCCAAAAAAAATAAATAAAATGGGGGGTTGAAATTTTTTTTTGTTTTTTGCTTTTTGATCCATATGGGCATATGCTTCATCAATAGTGCTTTTCAAAAATATATATGGTTATTGCAACATCCCTGCAAAAACCACCCCTATCCTTGAAAATATACTGCAGAAACTACCACTATCCCTTAGCGAGCATGTTTTTACGATTTTCTCATTACCTATGCATTCTTTTTAAACAAAACTTATACAAGATTAAAGACCACTATTTACTCTAAAAATTAGGTCCTATTCATTTTTTTCGTATAAGCAACTGTTACGGCACAGTGGCGCCGTAAACCTCATATATGCTTTGGCGGGCTCCAGTTTTTGTTTTTTTTTTTTTCGTCATCTGTTCGTTTTATTGATAAAGTACTTCTGTAAAATAAAACAACACAGTGTAACCTACAAATTATTACTTATGCACATTTTACAATCTTTGCGCCCCAAAGCCACAGTGGTGGCCCAAAATCAATTTTTGCATATTTTCGCCACCTACACGCATTTTATTGCATTAATGCTACCTTAATAGCACAATATTTACCCTTAGGTTGTCGCTAAGCAGTGGCGGGTCCAGAGAGGAGTGATGGGAGTGATCACCTCCCCCCTCCTGTCAAACCAAGTGATACTATATTCAAGGATTATAAAAATATTCTTTTATTTTTATAGAAATTTAGCCAATTGGCACCCCCCTCTTAACAATGCTGGATCCTCCACTGTCGCTAAAGCATAAAAAGTACGCCATTCATATAAAAAAAATAATATAAGTATTTCTATAAAAATAGATGAATATTTTTATAATCTTTGAATATAATATCACTTGGTTTGAGAGGGGGGAGGTGATTACCCCCATCACCGCTCCCTGGATCCGCGACTGCTTAGCGACCACTTAAGGGTAAATATTGTGTTATTAAGGTAGCATTAATGCAATAAAATGCGTGTAGGTGGCGAAAAATTGATTTTGGGCCACCACTGTGGCTTTGGGGCGCAAAGATTGTAAAATGTGCATAGGTCATAATTTGTAGGTTACACTGTGTTGCTTTATTTTAATAAGTACTTTATCAATAAAACGAACAGATGACGAAAAAAAAACAAAAACTGGAGCCCGCCAAAGCATATATGAGGTTTACGGCGCCACTGTGCCGTAACGGTTGCTCATACGAAAAAAATGAATAGGACCTAATTTTTAGAGTAAATAGTGGTCTTTAACATTGTATAAGTTTTGTTTAAAAATAATGCATAGGTAATGAGAAAATCGTAAAAATATCCTCGCCAAGGGATAGGGGTAGTTTCTGCAGTATATTTTCAAGGATAGGGGTGGATTCCGTAGGGATGTTGCAATAACCATATATATTTTTAAAAAGCACAATTGATGAAGCATATGCCCATATGGATCAAAAAGCAAAAAACAAAAAAAAATTGAACCCCCCATTTTATTTATTTTTTATTTTTTTCTACAGGGGTTGCACTAGGAAATCGCTTTTAGTGTCCATGCATGGGTAATAATAACGTGCACAAAATGATATATGAAGAATTTTAATAAAGGGCATTGTGTGTGAAGGATTCCAAGAAAATCAATTTATTTATTAATTCTTCTTTTTTTTTTGGGGTGGTTCCGGGCAAAAATGGGGGTGCATTATACAAATTTGTAAATAGCACCAGTACATGGGTAATCGCTGGAAGTCGTTTTACTCTAGCATAAGCGGTTCAGATGGTATAAAAAGGGGTTTTTTAAAATGTAACACCCTGTAATTAAAAATAGGGCAACTACCCTTAAGTGAAACCTGTACCAAAAAATCAGTCACTTATTTGTGAATAAATTCCGCAGGATTTCTTCTTAATTTCCGCTACAGTTAGGGAAAAATATATATTTTTTAAAAACATCTTTTTTTAAAAACTTGTCAACTTTGGGGCGCCACCCCCGCTAAACAGTGGATGATAGACATATAATGTCAGGAAATAAATCGTAGAAAATATAGTCCTCTTCATATTTCTATAAAAAAAATTTTTTGTAAAAGGTACAGGAAGGGCTACGTTCCGCAAAAACCACAAATTACCCCCTTTAAAGGGGTGAAAAGGGGGGTTCCGGGGCGAAATTTTTTCAGAAAAAGTTAGTTTTATAATAAGCACCCCTTGATATTACGGAAAAAAAATAAAACCGGACTTGTGTCCATTTTCCAAAGTTCAACCTCTGTTTCCTACACTATTATAGGTTCATTGAGGCCATCGATGAAATGGTACATGAAAAGTGGTTTCAACTGCATTTCGAGTACTGTATGAAGGAACTTTAAAACCAACCTTAGACAATAAATTATGACTATTTCCTGTACCATTTAACAAACTATACGGAATTTTCAAATCATGGTGATAACGACGTTCTTCCAGGGAATTGATATTTATAAATGCTCTAATTTCGTCATAACTGTAAAACCTGTTACTCTCATTAATAGCTCTTATTTTAAATCCCAAAAACCTAAGGAATTTATTTTGAACTTTTTCAATTTTTTCTGCGTAAACATTATAGTAAGGTGACCAAATACTACAACAGTATTCCAAGTGAGGTCTAACAAGAGAACAGTATAACAATTTTAGGGTATTGGGACTTTTAAAATCATAGCAGTTTCGTTTCATGAAGCCAAGCATCTGTAATGCCTTTGAAATAATAAAATCGACATGATCTGCGAATTTTAGCTATTTGTCTAACAGTATTCCAAGATCTCCTATTGTATTAACACAATCTAGTGGTGTGTTATCAAGTTTATATTCAAACGGAATATACGTTCTACCTTGATAAAAACTAATTTTATGACACTTTTTGACATTTAGCTCCATTTCATTTTCTTTCCACCGATCCTGTATTTTATTTAATTGAAATTGCCGATTTTCGGAATCGTCAGGACTAGATATTTTCGAAAAGATTTTTAAATCATCTGCAAACAAAAGCTTATCACAGTTTATATCTGTAATATCATTTATAAATATAATAAATAATAGCGGACCCAGATGTGAACCCTGAGGGACACCAGAACTGACAACTACATCCTGAAATAGACAATCCTGGATCCTTACTGCTTGGCGCCTTCCTATTAGGTAGCTTTCCAGCCATTCAAGCAGTTTCCCATCTACTCCAGCAGCTTCTAATTTAGCTTAATGTGACAGATTAATTTTGTTTTTCTTATTTCATACATATCTATGTATTGTTTCCTTTAAATATTTTAAATATTCAGCAATATTGATATAAATATTGATATTTATATAAACATAAATATAAATATTCTGACAACTGTCAAATTTAAGTAAAATGCCATGCAGCGATTCGAGACATTCTTAAAATATTACATGACGTCAAAATCAATGACGAACAGAAAAATGGGTTTGGGATAAACTGTACATTTGTGATATATTTTTGTTGATTTTTCCAATTTGGTAGACTGTATACATCTGTATAAACGAAGAAATTAACAATATTACATAATTTGCGGTTTATTTAACTATGAATAAACAACAAATAATTATACCTGCCATTAGAAAGCAGTTCCAGAACCTTGTTACTTTTATTAAAATTAATGTACAAAAGTACCTACATCAAGTTTAAAATAATTTTGTTTTAAAACAGCTTTTCCTGTGCTTTTTACAACAGTTAATGGTTTCTTAATTATCCTATAAATTTTTAATGTACTTTTGTCTTCTCGGTCGTATTTACAAACCCAGCTTCCATGCAAAACCCTCTCGATCTAAACCCTTGTTTGTCTTCCGAAATATATACGTAGATTGCTTTTGATCGTTTGTTTTAAAATAACACTGTGTAGGTTAATTAATCTGTAAATTTAGGATATACAGTAATCACAAAAAGTATCGCATAATTTTTGAAATAGAAAAAAGTTTAAAAATAATTTTTAACTTTTGGCAGAATGCTATATAAATAATACTCGTCTATCGTCTTCTATACGCTCTGAGCTTCGCTGGTGTCGCTACTAGCGAATTACTAATACAACTTTCGCCCGTAACTTTAAATTTATTATTTAATTGTTATCGCCTAATATTTGCAACGCAAAAAAGTAATTAAATTGTAATCGATTTTTTTAAGATTTTGCTAATCATTTAAACGTTCTATTATATATATATATATATATATATATATATATATATATATATATATATATATATATATATATATATATATATATAATCTTTAGACCTTCTACCCTCTCGGGTGTAGGTATTAACGTGTGCTCTGTTAACAGTGCACAAATCTCTTCCATTGTTTCCTGTCCTGTGCCATCGCCTTTGCTTCGTTCCATGCTATTCCTTTTTTGTCCAGAATCCTTGCCATCACTTCGTTCCATGTCTCTCTCGGTCTTCCTCTACTTCTTTTTCCTGCACCTTCGTTTCCCATATCTTTTTAACTGGTACTTCTTTCTGTAGTCGTTGTAGATGCCCCCACCAACTTAATTGTCTTTTTTCAACATACTCCATCATTGTCTCGATTTTCAGTTCTTCTCTTATGTAGTTATTTCTTACCCTATCCCTTCTAGTGACTCCTTGAACTCTGCGTAGATACCTCATTTCTGCTGCCTGTATCTTACTTTTCTGTTGTCTATTTAGTACCCAGGATTCACATCCGTATGTAAGTACTGGTCTGTATATAGCCTTAAATACCTTGATTTTCATATGTTTCGATACTTCTTTCTTGTTAATAATTGTTTTTCCTATTGCGTGGTACAGTCTATTCACTTTATCAATTCTTTTGTTGATCTCAGCTCCCTGTCTACCTGTTTCTTCAATGGTTACTCCCAAGTACTCGAATGATTGTACCTGTCTAATCTCTGTATCATCTACCTGGACATGCACATCCTCTCTTTCTTTAGCTATTACCATTACCTTCGATTTCTCTTTGTTCATAGTCATACCATACTTTTTTAAAACTGTGTTCCATGTTTTTACGCTTCTTTGTAGCTCGTCTTCAGTCGCTGCTAAAATTACTACATCGTCGGCAAATGTACAATCTGCTATCTCCGTGCTTTTCAGATTTCTATACCCTATGTGTAATGGTCTGACTTTTGTTTTTGTTTCTTTTATTATTTCGTCCATAAAAGTAATAAATAGTAACGGGCTCAAGCTTCCCCCTTGTCTTACACCTTCAGTTGTTCTGAACTGGTCAGATATCATATTTTTACTTATCACACGGTTTCTAGTGTCTCTGTATATTGATTTAGTTACTTGTATAAGCTTCTCTGGTATGTTTCTGTTCTTCAGAAAAAAAAACGTTCTATTAATGAAATATTAATTTCTTACTTCGGATACTTTCACAATTATCGTGTAGATGACGCTTAGATTAATTTATAATTACATATCACGATATATTAAAAAAACTTAAATTCATTATTTAAAACGTAAGTATATTTAAGATAAAAATATACACCAGAGCTTTGACCAACTAATATTTTTTCCTATTAATGTTTTTAATTTCAATGGTTTAAATTAATCACTTTGACATTTATATCAAATTTCCACCGAACGTTCACCGATTTGTCAATACTGGCGCTCGCGAAATTTTAAATATCCCCTCTACCTACGAGCTCACACCGTATAGGTTTCTACAAACCCATAACATTTTAAGTTAAAGACTGTTTTTGCAGAAAAAAAATACAGTAAACAAAACGTTGTTAAAGGAGAATATTTATTTTAGACACTTGTTTTCGAGAATTTGATCTGAACACTATGTCTGCTTGAGTCTTCAATGAGGAGGTGCATTCTTACAAAAATGAGTATGTATTCTTTTTCTCATAGGTATCTTTCAGTGCGTCACAGTTTTTCGATTTCTTTCTAACGCATTAAATTGTATGTGACAGAAAAAAAAGGTACGTCCGTGATTACAGACAATTATACTTAACATTTAGTTTACACATCCCACAAATCATTGGATATATGTAAAAATAATTTTAATGTCTCAATTAAGGCTGTTCTTAATCACTATCAAAATATTGGTTTAGCAATATCAGAATCTAAAACAGAAATTTGCATTTTCTCCAGAAATCGTCAAATTCCACAAGGTCATTTGGCAGTAGGTCAAATTCAATATCCTATTAAAAATTGTATAAAATATCTCGGTACTTATTTGGATAGAAAACTTCTATGGAAGGATCACATGCATCATATCATAAAAAAGTCTGAAAATGCAATGAATATTCTACGAGCCTTTTGTAGAACTAATTGGGGTGCCGATCCAAATATAGCACTTTTATTTTACCGTACTATGATTCGTCCTATTTTCGATTACAGTTGTCATCTGTATGGAACTGCTGCAAACACACATTTGAATAAATTAGAAATACAAAAAAATAAATGTCTTCGACTTTGTCTTGGATATTTGAAGTCTACACCCGTTAATATAATGGAAGTTGAGGCGATAGAACCACCCCTGGAATTTCGACGACAGTTTTTAAGTGATAAATTTATTACTAGAACTATAGGAAAAAATACAAACTATCTGCAGGATATACATAAGTTATCAATTTTAGATCTAACTCATAAATATTGGACAAAGAAAAAATGTCCCCTTCTTGTAGATAGTTACTTGAAAATATCTCAATACCGAAGTACTTTCTATACTTATGAAAATCAAGTTTCACCTATGTATTCCCATGTATTAGAAGAAATTTTCTCAAAACAAATTAATACTTTTTTTATGGATATTAATTTAAATCCAGCCGTTTTTCAATCATTTATACTTCATAAATGGCCACATTATCAGTTTTACTATACAGATGGATCCAAAGTACAAAACAAAGTAGGATGTGCAATAATCAATATTCAAAGTGGATTTAAAAAATTATTCAAATTGCCTTGTGAATCATCGATATACACCGCTGAAATGATAGCGATACTTTTTGCTTTAAGACACATATTTAGTAACGAACCCTATAGCTGCATAATATTTACAGACAGTAAGAGTGTCGTTGATAGACTAACTAACGTACATAAGTACCAACAACTCAATCATATAGAACTGGAAATTATGACACTTTATAATAAAATTGCAAATTTAGGAAAAAACATCATTATATCATGGATAAAGGGACACGCAGGCATTAGGGGTAACGAAATAGTAGACAGGCTAGCCAAATCCGCCCTAGAAATAGGCGAAGAACTTCCCATGAACTTACTACCCATTTCGGATATTGATATTATTAGTAGACGACACCAAAAAGAAAATTGGCAAAGGTATTATCGAAACACGAGAACTGGTAGTAATTACAAACAAATGCGGCCTGAAATTCCCATTAAAAGATGGTTTCATTCTGTATCAAATCGCCATTTCATAAGAGTTATAAATAGATTGAGATGTAATCATGCTCTTACCCCCCTTCATATGTACAGTCTGGGTCTCACAGAGTCACCTAACTGTGAGTGTGGAAAAGAAGGTAATCTACTACATATTCTCCTCGAATGTTCACATCAATCAGTAAATATAAACAAATTTTATGATAATCTTAATATATTAAAAATTCCACTTCCCGTCTACCTGAACAATTTGATTTTTTCTGAAGAGATTAATATATTAAAAACAATTTACGAACATATCAAAAATTGTAAATATAGATTGTAGCAATAAAATTTACCCTGTATTTAAGAAATTTTGTTAAAACAAAGCAGGCATGTTTGTTAAAACAAAACAAACATGTTTGTTTTGTTGTTATTTTGTTTTAAATCCTGTAGATTTAAGTAATTATTGTATATTATAATTGAAAAAAGAAAAGAACAAAAAAAAAAGAGAAAAAGAAAAAAAAACAAAAAAAAAACAAAAAAAAATAAATAAATAAAAAATGGAAAAAAAAAACAAAAAAATAAAAAATGCAAAAAAAAACTAAGAAGATGTAAACCTCCGCGAGGATGAATCGGGTTTACGTCTTAGAGTAGTAAAAAAAAACAATTTATAAAAAATAACAATAAAAAAATTAATAAAAAAAAACAAATTAACAATATAAAAAAAATGCAAAAAAATACAAAAAAAAATACAAAAAAAATACAAAAAAAAAATAAAAATTTACAAAAAAAAATGAACAACCAAAACAGAGTATTATTTAGATAATAATTGTAGATAATAATGTTAGTTTGTTATGTATTTAGAGTTAGAAATACAGAAAAAATTCCTCTGATTGAAAAATCAAATTTGTTTGTTTTTAAAATAACAAAATGTCTGGCTAATTGGCTCGGCCAAGGCCATCAAATTCACTCAAAAAAAAAAAATACTTAACATTTATTCTAGTTGTCGATAGATGGCGCTATAATCGAAAAAAAAATATTTACGAATTATAGAATATATCAACGAATATAATATGTACAATTTATAAGACTATACAAATCAAACAAATTACCATTTTATAAATGCAATACAGTAGAACCCCGATTATTAGGGTGCGGATTATCCGTGCTATGATTTTTTATTACTCAAGTTGCATTTTTTAGGTTTTATCAAAATAGCGTAATTGTAAATCACTTGACGGAAACTCTATATGACAAAAGAGAGACTCATAATAAAAGATTTATTTTTCCTGTTGTCTTTTTATGGTAGGTACATATGTATGTGTATACGTACATATGTATTATACATAAGAAATACATGTTCGGATTATCCGTGCTTTTGAATTATCCGTGTCACCTCTGGTCCCGAGGAGCACGGATAATAGGGGTTCTACTGTAAACACAATTGATTTGTTTTTATGCCAAATTGCAAATAAAATATGAGCACTGTCAGATTTAACTAAAATATCATGTTAGAATAAATGTTATAAATGTGTATTATCACGGACTTACTTTGTTTTCTATCATTTGTGACGCACTGAAATATGCCCATGAAAAGGACCATAATATAACGTCAGAGCAAGCAGCCCAAATTGTAGCTTTAATAGGAAATGGACGATTGCAGCAATATATTGCTGAAGTTGTGGGAATCCACCAATCCAGCGTTTCAAGAGCTTTAAGAAGGTATAGAGAAAGTGGAGGATACACGAGAAGAGTTTCAGGACATTCCAGGTGCACAAACCCAGCAGATAAACGTCATTTACATCTGCAGACTTTGCGTACACATCATGTTACAGCTGGACAACTGCGAAATGATATTTCCACAGCCTGTAATATCCGAATAAGTGCCCATTTACTTAGAAGCAGATTAAGGGAATTTGCAATCAGAGCCAGAATGACTGCTACTGCTCCACTGTTAATGAGGGCACACCGTATGGCACATTTTAAGTTTTGCACTAGAACATGTCGATTGGGATATTAACGACTGGACTAATATTCTTCTTACTGATTAGTCAAGATTTGCACTTTGTGGATCAGACAGACACTTTGCACTGTCGGATCCACAAAGTGCAATATACTCACCAATAAAAAGAATATTAGCCCAGTTGTTAATATCCCAATCGACATGTTCTAGTGCAAAACTTAAAATGTGCCATACGGTGTGCCCTCATTAACAGTGGAGCAGTAGCAGTCATTCTGGCTCTGATTGCAAATTCCCTTAATCTGCTTCTAAGTAAATGGGCACTTATTCGGACATTACAGGCTGTGGAAATATCATTTCGCAGTTGTCCAGCTGTAACATGATGTGTACGCAAAGTCTGCAGATGTAAATGACGTTTATCTGCTGGGTTTATGCACCTGGAATGTCCTGAAACTCTTCTCGTGTATCCTCCACTTTCTCTATACCTCCTTAAAGCTCTTGAAACGCTGGATTGGTGGATTCCCAGAACAATAGCAAGATATTGCTGCGATCGTCCATCTCTAATTAAACCAGGGGCGGCCGGTCGGGGTAGGCAAGGTAGGCGCCGCCTAACCTCTCCAAATGTACAATAATATAAATTACTTATTTTAAAATTGTTAAATTTTAACACAATACCTACAAAAAAAAACTACTTTTTAATTTCTCTCCAAAATTGTAATTATTGTACGTCCCTTGTAGTAGTTCTATTAAGATTTATTTATTAAGTATTATTAGAATATTCAGATTTGAAAAATTTATCAGCTGGTGGCAAAAAACATGAATTTTCGAAAGAACATTTAAACAATTGCTTAGGTTTAAAACGGCTAGAAAAAAATAAAATCAAACTATTGACAGTGCTTTAGCTGGACATATTTCTTTATCTAATAAGTTATATAATGATGAAGTTAGAAAAAATGGAATTTGTAGATACATGTCGCCTACCCGCATACTGAGGTCACAAGCCGCCACTGAATTAAACCTACAATTTGGGCTGCTTGTTGAGACGTCATACTACTCATTTTTATAAAAACGCACCTCCTCATTGAAAGCTCAAGCAGTTTTTCATCCACTGATCAATTTTTCGACGTCCAAAATTAATATTCTCCTTTAACAACGTTTTGTTTACTATTTTGGTTTTCGGCAAAAACACGCTTCTACTTGAAATATTATGGGTTTGTAGACGCCTAAAGAAGACGATAGATGAGTATTATAATATTCTGCTAAAAATTAAAAATTATTTTTAAACTTTTTTTCTGTTTCAACAATTATGCGATATTTTTGGTTATTAGTGTATTTTGGTTGGCTTTTCCAATTTGGTAGACTATATACATCTGTATAAACGAACAAATTAACAATATTACATAATTTGCAGTTTATTTAACTATTAATAAACAACAAATTGTTTCGTGTCGGTCATTTTAAATTACGTCTGGCCTCGCTACATATTTGTGTGTAAGATATGAAGATGGTAAGTCCTAAAATCGTAACTTTTTCGATAGATTCTAAAATAAAACTTAGCATAACATAAGTTTTAAAAAAGGATGAAATCAATGCGAGTACTACTATAAACATAGATAAGAAAAAATTATTGGCAAAGCTAGAAACGTCAATACAAAATAAAATAGATGAAAAGTTGAAAGGCAACCGTAAATAAGTATTTCTGACTATTTGGTCATCATCAGTATGGTGCAGCCAAGCACCCCATTTTCCTTAGCTATGTTTAAACTAGTACTCGCAATTAGTGTTGCCCAAAATCGGTCTTGGTCTTGCAGTCTTGTTCTTGTTCTTGCGTTTTTGCTAGACCAAGACCGCCTTATTTTAGCAAGACCAAGACCGATACTGACCGTGCAAGACTTAAGCAAGAACTAGACTAAGCCTGCGAGACTCTTGCGTCTTGCAGTTAGAATTGAGTGTCGTTTTAAGAAATATAGTAATTTTACATTTGTTTTTGACTTTTGAAAATCGTCATTTCTCGATTTTTTTCAGTTTTAAATTATTTATAACTCGGAAACGATCAACTTTATAGGTCTGGATCCCGCGTATGAAAAAAAAGTTGATTAATAGCAAGCTGAAAATTTGTTAATAGCTTAAGGGTGTCTAGTCGGACAAACTTTGATATATGGGAACACTGGAACAGGGGAAGTTTTAATTGTGGAACAGGTTAAAAATTTGGAACGGTCAGACCACGAAAACGGCACATGTATTTTGTCCGACAGAACAGACTTAAACTCTCCGAACAGAGATTAAACTCTCATGCAAAAATCAGATTGCTATTTATCACCAAATGGGTGTTTTAATGAGTGGAACATGTAGAATATGTCAAATGACAGGAATTATGACAGGTGATAAATAGCAGTCTGATTTTTGCATGAGAGTTTAATCTCTGTTCGGAGAGTTTAAGTCTGTTCTGTCGGACAAAATAAATGTGCCGTTTTCGTGGTCTGACCGTTCCAAATTTTTAACCTGTTCCACAATTAAAACTACCCCTGTTACAGTGTTCCCATATATCAAAGTTTATCCAACTAGACACCCTTAAGCTATTAACAAATTTTCAGCTTGCTATTAATCAACTTTTTTTTCATACGCGGGATCCAGACCTATTAGGGAAAAACTATAAACGACTTTTTTTTGTTCCCTTTAATTCAAAGCACCAAAAACGTCTGCCCGGGCTGAAACAATTGATTTTTATAATTTGTTTAAATTTTTTTTAATACATAGGTATAGGAATAATTCAGAAATTAAGGCATTTAGGTATAGGGAATATTACATGAAAAATAATCAGTATTTATTATGGTTCAAAATGCAAAAAATATACAGGGTATTCTATTTGAAATACGAAAGTTCATTAAATATTCAGAAAAACTTCAGTATAAATGTTATTTAAGGCCATCGGTACATAATTCGCAAATATTTTACGGGTATCCCTAGTTTTTCTGCCTTTACACGGCAAATTACGTGTAGTAAAATTCACACTGGTATGTATATGTAAACATTACTAGAATGTCATTCTACTTGAAAATGTCATCATTAATTTAAGGAGATGGCTTTTGAATGTTCTTGGATAACTGTTATTTTTATAATTGCAAATTATTAATTCAGTTAATAAATGTCATAATTTTTTCACTACCTAACTATGTATTCAGTGATTGTAATAATTTATAGTACAACAAAAACTAATACTCAATCGAGAAAAGAGGAAAAGTGTTTAAGTGATTTTTTAATAATATATTGTTACTATGGAACGCTTACAATTTTGAACATATTTAACAACAAAATACTTGGATCACAGAATATATTATCCTGATGTTATTCTCTGCTTGGATCTTCCACAAATAATACACAATAAATAACTTTTTATTAAGTTCGTGTCTTAAATCAATTATTTATCAAATACACTATATTATAACAATATTATTTAATCAACAACTTAAAATATTCCCGATGCCATGTCAAATATTTAAAATTGTCACTGATTGTGACTGTCTGACTGACAGTATGCTGACAATATTCTATTCGACTGAGTGCGTTTATGACAAAGATAGATTTGGAAATATTACCACGGACATTGTGTTTATTTTTTTCGAATCCTAAAAAAACCAATAAATATTTTTGAAAAATTTAAACGCAGAATGAAAGACTATATTATTACCGAGGGCCGAAAGTCCCTTAGAATGAATAAAAAGTTTATTTTGAATGAGATATTTTAAATTAAATATCACACTAAATTTTCTCTTAGTTTTTCACCCCTGTAACTTATTAAAATAAACATTATAGAAGTTCTCAGGGACTTTCGGCTCTCGCCAATAACGTAATCTTTCATTCTGCGTTAAATTTTTCAAAAATACTTATTAGTTTTCTCAGGATTCGAAAAAAATGAATAGCATTTTTGCAGCTACCATTTGAATAGCATTGCAGCCGAAAATACGTACCCATCCCCTTAATTAAACTGTATGTACTCGTATTAATTCTTGATAAAAAAAAATTAAAATTAACTAATAGTTATGCCAAAGCTATTGCGTACTATTCTGTAATTTAATTTGTATTGTTTTTATGTTTTGTTTGAATAAATGACAAATTGTATAACTCTTTTATTACATTTCATTTCATATTAATGTGAGAGTCCATTAAGCCCTTTCTAGACATAGAATGTTCTTTAAAATGCAGTCAAGTTTATGTCATTTATTTGGTTTTTTGTGTTTTAACTATGTTTTAGCACATGTAAGGTTATTAAATGCAAACGTTTAGAAACAAACTGACTCCCGTGGGACATGGTAGATAGCTCAGTTAGTTAGAAGTATAAGCAGGGATAGTTTAGATCGTGGAATCAAACCCCACCCGATGTGAGTTGTTTAGACATTTATTAATTTGGTTGGTTTTTACTATGTCCATGTATTAAGTCAAGCTGAAAATGTACCTACACTTTTACGTTGTTCTAAGATCTAAAGTAACGTTTAATAAATAGCAATATGCTAGTGGGTAACTGCGAGACTTGCAAGACTCTCGCTGCAAGACCAAGACCAAGACCGGGAGTGCAATACCAAGACCAAGACCAAGACCAGGTGTATTGGTGCAAGACTGTCTAAGGCTCGTCTTGTTCTTGCATTTGAGCAACAGTACTCGCAATACCTAATATTATTTTTTATATTTAAAACTTTCTGGCGTCCCATTTATCAGAACTCGAACACCTTAGTGTGGCTGTGTTAACTGTAACTCTGGCATAGAGAATCTTCTGACATTATTGCCAAAATTGAGCATACCTACTGCTCCTGCAGTGATCCTTTCTGAAGTTAATTCGCTCCTATTCTAACTTGGCTGCACCGTACTGATGATGACCAAATTTTTATTTATTTATCCACTTTTTATTTATTTTCTTTCTATTGGCGTTGTCAAATCTGCTAAGAGGCAGGTGGGTGGAAATTTGAACATTTAATTTAAGCTAAAAGGAGTGTTTACTTATCAGTAGTAATAACCCAAGGACATTGATAATTGTTCGAAAAAATTTTTTGCTTGGAAACAGACCGACGCCGTAGGCGGAGGTCTGTTGCCTGTAAGCAACAAGCTTGAGAAAGTTGTTAAAAAATTTTTGAGCATTTATCAATGTTCGAGGGTTATTCGGATAGAAAATATTTTGCTGGTTATGAAAAAAAAATACAGAGCAGAAACAATTTATTTAAATGTGCAATTAACATACAGATTTTTTACTGTAAACAGTATTCTTTGGTATATTTGATTCGATAATTTCATTAATATTCTCATCAGTATTACAACCAAATCGTGACATTTTGAAATATTGAATATTTGAAATGTCAAAATCGAAATGAAACGAAATGTAGGTATCCATAGCTACATGATTGAGTGAAAACAGCCCATGGGATCTGTTTTCAGTATACGCTCTGAGCTTCGCTGGTGGCGCTCCTAGCGGATTACTAATTCAACTTTCACCGGTAATTTTTAAATTTATTATTTAATTGTTATCGCTTAACATTTACAACGCAAAAAAGTAATGAAATTGTAATCGATTTTTTTAAGATTTTGCTAATCATTTTGACGTTCTATTGATAAAATATGAATTTCTTACTTCGGATACTTTCACAATTATCGTGTAGATGGCGCTAAGATTTTTAGATTAAATTACAATTACATATTACGGAACATTAAAAAAACTTAAATGCAGTATTTAAAACGTAAGTATATTTAAGGTAAAAATATATACCACAGCTTTGACCAACTAATATTTTTTATAATTAATGTTTTTAATTTTAATTTTAAATTAATCACTTTGACATTTATGTCAAATTTCCGGTAAACGGTTACAGACTTGCCACTACTGGCGCTCGCGATTTTGTAAATATCCCCTCTACGTACGAGCTCACAGCGTATACGCTCTGAGCTTCGCTGGTGTCGCTCCTAGCGGTTACTAATTCAACTTTTACTGGTAATTTTTAAATTTATTATTTAATTGTTATCGCTTAATATTTACAACGCAAAAAAGTAATTAAATTGTAATCGATTTTTTTAAGATTTTTCTAATCATTTTGACGTTCTATTGATAAAATATAAATTTCTTACTTCGGATACTTTGACAATAATCGTGTAGATGGCGCTAAGATTATATTAGATTATTTATAATTAGATATTACGGAACATTAAAAAAACTTAAATTCAGTATTTAAAACGTAAGTATATTTAAGGTAAAAATATATACCACAGCTTTGACCAACTAATATTGTTTATAATTAATGTTTTTAATTTTAATTTTAAATTAATCACTTTGACATTTATGTCAAATTTCCGGTAAACGTTTACAAACTTGTCACTACTGGCGTTCGCGAATTTGTAAATATCCCCTCTACGTACGAGCTCACAGCGTATACGCTGTGAGCTTCGCTGGTGTCGCTCCTGGCGGATTACTAATCAACTTTCACTGGTAATTTTTAAATTTATTATTTAATTGTTATCGCTTAATATTTACAACGCAAAAAAGTAATTAAGTTATAATCGATTTTTTTAAGATTTTGCTAATCATTTTGACGTTCTATTGATAAAATATGAATTTCTTACTTCGGATACTTTCACAATTATCGTGTAGATGGCGGTAAGATTAATATATTAATTTATAATTAGATATTACGGAACATTAAAAAAACTTAAATTCAGTATTTAAAACGTATTGTATATTTTAGGTAAAAATATATAACACAGCTTTGACAAACTAATACTTTTTATAATTAATGTTTTTAATTTTAATTTTAAATTAATCACTTTGACATTTATGTCAAATTTCCAGTAATCGTTTACAGACTTGTCACTACTGGCGCTCGCGAATTTGTAAATATCCCTTCTACGTACGAGCTCACAGCGTATAATGTTGGTTTTATTGGTTGTATTCAATCAGATGACCACAAATTAATTGATTTCATTGGATTTCTAATTGAGCAAAAAATTTTCAAATAAACATTTTCCTGTTTTCTTATAGTAGTATAATATATTTTGAATTATATAAATTACATACAAACTTCTTTTTGTTTCAATTAGTTTAATTTACCATTCTGTATAAATAATTTTATTAATGTTTATATTACTGATTAGAGAATTGAACAACTTTTCAAATAAATGTGTGCTGGTATAAAATTCTTACTCTCGTTTAAAAAAATCATCGAGGACATCATCAGGCCCAGATGAATAACGTCATTAGTATGATATCCTATATATGTCAACAAATCATAATTTAAAAATAAAAATGGACCTGTTTCAGGATTTATCTCCCAAATCGCCCATTCTCGCAAAAATTAATTTATTCCACAATTTTGTCCCTCACTATAATATACTTAACGAGTTTATTACAGTTGTTGCCATTTCTCGCATCCAGTCATCTGCTTGTAGACAACATATCTCCCATTGCCCCATTTACTGCCTGTCTCCACAATCTTTTGGGTCTCCCCTCTTTTCCTACTGTTATATAACATTCTCTTTAGCTGTCTTTAAGTATTCTATGGGTAATTGGGTTAATTGAGTCTTCTTCTTTACGTGCCATCTCCGCGACGAAGGTTGGCAATCATCATTGTTATTCTCACTTTCGACACTACAGCCCGAAAGAGTTCAGTTGAGCTGCATCCAAACCATTCTCTGAGATTTCTCAGCCAGGACGTTTTTCTCTTACCTATACTGCGCCTTCCTTGAATCTTTCCCTGCATAATTAATTTTAGGAGTTCATATCTGTCACCACGTGTTATATGGCCCAAGTATTGAAGTTTTCTTATTTTGATGGAATCCAGTATCTCCCTGCTGTTCTGTATTCTCCTTAGTACTTCCTCATTGGTTATTCTGTCTGTCCAGGAGATTCTCAGCATTATTCGATACTTCCACATATCAAATGCTTCCAATCTATTGATGCATTGTTTATTGAGAGTCCATGTCTCCACACCATACAAAAGAACAGAAAATACATAACATTTTAGTACTCGCTTTCTAAGATCTAGGCTGAGGTTTCTACTACACAATATTTGTTTCATATTAGTTGTTAAGAAATTACATCACACATGGCCACCAGAGGACATAGTAAAAGACCTACAAAATCGACAATATAAAACCATTAAAGCTGACAAGAAATTCAAATGGAACACTAAAAAACAACTAGATATGTTCATCCTAACATTTAGACAGGATGAAGATATAAATAGAATTTACAGCATAACAGACATACTTAGTACGAGAGTTGAAATCGAGCCATTGAGGAGTTCCAGATTAGTCCCGCAATGTAAAAGATGCCAGGCTTACGGACACACGTGGAAATACTGTAAAAAGGAGCCAAGATGTGTAAAATGTATTGGTAAACACCTTACTAAAGATTGCCAAAAACAACCGGAAGATAAACCAAAATGAGTTCATTGCGGCGAAAACCATCCTGCAAACTACCGCGGATGTTATGTAGGTAAAAAATTACAAACAATGAGAAACCACAGAACAAACAAAGACAATATTATAAAAGTGCCCCAGAGGGTTATTAAAAGCAAAAAAAATAAAAACGGCAGAGGTCAGTCAAAGTAGAAGTTATAATGATGTAACAAAGATTGCAAGGAGATATGCACCATCGCAACAAGAAAAAGAAACTGATATTACATTAAAAATGGTATTGGAAAAGCTCACTAAGATTGATGACAAAATAACTCAAATTGATATTAGAGTCACCCGACTAGAGCATAGCGCTAAAGGAGCTATTCCGAAAATAAGAAATGGCTAAGGACCTCCGAATCATGGCGTGGAACGCTAATGGACTGTTACAACATCAGATTGAGTTGCCAGCAGTACTAGACATTGAGAAAATTGATCTGTGTCTCGTTTCTGAAACACATTTCACTAAACAGTCATATATAAAATTTAGGGGGTACAGAGTATATTCAAATGTACACCCAGATAATGCAGCTAAAGGAGGAAGCGCTATTATAATTAAAGATAACATCTCGCATCATGAGGAATTAAAATATGCAACTGAGCAACATACAAGCTACAACAGTTTGTGTAAAGATGAAAACACATACCATAAATATAAGTTCAATATATTGTCCTCCTAGACACTCCATTAAAAGAGAACAATACAAGGAGTTTCTGAACACTTTAGGAAAAAGATACATCATCGGTGGCGACTTTAATGCAAAGAATACCCACTGGGGCTCTAGGCTAACTACAACTCAAGGAAAAGAACTATTGCCAGCTGTTAAAGAACAATAGGGTGAAGTAATATCTACTGGTAGACCAACATACTGGCCTACCGATAGGAACAAAATTCCAGACCTGATAGATTTCTTTATTTACAAAAATATCTCAACTAACTATCTGGATATCAACGATGGCTGCGACATGAACTCTGATCACTCACCGATAATTTTAACTATGAGTGATACAGTAATCAAAAAAGAGTTCAATCCAATATTGACTAATAAAAAAACTGACTGGGAGAGCTTCAAAATAAACATTGAACATAAAATTAATCCTGCTGTGCCATTGAGAAACACCAGGCAACTTGATGACGAATTATAATATTTTATAAAAACTATCCAACAGGTAGCTTGGGAAAATACTCCCACAATAACTCCCAGAACAAAAGGGAACAATTATCCAAAAGAAATCAGAGAACTGATATTAGAAAAAAGAAAGTTAAGGACAAAATGGCAGCAATACAGAGCTCCACGAGACAAAACTAGTCTAAATAATGCTACACAAAAACTAAAATGAGAGATACAGAATATAAAAAATTCAACAATTGATTCTTTTTTAAGTAATTTAACAGCTGACCAGAACACAGATTATTCGTTATGGAAGGCAACAAAAAGAATGAAGAGACCAATTATTCATTCTCCTATCAAGTTGGAAAACGACAACTGGGCTAGAAGTAACGAACAGAAAGCAGAAAGATTTGCAGATCATTTAGAAAGCACGTTCAAATCCAACGACAATGATGGTGAAGAACTGAGATGGGAAGAACCATTCCAATCGGAAGAAAGAATAACGTTGACATCAGTTAGAAAAGTATCAACAGAGATAAAAGAGAATATAAATCCTAAGAAAGCTCCAGGATATGATATCATAACAGGAGAACTATTAAAAAATCTCCCAATAAAAGCCATAGTTAAGCTGACAAACCTAATAAATGCCGCTTTTAGATTGAGACATGTTCCGAGACTCTGGAAAGTAGCCGTAGTCATTATGATCGCTAAACCAGGTAAACCTCCTAATGAAGTGACATCGTATCGTCCAATATCACTTCTTCCGGTGATGTCAAAATTATTTGAAAAACTCCTATTGAAAAGATTAAAACCAATCATAGAAAGAAAAAATCTTATACCAAATCATCAATTGGGTTTCAGAAATAAACATTCCACTATAGATCAAGTTTACCGAATAACAAATATAATAGAAAAAACATTAGAAGAAAAGAAAGTCTGCTCTACAATCTTCTTGGACGTAGCACAGGCATTTGATAAAGTCTGGCATGAGGGTTTAAACTATAAATTAAGAACATTCATGCCTAAACAGTATTCGGAAATCCTATAATCATACATTGGAAATAGATATTTCAGAGTTAAACAAGAAGAAGTGTACACCGATTTAAGGGAGATCAAAGCTGGCGTGCCACAAGGGAGCGTATTAGGTCCGATCCTGTACCTATTGTATACGTGTGACATTCCAGAACTAGAACAGAACACTATTACCACCTTCGCTGATGATACAGCTATACTAGCGATAGGAGACACTAGTGAAGAAGCGACTGATAAGTTGCAACTCTCAGTAAATACAATACATACCTGGACCAGAAAATGGCGAATAAAATTAAATGAGTCTAAATCGGCACACATTAACTTCACAAATAAAAAATAGAAAATTTCCCAGTTAGAATAAATGATACCCAAGTTCCTTATGCAACATCATCAAAATACTTGGGCATCACCCTAGATGCGAGGCTGCGCTGGAAAGTCCATGTCAAAAAGAAAAGAGGGGAGCTAGATATGAGGTATAAGAAATTGTATTGGATGATTGGAAAAAATTCAACATTATCCATTCATAATAAATTATCCATTTACAAACAAGTACTGAGGCCAGTATGGGTATATGGGTGCCAACTCTGGGGCTGTACCAAAACTAGTAACCTACATATTATCCAGAGATTTCAAAACAAAGTGCTGAGGAACATTGTTGATGCTCCTTGGTATATCCGTAACAGCAACCTCCACCAGGACCTGGGTATGGAAACTGTGACCGAAGTAATCAAGAGAACAGCAGCAAGTCACGAGCAGAGGCTGCATAGTCATGTGAATGTCGAGGCAATCCAGCTTCTTGACAACACTGAATTAAAGAGAAGACTCATGAGGACCAAACCATTTGAGTTAGTGTAAATGTGTAAGAGTTTAGTGTAAAAAGCAGAGAATAGTGCTGTGATGTTATTGCATGTTAGTTGTAGTGCATCAGTTGATAGATATAATAAGAGTAAGCCATAGGGTATGCACTTAGATTTAAGTATTTGTTGTTATTAAGTTAGGTCAGAGCATAACTGATAATTGGTCATTTGTGACCAAATAGCAGTATACAAACATCGTACAGATGTTATAAAAAAAATAATAGTGAATGCACTTCTAGCCTTTTTTATTCTAATTCGGATTTCTTTGGTATAATCGTTTGTTTCACTAATGTTCGTCCGAACTTCTCCGAAACAGCACAGGCAGAGGGATACTTAAGGAGGCCAGCGAACGGAGATTCTCCAGTCCTGAAGCGGCAGCTCTGGGCTCCACTACCAGCCAAGCGAAGTGAGCGAGGCAGGCCGGCCTGAGTACCTGCTGAGACCTGAGACACCGTACTGACGTGATCTCGGAAACTGAGGCAGGCCGACTTGAGCAGCGAGGTGTACCGGGGTGAGGTAATTCGCAGACCCATAATTAAACGGTAGCAAGTGAAGTGCAGGAGTTAAAAGAAATGACCAGAGACAGAGATCTTTGGAGACGGACAATACACGGCATCACGTCGACCACTACACTCCCTCCGGGGGGTCAGGATTGAAGAGAGAGAAGTGAAGTGAACGAGCTCCCGATAAATTTATATATTTTAATCGCGTGACTGTTTTTCAACTTACACTGCAGTGAGGTGTAAGGATATTTCGTTTTGTTATTAATTTTACTTTTCTTTTGCAGACGTCGTTTTGCAGATAAAGAGAATTGTATTTTATTTTTGATCTGTACATAATTACATTGAATATATTTATTTTGTTTTAATCTGTGTTTTACTGAGTCTGTCGTCTCGAAAGAACTACCTGTCACACACATTATCTTGGAATTCTGCTCGATCTTCTGTCAGATATATTTATTCGACCTATAATATCGGGTATATTAGAGTTAACCTACTGTGTTCTTTTCTATCTGTTCTAGTTCCTCTCATTGTTTTCCAGGCTTATTAGAGGAAATGAGTGAAAAATAATTTCAACCACGTCCAAGTAATCCGGAGATACACTAGTACCAAGCGGCGCCTTTAGGAGAACACTCCAATAATGCGTCGCAGATTACTTATATGAAACGTGGTCATTTTGTACTCTAAAACCGAGTACGGTGTGACAAAAAGAAAATAATCGTTTCGTTTTGATTCTTTAGAGGAATTGAATCAAAACGAAGCCGTCTATTTTTATTTTATTAGTAAAACACTTTATTCAAAACATTAATTAAAATTATTCTGAAAATTCCACACCTGTAATTTTGAACCAATCAAAATACGTTATTTTGACAGATCACCATGGCAACGGAGGTATTTTATCGGAAATTTTTTGCTCGTGGGGTACCCAACAGCGAATTGTAGTGGAAATTTTTTGACGTTTACAATAACAGAACATTTTTGACAGACTGGTTTTTATTTGTTTACATAATTTAAAATAAAACGCCAAAAAATAATTTTCTATCACTTGTAGTTACTCAAAACTTATGTAAAATTGAAGAATATACTATTTTCTATATTGAAATGGTATTCCCATGCAACTACAATGAGTAGAAATTACGAATTTGAAAGCCTAAATATGTAATTGCTGACAAAGCTATGGCGCGCTATTAATCTGTTCATGCAGCTTTGGATTTTCAAATGCAAATTTGGTGTGGAATTTTCTTACCGAATACCACGCGAAGTCAAATTAATATCCGGAAATTTTTTTTTGATCATGAATATTTTTAGAAAATTTCCCTCGTCTGCGACTCGGGAAATTTTCAAAATATTCATGATCTCAAAAAAATTTCCGGAAATAATTTGACCTCTAGTGGTATTACTAGTGAAAATTCCACACCTGTAATTTTGAACCAATCAAAATACGTTATTTTGACAGATCACCATGGCAACGGAGGTATTTTATCGGAAATTTTTTGCTCGTGGGGTACCCATCAGCGAATTATAGTGGAAATTTTTTGACGTTTACAATAACAGAACATTTTTGACAGACTGGTTTTTATTTGTTTACATAATTTAAAATAAAACGCCAAAAATAATTTTCTATCACTTGTAGTTACTCAAAACTTATGTAAAATTGAAGAATATACTATTTTCTATCTTGAAATGGTATTCCCATGCAACTACAATGAGTAGAAATTACGAATTTGAAAGCCTAAATATGTAATTGCTGACAAAGCTATGGCGCGCTATTAATCTGTTCATGCAGCTTTGGATTTTCAAATGCAAATTTGGTGTGGAATTTTCTTACCGAATACCACGCGAAGTCAAATTAATATCCGGAAATTTTTTTTTGATCATGAATATTTTTAGAAAATTTCCCTCTTCTGCGACTCGGGAAATTTTCAAAATATTCATGATCTCAAAAAAATTTCCGGAAATAATTTGACCTCTAGTGGTATTACTAGTGAAAATTACATGCATTCAAATAATTGCCATAAACTCGACATAAAAGGAGAAATGATATATTTTTCCAGTAGAAAAAAATCTAAAAATATATCTGCAATGTTTGCCCATACAATCACTCGATGCTTCTTAAATATTCAATAACTTCGCTTTCCAATACGAACATCTCTTTTTGCGATCGCGGAAATCGAAGCACATAAAATTTTCAATCGCTGTTTTGCATTCTCTCGTCATGCAAATATGTCGGCGATTTAAAATTTGATGCAGATCTGATGTCGGCAATTTCGAAACGTCATAAACGATATGCGGATTCTCGACTAGATGGGATTGAAGTTTTCATGCGGAGAAAATTTAAACGTGTTTGATTTGCTTTTTGCTCTATTTTTATCCCATAAGTGCTTTTAGAGTACGTGTCGCACAAAAAGGGTTAATTTTTAACAAACTTATTATTGTTCCAAATTAGTTTACATTTTTGGGATAAAAATGGAAATTTAGGCAACAAATGCAAAGTGCATTAAAGCTTTTTGCACAGATAGGGTAATTGCCAACACCAACTGTAATAGTCCAGGGGCTAAGACTGTTTAATGGCTGATCAAAATCTATGGAGTTTCAAAGTGTATTCTTATGTAGTTTGACTTTCGATGGGATTGAAGTTTTAATCCGGAGAAAATTTAAGCGTGTTTGATTTGCTTTATGCTCTATTTTCATCCCATAAGTGCTTTTAGAGTACGTGCTGTACAAAAAGGGTTTATTTTTAACAAACTTATTATTGTTCCAAATTAGTTTACATTTTTGGGATAAAAATGGAAATTTAGGCAACAGATGCATAGTGTATTAAGGGGGAGGTATGGTTTGAAATCAACATATCAAGCACATATTTGTGAATTTTTTTCGATGCTACGGTAGAATTATTTTATTTTTCAATTAAATAAACATATTAAGTACAATTCAAAGAATATTTAAGAAAAAATTCAATCCAAAATATTGAAAAATACGCCATTGGTGACAAATTTTGGCAGGCAGCTCAAAAAAAATGGATTTTGCGGTGGACATCAGAACTCATCACTGGATTATACGAAATAAAAAATTCAAAAAGATTTAATTAGCTTATGAGTTTCAGGAGGTAACAACGTCGAGTTTTTTTATTTTTAATGATTTTTGAATTTTTGGTATCACTCAGAAGTCAAAAATATGAAATTTTTGATAAAAATTTTGTGAAAACCAACAGACTTAATATTGTTGAACAAAAAATAAGCACAAAACGAAAAATATCTCGACGTTGTTACCTCACGAAATGTCTAAAGAAAATCTATGCAATATTTCAGGTAGATCGGTCAAGTAGTTTTTCAGTTAAAATGTCCACCGCATTTGAAAGAGAGTTTTTGAGAAAAATGCGTTTAAAGTTTTGACGACTGCATCTTCATCTTCGTATTTTTCTGCCATATCGTGAAGTGGTGAACATTGGAATATGTTTTTTGAATTGCGGAATAATCAACAAAAGAGAAGGCGAACAGTTGTTTAACGTTTCTCACTACGCTCAAGCGTGCTGGCGCGAAGCCGCGGCAAAGCGGGTCGAAGGTAGGGATTTTCAACACTCTGTATCTCGGGTAATTTTACTCCGATCAATCTGAAATTTTCAGAGGGTATTCTTGAAAGTATGCACTTTTATTTAAAATAATAAAAAAATTTAAATATTTCAAACCATACCCCCTCTTAAAGCTTTTTGCACAGATTGAGCATTTGCCAACACCAACTGTAATAGTCCAGGGGCTAAAACTTTTTCGTAGCTGATCAAAATCTACGGAGTTTCAAAGTGTATTCTTATGTAGTTTGACTCTTGATGGGATTGAAGTTTTCGTGCGGAGAAAATTTAAACGTGTTTGATTTGCTTTTTGCTCTATTTTCGTCCCATAAGTGCTTTTAGAGTATGTGTTGCACAAAAAGGGTTATTTTTTAACAAACTTATTATTGTTCCAAATTAATTTACATTTTTGGGATAAAAATGGAAATTTGGGCAACAGATGCAAAGTGTATTAAAGCTTTTTGCACAGATAGGGTAATTGCCAACACCAACTGTAATAGTCCAGGGCTAAGACTGTTTAATGGCTGATCAAAATCTATGGAGTTTCAAAGTGTATTCTTATGTAGTTTGACTCTCGATGGGATTGAAGTTTTAATCCGGAGAAAATTTAAGCGTGTTTGATTTGCTTTTTGCTCTATTTTCATCCCATAAGTGCTTTTAGAGTACGTGTTGTACAAAAAGGGTTTATTTTTAACAAACTTATTATTGTTCCAAATTAGTTTACATTTTTGGGATAAAAATGGAAATTTAGGCAACAGATGCATAGTGTATTAAAGCTTTTTGCACAGATTGAGCATTTGCCAACACCAACTGTAATAGTCCAGGGGCTAAAACTTTTTCGTAGCTGATCAAAATCTACGGAGTTTCAAAGTGTATTCTTATGTAGTTTGACTCTTGATGGGATTGAAGTTTTCATGCGGAGAAAATTTAAACGTGTTTGATTTGCTTTTTGCTCTATTTTCATCCCATAAGTGTTTTTAGAGTACGTGTTGCACAAAAAGGGTTAATTTTTAACAAACTTATTATTGTTCCAAATTAATTTACATTTTTGGGATAAAAATGTAAATTTAGGCAACAAATGTAAAATGAATTAATAGACCGATCAAATAAAAATACCATACATGTAAATTAAAATGTAATTCCGTACAGGTGGGAATAATTTTTTTATCAAAGATTAGGTCAAAACAAAAGATATTTTCAAGAAAGTATATGATTCATATGAGGGGATCATTGTTTAAATAATTTAAAATTGGTAATTTTTGCTCAAAATTGACTTTTTTAAGAGCTGCGGTAAGTCATGTTCATATTAAGGTTTTTAAAAAATTTTTCTGCAAAGCTGAAGAGACAATCTTTTATAAAGGAGTTACAAAATTAAATTTGACCTTTATTTATTTAAATAATTGTAAATCAAAATTGAAAAAGAAATTTCCAAAAAAATATTATTTGCATTATAAATAAGCACTATCAAACATTTTGTTTCACACGAAAAGGTGGGCTATCATATCGGTATAAATTGAAAAAAAATTGGTTGATAAATATTGAGTATTTTATGAGATATTTAATTTGTTTATAAAAAAATGCCATTTTTTCAACGGCAAGAACGCTGTTGTTGCCGATAGAGTATACAAGTTTTTAAGGTCTCATTTTTTTGCTTTTATGTATATTTTCGATAAATGTATTGAGAAATGAAAATTTCAATTAGACACTCCTCAAAAAAGAAAATTGAAAATTGGTGTAATTTGTTTAAAATTTGTTTTTTTAATAACATCGCATGGATTAAAAATTTTTAAATTATTTTTCGATATTCGTGTTTGTGTTGATTTTTGACACATTAAAAAAAGAAAAAAATTTTCTAGAACAATTTTTTGCCGAGATAGCTTTTCCAAGTTTAAAAATTCATAATTTGTCAATATTAACATTTAAAAGTGCGTAAGTAAAATTAACCCTACTACTTATAGTAGGGGAGTAAAGTATGCTAAATTTGCAGTCACTCGAGCGTTATGGGGACCAATTGGGTTGTGATTATTAGGTCCTAAAATCAAAAAAAGTTAAGTAAAATTTTCCATTTTAGCGGGCGCTTGTCATTTTTAATTTAATTTTCCATTTCCAACAATCGTTTTTCCGATTATAGCGCCATCTATCCATAATTCGAAAAATGTCTCGAATAAAAGTTGCTTATTTTTACGTAAAGGATCCAAATCTGCAATAAAAATTTGGGCGTCCTATTTAAGATTTTAAAGTAACCCCCCACCCCGCCCCCGTGGGGGGTCGTGTTTGGTACCATTCGATAGATTTTTCAAAAATATTTTGAAAGTGCATTTTGCAGTTTTTCGATCTGATGTTCATTTTGCGAAATATCGCGGGGTTTGTATTTAAAAGTTTAAATTTACCACCCAACCCTCTCCGTGGGGGGTCATGTTTAGTACCATTCGATAGATTTTTGAAAAATATTGAAGACGCATTTTTTATTTTTTCGATCTGACGTTCATTTCACGAAATATTCGCTTTTCTTTTGTGAAACTTTTTGACTCACCCATTTCCTTACGCCCCGCTCAAATCGTCAGATTTTTGAAATATACACTCTCTTGCATGTACTTAACTTACTTATCTTAATCTGACAATTTCGAGTATTTTTAACCCTAGATATTTTTTTTTCGGGCCCCCCTTAACGAGCCTCCCTGTGTTAAGAGCCAATATATGGTAGAGGTACATCTGCAGGGTACCAGGTTTCTCCCATATGATAATCTGACGCGCTCGAGTAACTGCAAAAATCCCCGCTTGGGCTCCCCTACCATTAACAGTGTCATTTATACACATAATAAAAATTCTAGAATATGTATTTTGAAAAATAATGATTTTCGTAGCACCTTAAATGAAAACTTTTTGCCTGAAAATTAACGGAGGAGCAGTTTGCGATATCTCCGTTAATAATGAGCCAATTTAAAGGTTTTTTTTTTAATTTGGGGTAGCATATAAAAATTTTAACATCTACATGACCCTTTTTGCACTAAATATTCATTAATTTGTTATAAACAATATTTTTTGAAAAAAATGACAGACCTTTTATGTTTAAGATGGCCCCAAAAATGGTAAAAACAAATTTTCGAGGGCAAAAAAGGTAATGTTTTGAATTTGTTAAAAAATTGTTAAACAATTTCTGTCCTAAAATTTCGCCCGAAATTGAAATTGAAATTTCACCCTTCAGATTTATTTCAAGGGGATATTTTTTAACAAGAATCCGTAAATAAACCGAATCAGAACAACCAGACACAGGTAGCATTCAATCCGGTCCTGCAAGTGTCATAGAAATACTGCAAAACAGATCCTCAGAGAACATAATTGGTGACCCCTGGTATAAGCCATATATTATTCGGCACGCCTTAGAAAGACGAGAATATACACTTCCGGTTTTTATACCACTTCCGATTAAAAAGACATATTGTAGCCTCAGAAATAGTAGTGGAGAGGGGGGTACACTGATCCCCCTAAGAAAATAGCTTCTTAAAAATGGCAAAATATTTTTAAAATTGTATTTTATTAAGGTAAACCCCCAAAAGAATAATTTATCTTAACAGAACACAAATTTTATTGAAAAAAATATTCACTCACTTTTTAAAAATACACAAAATAAAAAAAATAGCAACAGGATCATTTTACCCGCATATTGGGGGTAAAACGATCTCTTCTACAAAAACAAATATAATATCAAAAAAATGTCTTTAAAACCTAATATTTCTCTGAACTATGGCTAACACAAAGGAAACATCGCAGCAATGTCCACAAAGGAATTCATCTTCGCCTTCTTCAACTCCCGCACACAATTCGTGAGCCCATTCCAAATATTTTCGGCATTGAATCCATCCTTCAATTGAAGTATAATATTCCTCGGAGCAGTAGAGATAAGTTGCATGTCTTTGGTTGTCTTGTGAATCCGAAGAGTCGGATAGACTTTCTTTTAGATTCTTTTGTTGTTTTGGTTTCTTCTTATTATATTCATTCTTCCTTTTAATTGCCTTTTCCTTTGCTTCCTTCTTGTTAATGTCATCTTCAAGGGCAGTTTTGTACGGCGTGCTAGTTAACACTGAACTTCCACAAGATTTTCTTTTTCTCGTGTTTCTCTTGCTTAGAATTTTATGAATAGGTTGGCAGTCTTGTAGTGTAACTTTAAACGATGAATCCATTTGTTCATCTCGTTTTGAGCTGGGCCCAGGCTCAGGATTCTCGTTCATATCCTTTTTTCACTAGAGCCATTATCTGCTTTGTTGGTTATGCCTATCAATAAATCAGCTACTTTACTTAAACTAGATCCTTGAGCCATATCCTCACCATTATCAAGTTCAGTTACTTCAGCTGCTAAGAAATCAACATCTGAAAAAAACTCTGGGTCAGATGGAAATATGCCATTTTTGCGGAACCCGTTTATCCCATTTATTGGTACACAAGCCTTTAAGTAGCCTTCGCAAAATATTTGGCTGATTTGAAACACTGACATGGTTCTACCAGGATGCTGGTTCAACCATTTTTCTAATAGTTGGTCTAACTAAACGCTAAGTGGACCCATAACACCAACGTCCAGCGGTTGCAGCTTGTGCGTGCAGTGGGGAGGTAAACACAAGATGGTTATAAAGTTTTCTCTGGCACTAACAATAACATCGAGATTTCTGGTGTGCGATAAATATCCATCTAATATAAGTAAGACGGGCTCATGGATACTTATGGCTTCACAAAAGATACGAAATGAGCAAACCACTGCTTAAAAACTTCTGTACGCATCCAACCACATTCATTACAAGCAAATATGTTACCCGGAGGAGCTTCGTCTGTCAGTTCAGCTTTCATTCGTTTTCTGTTGAAAATGAGCATTGGGGGTACAAAACTTCCTGCAGCTGATACACAAACTGCAGCTGTCGTCGAAATTTCGCGCTCGGCTGATGTTACCCTCGCAAGTTGTTTGGAACTTTTGTTTGCTAATATCCTTGAATTTTGTCCGGGAACAGTAGAAATCGAAGTCTCATCTACGTTATAAACTTGGTGAGAAGCATATTTTTTTATGCATAAATCTCTTTTAACAGATTAAAGAACTTTGTACAACCGGTTTGTTAAAGGCTCTTGCTCTAGCAGCCGAGGTCGCTTCAGGACATCTCAAGGAAATTTCTGGGTGTCTTCTTCTAAAACCATACAACCAATCTTTACCAGCAGCTTTTTCGACATGGGAAAACTTGTGGGGCAGTTTGTTTTCTTCAGCAAGCTGATACGCTAAGTTCCGCAAATCACGCAAGGTTCCATACATCCTACTTTCAAAATCTAGGATATGCCTTACTAGTTCTTGTTCTTGTTCCGGGAAAAATACAGGGTGGCAGCTACCAAGTGACTTCTTCTCTAGCTTTGCTACCTTAATTTTGTCCATTACACGTCGTTTCAGCGACATTCTTGACAACTGGAAGGTTCGCGCAGCTGTTTTAACTGACATTCCTCGCTTAACTTCTTGTATGGCATTTTTCATATGCTCAGCGTCCCAATTTTGTCTGTTGGTTATTCGTAGTGTGACCAACTCCAATTCAGTCGAATTCGGGACAAGGCTGAAAAAAATACCTAAAATCCGGGACTTTTCGATGAAAATCGGGCTATTTTTTTTAATATAGAATTTAATATAATCATTTTATTGATTATTTAACATTTTTATGTTGACAAAATTTTTTTTGATGGGATGGACTGTAATGATAATTAAATGTTTGTTAGTTTTTGACGTTTTGACTTCCAATCCGGAAATCGGTCTCAAAAAAGGAAAAATTAGAAAATCAACTGATGTTGGATTTCCATGCAGGGCCCCCGTAACCGGGCGTGCAACGCGTGCGGCGCACGCGGGCGTAACCCCAAAGGGGCGCCAAACCGAAGGTTTGGTAAATAAGAAATATTTATTTTAAATGTGATAATCATTTTTTATATACAATTTTAATTATTTCATGAACAACTAGAGAAATCTCAAAAATCAAATATTGTGTTATTACTAAAAAATAATTATTCCCGTCCTGAAATGTTGAACTTACTCCGTGAAAAATATATAACATTTTGTTGTTCCTTCCTAATTTTTTTCTTTGAAGTAGATTGAATTACGTTTGGCATACCATCCAAACGATTTTATGTTGTAAACTAAAGCGACACTCAAAATAGTCAAATAAACATCGAATCACACTCCTTGACGAGTAGAAACATAAATTAACACCTAGGGCTTACAATACCGAGCCAAAATCTCAATACCGGTATTTGGTATTTAAAATTTAAAATACCGGTATCCCGGTATTAAAACCGGTATTATAAATAAAAAATATACACGTTATATTTATACTATCCTCAGTTGTTATAAGGACTTGTCATTAAATAATATATGAAACCTATTAAATTTTGTTTTCAAATGAGTAGATGTTGTTTATAATAAGTATTAGATAGGGAGTAGGGATACATAGATACAAAAAATGTGGAAATAGATAAACTATATATTTGATTCTAGGATAAATTTTGCATATAATAGGATAGCACTTTTACTTATGAAATTTGCTATTTGTAAATTAATTTAACTTTAAAACAAAGGAGGGACGGAGGAGGACGTAAAACGGAGAATAGGACTAGCTCAAAACACATTCAATATGCTAAGGAAAATGTGGTCTTTGTGGTACTCCAACAAAAACACAACTTGCTGGATCAAGCAGTTTTTACTCCTATAAAGTGAATCTTTTACTCGAATTTATGATAATTACCCTTAAGTAAACAAATACGCTATGAATTATGATTATGTATTCGACTTGAGTATATTTTCCTTTCTCGTCTATGCGTTTATTAGGCGAAAACATTATTTTTACTTTTACTGGTGAACCGGTGAAAGGTTTAAAATTTTAGTTTAGATTGGTGTTAATAATATCTGCAATATCTGGGTTTGTTCTGCCCTGATTTTAAACTTTTGTTTTTCTGTAAAAAATATTTGGACAATCTTTTTTATTTGTTGTTATTTTAAGTGGTGTGGAAATTAAATTAATTGTGAAAATGGTAAATATCATAATCATTGCATAGAATAATAATAATTTATTTTAAATAGTTATAATCGGGTTTCCTCTAATAAAATCTACAATTTATTAAGAAAAAGAGAAAATAATTAAGACTTTGTATCTGCGTAACTTGGAACCATATGGTAAACTTTTTTATTATTAATTTTACGGAAAAAATTTATTCTTCATAAAATGCTTTGCATTATTTCAAATATAAAATTGTGTCAATCTTATGAGTATCAAAAATATGAATTTCGATCAAGAGTACCTTATATTTCACAATATCAAAAATTATTATTATGAAAAGTTGTTTGGAATGAATTAAAAACTATGTTTTAATATGCAATTATGAACATCCTTTTTTGAATTTTTTTTTCTCAAATTACAGATACCCAACGCCCTTTTCATTTATTGTTATTATTATTGTTTAATTAATTAATAATAATAAAAGAGTTATCACATTTGTTGTAATAACTGAAAAAGGCTAATTATTAATAATAAAATGCTTATCACATCATTTCTAATAAACGAAAAGGGCGTTATTGAAAAGTACAATTAATGTCCGATAAAAAGTTCTTTTTAAAAAGCTTTGCATGGTCTAAAATCTAAGATGCAACCATTAAATCCTATCAAATTTTTTCAATTTTATATGAGATATATGTAAAAAATATGAGTTTCGATCAAAAGTAAAGTGTCTTTCTAGATCACAATATATTTCAATTAGAAGGATGTAATTGCATATATAAACATAGTTTTTAATGCTGAACAACTTTTCATAATAACTTTTCAATATTGTGAAAACTAGTCGTACTTTGCTTTTGACCCAAAATCATATTTTTTGACATACCTCGTATAAATTGTGATATTTGATGGTTGCATTCTGAATTCTAGACAATGCAGAACTTTTTATGAGGAATAACTTTTTCTCGTAAAATTAATAAAAAACAGTTTCCCATATGGTTCCTAGTTATGTAGACACCCTGTATAGAATTACTTTGAAAACTTTGAAATGACAAAATATTATTGTTTATTTACTTAAATGTGTATTTTTAATTTAATATAATTAATGTTGCAAAACATTTAAGGGGAAAGGCGCAAAATGTCGCCTCTCAAAATTTTCAATGTGTTTTAAATGTATTCATTTTTTTCGAATCCTGAGAAAACTAATAAGTATTTTTTTTTATTTAAACGCAGGATGAAAGATAACGTTATTGCCGAGGACCGACAGTCCCTTAAAATAAATAAAACGTTTCTTTTGAATTAAATATTTGCAATTATTAAAAATCACACTAAATTTTCTCTTTTATTTTCATTCCTGTAACTTATTAAAATAAACATTATAGAAGTTTTCAGGGACTTTCGGCCTCAGTAATAATGTAGTCTTTCATTCTGGGTTTAAATTTTTCAAAAATATTTATTAGTTTTATATGTATAGTAGATTTATAGGGCGCTAAAATATATTCCGCACGCGGGCGCCAATCAGCCTTGCGGGGGCCCTGTTTCCATGTAAATAGAACCTTAGATTAATATAAAAATATATTTATCATTGTTATCATTATTTAATAACCATGCTTTTGAATCGTCTTTTCAGAAGACGATAATTAAAATACTGAAACGGAGAAAAGTTTAGAGTTTGTGTTTTCGTAGAACTATAATACTACGATATAAAATGCATGCGTTTTGGATGTGGTATTAGTATTACACTCTAGGAATTGTCGACTTTTTTTTGTCCCACCAATTCAATTTGATTTGAATTCTTAGAAGAATAACGTGTTCAAAATTTCAAAATAGAATTTTACCAAAACGTTGAAAATCCGGGTGGCCCGGAAGCCTTGTCCGGGACGCCGGGACACGACTTTGTAATTCGGGCCATGTCCCGGATTTTTCGGGCTAGTTGGTCACACTAGTTATTCGCTTATATGTTCGTGGCATTCTGCAAGAGAGACATAAAATTAATTTAAATATCAAAATTATTATATGAAATATTTTTGGCAGAAACTGAGGGGTAAAATGATCCCGGGATTATTTTGCCCCCTTACTGAAGGATCGTTTTACCTCAAAGTGACATGCATTAAGTTTTGCTGATTATAAATTTGCTTGCATATATTAATTGAAAAGGGATATCACAAGTCAATTCAGCAACTCTTTCTCAACAAAACACGATAAGAAAATAAACGGTCAGTTACAGCGTTTGACAACAGTAGGCTAAAAAACAAATTAATACTTTACCTTATATCATAGACGGCAAAAACACAAGGTCACTGCTTAGTTTAGTACTCGGATTCGAACCAAATCGTGTTTCCGACATTAGTATTCTAATAACCGCTCCGTTTGCTACAATGTTGCCAATATTACAGTTATTTTACACAAAAAGGCAAACTTTATAACAAAGGGATCATTTCAACCCGCGGGGATCATTTCAACCCGCGGGGATCATTTTACCCCCCTCTCCCCTACATGTGATATATCACTCGCCTATTGAAATGTAGAGCTTTAGCTACTTTTTTGATGTCATTTCCGTTTAAAGATTTAAGACTGGAAGTTTGGCAAAAAAATTAGTGAAATCGTAATGATATATAAATCGCCACAAAATTATACAAGGGTTCAAAAATATCAACTTCCTCCGGTCACGTTGTGTGAGAAACTAAGATTTGCGAAGTCCAATAGGGAACTTGCATATATTTTTAAATATTAAAATAATATTAAAAAATATAAGGTAACATGATCATAAAACGCATGCATGCAAAAAAAAACAAATATTGTTAACCCATAGGCATATTACGAGACATTGAAAAAGCTATAAAATTCAAATTTTTTCAGAGGCGCGTAAACGGGTCTGACGTCACGACCCACGTCTACCTGCTAGATTTCTATGAGTCGACAACAAAGCCGCTAGGATATTTCGAAATTATTTACAAATTCATTCACGTTTACTTAAAACTCTCATGTAGAAGTTGATTGTAAATAAAAGTTCAAAAAAAGGTTGTTTTGGGGATTGTATTAATTCCATTTTAATCATATTATTTAATTGGACATTCCAAGGTATTTGTGTTCTTGTATAGTTCCATAATGAGTATATTTAGTTTCAAACTGAAATTGATCATTTTGAGTGCTACTTAATAAAGTAGTGTTTTTAAATGTATAATATGACTGACTAGGGTTTTTCAAAAAGTTCTGACAATCCACAGTAGTTGATTTCTTCATGGTGGCAAATTTTATAAAAATCAGTGAAAGTTATTCTATTGGAGAAATGCGAGGATAGACCAGGGCGCACCTGTAAAAATATTAGTACATTTGGACGTTGAGAGGTGACTCAAATTTTTTTGCAGAAATTGCTTGAAAATAAATCAAATAATAATATTTGAGTTATCCTCCCTCTCAAAAAGGTCCGGAACATTGTTTAAATAATCAAAATGTCAAAAAATGAAGGAAAAATTCGATTTTTTTCTTAGTTTTTTGATTATAACTTTAAAAGTATTCATTTCCGAGAAAAGTTGTACTGACATAAAAGTTGCGCAATTAAATTTCCTACAATATAAAATTGGTTAAAGATTTAAAAAATAGTCACCCTAGTTGCAAAATAGCAATAATTGCGAAAAAAACATACAAAAACAAGTATTCGCATTTTACGTTTTTCAACCATTTATGCTACACTTAGGACCTTCACATTTCACCCGGAAAAACTTTATGATACAGTAAAACAATATTGTAAATTTCGTTAAGATCGGTTTCATAGATTTTGCAAAATAAATTTTGCAATCCAGCTTTCGCAAAAAAAATTCATTTTTTCAAAATGTTACAGGACTGAAAATAAAGCAGATAGCAAGTTGAAATTTTTTTTTTGATTATAGAAGTGTACTGTACCTTTCATTTTCAATTTTGCAAAATTTAAATCGATTAAGACCACGACGTCAGGAATTTTTTTAAATAAACATTAAATATTGGCGCTACGCGCAGGACAGCAGATAGTTGGCTCTGATTGGGCATTCCAATGACCTTTGATAATAATTGATACATTTAATTTTTACTACCTTTCGATATAAATAAATAAATTTGTTTATTACAAAAAAAACACATACTCTATCCTTTGAAATAACTCTTTAATTAGCACAAACTTTCTTTGTTCATATATTTTAACTAAGAGAATAAAAGTTTATTATTTTTAAACATAATATGCAATTGTTTAAACAATATTTCACAAACAATAATAAAATTAGTTTGATTTTTGTGGAATGAAAATATTAAAATACAATAAAATATAGAGTAAGAAAATAATATATTAGATAAAGATTGGAAGAAATTTTGGTGGAAATCAACTTGTGTGAATCGAACACCGCTGTCCTGCGCGTAGCACCAAAAACTAAGGTTTATTTAAGAAATTTCCTGACGCCGTGGTAATTAATTGGTTTTAATTTTGTAAATTGCAAATGAAAGGTACAGTACACTTCTATAAGCAAAAAAAAATTTCAACTTGCCATCTGCTTTATTTTCAGTCCTGTAACATTTTGAAAAAATGATTTTTTTTGCGAAAGCTGGATTGCAAAATTTATTTTGCAAAATGTATTGAACCGATCTTAATGAAACTTATAGTATTCTTTTACTGTATCATAAAATTTTTCTGGGTGGAATGTGAAGGTCCTAAGTGTAGCATAAATGGTTGAAAAACGTAAAATGCGAATACTTGTTTTTGTATGGTTTTTTCGCAATTATTGCTATTTTGCAACTAGGGTGACTATTTTTTAAATTTTAAACCAACTTAATATTGGAGGAAATTTAATTACGCAACTTTTATGTCAGTACAATTTTTCTCGGAAATGAATACTTTTAAAGTTATAATCAAAAAACTAAGACAAAAATCGAATTTTTCCTTCATTTTTTGACATTTTGATTATTTAAACAATGTTCCGGACCTTTTTGAGAGGGAGGATAACTCAAATATTATTATCTGATTTATTTTCAAGCAATTTCTGAAAAAAAATTTCAGTCACCTCTCAACGTCCAACTCAAAACAGATGCGCCCTGGACTAGGAAGCAAATAAGTACAGTAGACTCCCGTAAGTTCGGCCTCGGTTAGTTCGGTCTCCGCTTAGTCCGGCCGGCTCTCTGAGCATTAGCCACACACTTTGTACATCAAAAATCATTAGAAAAGAAAATTCAGAAAAAAATTACTGACTTTTTTTAAGTGTTTAAGAAGCCAAACCACATATTATGTGCAATAATATTTTTAAATTTTATTAGGCCTAGAGTTCTGTAAGAATTTGTTTTATAGTATTTTTGTAACGGTCTATCTTTTCATATATTATGTTAAATATATGTCAGAGTATTCCTCTGTGTTGTCTTCTACTTAATGTAAAAGTGTTTTGTTTTTGCTAGATCCATACAAACAATAAATGGGCATTTTTTAGATAAGCATCGGTTAGTTCGGCCACTTTTAAGTTCGGCCTAGGGTCCGGTCCCGAGGTGGCCGAACTTACGGGAGTCTACTGTAGGTACCTATTATAAGTATTATTAATAAACACGTTTAAATTGTTTATAACAATAGTTTTTAGTTACTCTGACTTTTATTACTAAAAGTTTTGTTTATTTTTAAGTTATTTTTATTTTCTTTCTTCTTTGTTAGGAATTTAAAATATTTATAAATTATAGGTTTTAGTTTTGTTTATTACAAAATATTACGACCAAAAGTACATATATTTGGAACATTTAATAACCAATAGACAACCATAACGAATGTTACAATGTACAATGCAAAAGTACAGTTGCAAATAATGTTTCTATTTGAAAAAAAAGTGTTGATTTTATTATATTTGGATAGAATAGGACGCAGATCTTATCGACAATTTGATTAGTATAGCACAAGACTTTTGGAGTGTAAATATTTTCCCGCATCTATTTGGATCTGATAATTATTAAAAATAAATGGAATAAAAATTTGATAAAATAAAGTTTCATCCATAAAATATTTAAATGTGAGAATGAAATTCATATTTTAAACTAAATAATAAAACATTCTTTCTTTTTCTTTTTATAAGTAATTCTTTAGTAGTATCTATGTATGGGCCATTCCACGAACATACGCCTGTTTTGGATTACTTCGACAACGAATATTTTACTGTGCAAAATAAGAAGTACGAAAGTAAATGGCGCTAATAATTATTCCAATAAACAACAATGTAATTTGCAATTTACTTTCGTTCTTCGTATTTTGCACAGGTAAATATTCGTTGTCGAAGTAATCCAAAACAGGCGACATTTTTTAAGAAATATGATATTAATGTAGGTATTTAATTTTGTTCAAACTTTATAATATAATTTGGTATTTGAGATACCTATGTTGTAAAATAAAAATGTATTTCCCTAAACTAAAAATAATATTATGAATGCATGAAAATCTTTACAAGATATTATCTGCAGAGTGCACGTCTGGCACTAGGCAGTAGCCAAACGAGAACAGTGGTAAATATCATGGTTGATGACGTCAGACCCACGCGCGCGCTTTTAAAGTTGTTTGAAACGGTAATTTCGGGCGCGGAATTATAATCAGTTGTTGTACGTACACTATTAATTGTTAAAACGTAATATTTTGAATTTATCACTTTTAAACATAAATTAACAATTTTATGCAAAAATATTTTTATGTGCAAGTTCTCTATTGCTTGTTTTAACAACTGTTTTCATAAATCTTTAACGAATAGAAATATTAGCAGTTTACGTCACAGAGTATTGATATACTCCGTGTAAATCATGCTACCAAACTCTTGAAACTCAAACAACCCACCGAGAACACCAGATTGAAAACAATAATTCCCGAAAAGTTCCTAACAAGAATGTAAAACATTGTTCATTCAAAACTCCAATTCAATTTAGAAAACGTTCATTAGACGAAAAATTCAAACACATAAAACTCGAACAAATAAAAGGGCTTTTAATGAGAATAATAATGACAGGGAGAAGCACTAAGGATGAAAGTATAAAGCAATGCGCTTTTTACGTTACATTTTAGGTTTAAAATGGCCGTTTACCAAAAGCTCATCCCAGCTGTAACTAAATTGGAAATTTAATATGGCTGAAAATTATATTCTCATCTTCAGTAATAAATTTATTAATAGGAACTCGTTATCGATTATTTTTGAAATAAGAGTTTAATAGAAAATTTTAATATGAAGCCCATTCTATTCTTCCATTTTTTTCTATACCACACTTAAGCATTTACAAAATAAGTTCTTGAATCATTTGTTGCGTCATTTTTTATTTTTACTCTAAACATTCTTATATTTCAAAAATGAATTCTTCTTCTTCTTGTAGTGCCTATCCTTTTCGGATGTTGGCGACCATCTCGGCAATCTGTACTTTGCACACTGCTGCTCTAAAAAGACTTGTGGTTGTTGTGTTGAACCATGTGCGTAGATTCTTCAGCCAGGAAATCCTTCGCCTTCCTGGTCCTCGTTTTCCCTCCACTTTTCCTTGCAAGATTAGTTGCAGTAGTCCATATATTTCGCTGTTTCTCATGATGTGACCGAGGTATTCGATTTTGACTGCTTTTATTGTGGTGGTTTTTCTTTTTGCATTCTCAGAAAAACACCCTCATTAGTAACGTGGTCGGTATAAGATACCTTCAGGATTCGACGATAAAACCACATCTCAAAAGCCTCAATTTTCTTGCATATGGCGTCGGTGAGAGTCCACGACTCAACTCCGTACAACAGTATAGGAAAGATATAACATCGCAGTAACCTGACTTTTATGGGCAATGATAAATCATGACATTTGAACATGTTTACTCCGATTGGAGTACGAAGGGAAGCATTCTCGTTGGAACTTTACCGCGCTGAGCAGATGGGACGTGAATTATAAATTGTAAAATTCCCTCATCTTCCTTAGTCTCAGCATCCGTTACGGCTTGAAAATTGTAGAAGCCTCGGAGGTGTTACCAGAGAAGGTTCCCATTGTTTTCAGTCTGGTAGGGTGTAGAATAACATTTTTGGATGTTGTTTTATCTGCTATTAGATTGAAAACTTGGTTTTTTGATAGCAGTTGCCGCTAGGGCATCCCTGCCATTTCGTTCGTTGCAATCCGTGACTGCACGCCGGGGTTTGTCCTAGTTGGGTCAGAGAGAGCAGCATATGTGCCTCCTGATGAGAGACTAATAAGTTTCCAAACCGGTAGAGGTGCTTGCTGCACTCTCTGATTGAACTGGAATAATGATGCGGCTGTAGTTTCGTGTTGCAACGAAATTGAAAATGGTTATTCAATTTTTATTTACATGTTTACTCCCATTGGAGTACGAAGGGAACCATTCTCGTTGGAACTTTACCGCGCTGAGCAGATGGAACGTGAATTATAAATTGTTAAATTCCCTCATCTTCCTTAGTCTCAGCATCCGTTATGGCTTGCAAATTGTAGAAGCCTCGGAGGTGTAACCAGAGAAGATTCCCATTGTTTTCAGTCTGGAAGGATGTAGAATATCATTTTTGGATGTTGTTTTATGTGCTATTAGATTGAAACTTAGTTTTTTGAAGTTATACTACTTTACGCGCGATATGAGGGTGAATTTTTATATGTTAAAACCTACGATCCGGGCGCATGCGCATTATAACTTTGTTCTGATTGGATGTTCAAATTACATGTCAAAAATTATCCAATATGGCAGCTGTAGCGCAGGTGTGGTTTGGACGGTTGACGGTTTGTATGGTTGTTGCGTTTTAAAATTTGTGGGAAGAGAAACAACAAACAAAGGTTAGTTAATAGTTATACTGCCTTTTTAAATAGTTTTCATATTATATTTTTGAAGTTATACTTCAAAATGTTTTAATTTATGTATGTATCCATAGATATATAATACTATCTATGTATGTATCACTTGTATCAGTCCAGAAAAGGTGTGGAAAGAATATATTAGTATTTTTAAATATATTTTTCTACAAACGTGTTAAAAATGCAATTTTTAGGACTCCATAGGAGCGTTAAAAATGCTACTTTAAGGCACTAGTGCATTAAAAATTTTAAGGCACTGCAGTTAAAAGTGAATTGTCAAATTGTGAAACGTCAAAATATTTATATTTCATTTATTAACATTAATATTAATAATACAACTTGCACAATTTGAAAAAGGTGGTTTAAAAGGTTTTTTATTATAATTTTGTGTCTTTGCATTTGTCTTCCTTGGGCGTAAAATAATAAAACATCTATTTTTATATTTCACTTGTTACCGTGATGTATATGTATATCTGAAAGGTAAGTAGCATGCGGCTTGATGGCCTTGTGGGTAGAGCATTGGAACAGAGATCAAAAAATCGCGAGATTGCGGGTTCAAATCCCGGACGATTTATACTTCTTTCTTTTTTTTTTAATATTTGGCATTGTTAAGTTTTGGTTCATTTTTGGTAATTATTGTTCATTTTTTGTATTGTAACTGTTAAGTAGATATATTTATTTCGTTGAAATTATATTATAATAGAAGTATAACTTCTTACGTGCGTACAAAGTACACACACATTCTTTTTTTTTTAAGTATTTGATTTGATCTGAGACAAGTGACTGAAATATTTTCTAAAACAAAAATCGTCAGATTTTTAAAACAAAACGTACAAAGGAAAAACTCTTCAAAGACAAAGAGACAAACGACAATTTTAACCGCAACAATCCACTTTTTCCAAGAGGGGAAGGACGCATTTATCGCCTTAAAAGAATAAAGCTCTGTCACGCCAATACAACTTTTTATATTTACATACTTACATTTTTAGCTTTCGGCTTTCGAAACATTATTTCTACCACCGGATTAAACCAAAATGGAAACAAATATTTGTTCGGTAAAGAACACGTTTCTTGTTCCTCGAATCCGTTCATACTCTCGGTTCATTTGTGTTCTAAACTTCCCGAAACATCAGGCGCGTGAACTGAGACTCAAGTTTTGAAGTTTATCCGATCGAAAGTTGTGAGTTAGGAAACGAAGAGACTTCTTCTGAAATATGAGGCTTACGAAGAGGCAAAAGTTCTGCGTGGAGTTCCCAAACTATATTAGAAGTTTGTGTTTTGCTTTATTGATGATTTTGGATTTTACGTTTTGAGAATTTAGTCAATGTTTACTATAAACACGCACTATACAGGGAGAATGTTCCATAAAATGCTGTTTAACATTGTGATGGCTTTACTTCCTGGCGTATTTCTCTCTCTTATGGCTTTGTCTAATGTTCCATCGTCTGAAATAGTGATACCTAGATATTTGTACTCACAGCAGTGCTATATCGTGGTGTTATCGTCTAATATGAGATATTTTTGTTCTCCTCAAATGCACAAGTATTCGGTTTATTTTTATTTACTTCTAGACCCCATATATCATACTCTTCAATTAATTTTCGTGCCATATAGTTTAAATCGTTATAATCTTGAGCCATTATTACTTGATCGTCTCCAAAGTAGAACGTATATATACCATAGTATTGGTGAGCGGTATCCCCATTGTTCTACATTTTTGTTTCCATCTTTTTAAAGCACTTTCGAGGTATATTTTAAATAAACTGGGGGACAGACAACATCCTTGCTTTAATCCTTTTGATGTTATAAATCCTGTTGTTATTTGTGTCCCTGCTTTTATTTTTGTTATTGGTTGGTTGTATAGCACTTTGACGGCGCTTATCAATTCTATATTAATATTCGTGCTTTCCATTGATTGCCACAGCTTCTTCAGTGGAACGCTGTCGTAGGCTTTCCGTAGGTCGACGAACAACATATGAATCTCTTGATTTACCTTAACCTGTGCCAATAACTAGGATCTTTGACACATTTACAATCGATAACAATATATAGGTACATGTACAAGTACATGGGATATTAATTCTAACAACTTCAATGATCGATTTTAACCTGTTTCACCTGCATCATTATAAAAAAATTTGTCTCAAAATCTCTCCATAAAGTCGCCTCATTTTCTTTGCTTTCAAACCACAAAGCAGCTCCGTCTTTTAGATGGCTTCTTATAATTTCTTTGTAGTCTTCGAAGTTCTGCATATGTTGCATTTTGTTTTTTAAGATTTTAATAAAAGATACCCGATGTCATTTTCTAATATCCCCGCCAAATTAGATTTTCTCTCATTAGAGCTGTTTACAATTACATCCCGACGGTCTCCTCCATTTTGACATTTTCCTATCTCCTTCAATTTTTTTTCCACTTTTCCATATCGAATTGTAACGCATTCTCGAATTTGTCTTCCTTCTTTTAAATTTTCTGTATCTTCTCATCAAACTGGTTTATCTTTATTTGGTCCTTTACTATTATCTGGTTCTTTATTTTCTTCTTTACCTCCGTTTTTTGACCTCTTATAAAGCGCCATATTTCCTTTTGGAGACCATAAAAATCATGTTCCATTTCTTTCGAAAAACGTTCCCAGTGATCATTTTTTATTCTTCTTACTAATGAATGTGTTTTGTTTCTTATAGTCTTATAATAATCGTATGCCTCTTGTGTTTTAGTTGACATATCGATACATTTTTGGCAAAGTAACATAAGTGACATTTTTGAAAATCATGTTTTCCATTAAACTAATGGTATTATTGATTAGAAGGTTACTGCCAAAGTGTAGTAAGCCTATACATATTATGTTTAAAGTAATTCTAGGCTTACTACACCTTCTAGACTGGCAGTACCTTCTAAACAATAATAGCGTTAGTTTAATGGAAAAACATGATTTTCGCCAAAAACGTCACTTACGTTACTTTGCCAAAAATGTATCGATATATTTTAGGTAAGCTTTTTTCTTCTCTTTACATTTTTCCTTCACTTCTGTACAAAACCATGGAGTTCTTTGTCTTGGAAGCGATTTATTTTTATTAATATTTCTTTCACCAAGAACTTCCTTGGCTGAGGCTAAGATATTAGACTTAATTTTTGCCCAGCTTTCTTCGACTCCGTCACTTTCTGTGATATACGTGTTGCTACTTTTTTCTGTTAGTCTTTTTTGGAATAGGTATCTTGTGGAGTCGTCCTGTAAGCTTTCGATTTTAATCTTGGTGATGTATTCTGCTGTTTTGTTATCACATATACAGGGTGTTTCATTAATAATTGTCCATATGGTAACTGGAGAAAGCTTATTACAAAATACGAAGATTTAACCTAAAACACTTAAATAAAATGTGGTTCCTTACTGAGTTACAGGGTGTTTTATCTAAAAATTTAAAAACTAATTTTGCTCAGCATTTTAAAACTATTCGACGTATGCTTTTCATACTTGGCAGAAAGTGCGACTACTAGACACTCTGCTAAATTATGATAAAACACACGTTTCTAGCTACTACCAGAGGCGTACGACAGGGGATGGTGAATGGTTGACCCTTTTCAAATTCTACGTCATTGGAGGAATTACTATTTTGGTGCCATTTTTAGATTCTACAATACTTTCTACGTAAATAATATACTCTTTATTGGTAACGATAAAGTCATTAGTTTTCGAGATATTTGAAGTTAAATATGAAACGGTACAGTTATTTTGATTAATTTATGATATGATGCACATGATTAAGATTTAAAAATTATTTGTACCCAGTACTTTAAAACTATTTGGCGTATCCTTATAATACTTGGCAGAAAGTGCATGTACTGTACACCCTACTAAATTAAGATAAATAAACGTTTCTAGCTACTACCAGAGGCGTACGACAGGGGATAGTGGCTGGTTGACCCTTCCCAAATTCTACGCCACTGACGAAATTGTTATTTTAGTGTAATTTTTTGATTTTGCAATAGTTTTTATGTAAATAATATACTTTCCATTCTTAGCGATAAAATGATTAGTTTTCGAGATATTTGAAATTAAAAATGAAGCGACACAATACACTGATTAAAATAACCGTGTCGTTTCATTTTTAACTTCAAATATCTCGAAAACTAATGACTTTATCGTTACGAATGAAGAGTATATTATTTCATGTAAAGTATTGGAGAATCCAAAAATTGAACTAAAATAGCAATTTCGCCAGTGGCGTAGAATTTGGAAAGGGTCAACCATTCACTTTCCCCAATCGTACGCCTCTGGTAATAGCCATAAACATTTGTTTAACATAATTTAGTACCTTCTGCAGTACCTACACTTCCTACCAAGTATGAAAAGGATACGTTAAATAGTTTGAAAATGCTAAGCAAAAATAGTTTTTAAATTTTTAGATAAAACACCCTGTAACTCAGTAAGGAACCACATTTTATTTAAGTGTTTTAGGTTAAATCTTCGTATTTTGTGCTAAGGTTTCTCCAGTTACTATATGGACAATTATTAATGAAACACCCTGTATGTATTTTCATTCTGATTTTGCACAATACCAATTTATGATCGCTTCCTATTTCTGCTGATGTTAGTGCTCTTACATCCAAGATTAGAGACGGGTGTAACTCTCTATTCGACAGAATATAGTCTATCATAGATCTTTGTTCTAGTGTTTTCAAAAGTGTATTTGTATTGTTCTTTGTGAGGGAAAAATGTATTGTTAATTCGTATTTCATTTACGCTGCAGAGGTCCGTCAGAAGGTCTCCGTTTTCATTTCTGATATTCTCATTATATCGCTGTTTTATTCCCGGAACTGTGTCATTGCCAACACGGGCATTAAAGTCACCCATAATGATTATATATTCATCATTTGGGATCTCGTTTATTACAGTCTGAAGGTGTTCATAGAAGTTTTCTCTTATGGTGGCATCCCTGTTGTTCTCAGGTGCATAGATCGCTATCACGTTCAGAGGTTTGACATCCAGTTTGACTTTTACACTAACTGTTCTTTCGAAGATATATCGGCACTCTTGTACTTGGTGTACAAATTTTCTGTGAACTAGCAGTGCGACTCCTTCCTTGGCTCTTGTATCCTTTGCAATACCACTGTAAATCATCAGATAGTCATCCAGCATAATTTGACCCTTTCCTTTCTTCTTGGTCTCTTGTAGTGCACATATGTGTATATTCTTTTCTACAAGCTCTTTTGTGATTTTCTGCTCTCTTGTGTTTAGAGACTTTACATTCCAAGTACCGATGCGAAGTATATTTTTCTTTTTCCATAAATTCGTTGTCCTTTTTCTCGCGTTGGTCGTCGTAATAACATCATTCCTGTTCCGAGGCATAATCCTGTTTCTATGAGCTATGGTTTTAACGTCTATCAGTAGGGTGCTAACCTGGCTGTAGACCCCCTCCTCCTTTATCCGGGCTTGGGACCGGCAACAGTTCTGTGAGCTGCTCGATCACACCAAACAAAACTGCAGGCGGAGTTAAATCGTGTTAAAATCGTGTTATATAAATTAAAATCGTGTTATATTAATACGTAGAAAACTAATAAAACTTTTTTTATTACTTTCAATATATTATGCGCAGCTAGTATTTCTTTATACTTTTTACTGTATTTGATGATCTCTTATTTGGTGCTGGGAACTTTTAAGTCTCTCTCTATTATTGCGTTGGGGACTTACCATGAAGCGTTCACTACAGTTCTCAATGCCTTATTTTGAAAACTTTGTATGATTTCCAGGACAGAGTTGCTGGCTGAGCCCCATAACTGTAAGCCATAGGTCTATATGGATTTATTATGGCTTTGTATACCACTAATTTGTTAACAAATTTACCAGTTCATTTTTGAAGAGCAAGCTGGTTTCTTTTGGTAAAGATGTGTTTCCTTCATGTTAGCCTTTTATCCAGATGTATGTCCAGGTGGTTGGTTGTATCTATTTCTACTAATTGTCTGTTGTTTTTGTAAACTGGTGGATAGCTCTCCCTCTCTTCGCATGGTAAAAGTAATGTGGGTCGATTTAGTTTCATTGGCTTTTAGTTTCATATTGTTTAAAAATGTTTCTATTTTATTTAAGCGGCTTGTAAGCTGCACTACATTACCTGTAAAAGCTACACTACAGTACCTCTTGTTTTCTAGATCATTATTTATTTGTTTGATTATACGGTGTGTTTGTTCTATTGTTTCGTGTTTGCTACGAATACCAAATTGGTGTTTTGGAATTAGTTTGACTTCTTTTATCCATGTACAAACATTTTTTTACATAGCTTAGATCAGTGCTTCCCAAAGTGGTCCAGGTGGACCCCAGGGGTCCACGAGGGACTCAACGGGGGTCTACGTTGGTGTGAAATAAAAATGGGGGTTCACAAGTTGTAAGTGGGGGTCCACGAAAATTTTATCGTGATTTGGTATTTATTTAAACAAATTTTCATTTTTTCGTAATATGTCAATGGAAATCAACGGAAAAAATAATGTTTTAATAGTAGAGACACAAAAATGTCATTATAACGCATTATAATAAGTAATTTTGATTAAAAATTTTATTTTTGTATAGAAAACGTTAAAATACCGTTTTTTATATTTTGCTCCATTCCCAAAAACCATGTCCTTCGATTTAACTGAAAATTTGCCCACAGATAGCCAAAACACAGGACTTTAAATGGTTAAAAATTTTTTATAGTTTTACAATATAAAAAGAGGCGTGGAATAATATCAAAGTCAAAAATATAGGCGTATACTTTAAGTACAGTTAAGTCGGAAAATATCGACGTACGAAAAAAATGGTTAAAAAAAATTGTAATAATTGTAAACACGGTTTATTTGGAACAATTTCAGTTGCTAAAATTTTTGTCGAAAAGTTGAAAATGGCGGAGATATTGAACAAAAACCACTGCTTTCAATCCAATTCTTATGTTCGCGCTTTTACCGCATACGTACTACCTGAAATATTGATTATAGCAAAAAAATGAAAGAGTTTAAAGTTGTATAAAATTTAATTATGTTCATTTTTGTATAGGTATATTTTTGTTAAAAAACTAATAATAAACGAGATAATTCAATAATTATGCTCTAATTGTTACTATTTCCCCCCATAACTCGGAAAATATCGACGGCACAATAAGTTTATAATAAAATAAATTACTTATGTATAGGAAATCATATTTTAACAATTTTAGTCCTTACTCTTTTTGTCGGAAAGTTAAAAATGGCGGAGATATTGAGCAAAAACGGTTCTCCTTTAAAATCAAGATGGCGGCTAACGCAACGGCAGAATTCATTCGCGATTTTAAGTTTACACTACTGTTGACCCCCTAAAGCTTAGAAAAATAGAATCTTGCTTGGGTACCTCGGCATTCAAGATCAAATGCTAACCCGACTGGACTATATATTTTGACTCTGATATTAGTACATGCAACTTTTCTTGTATTGTAAAACTATACAAATTCTTTTAACAACTTAAAGTCCTGTATTTTGACTATCTCTGTGCAAATTTTCAGCCAAATAGAAGGACACGTATTTTGGGAAATGGAGGTAAATGTAAAAAATAGTATTCTACAGGTTTTCTACCCTAAAATTTGATCAAAAACATGTTCTAAATAAAGAAACTTGTTATAATGCATAATAATCACATTTTTGAGTCCCTTCTATTAAAACATTATTTTTTCCATTGATACTTTACGATAAAAAATGCAAAGTTTAAATAAATTCCAAAGCATTGTAAAATCTCTTGGAATGATATTTTGAGAAAATAAAAAGCAGAAAAAGACGGTTCGACCTTCACTAATGTCTTATTTTTTTCCACCCAAGTTCCCCCCTCCTCCAGCCAATTTTCTAGACCCGCCACTGACGTGCACAGCTACGAAATACCACTTCTACTGAGGGTCCACCGAAACCAGTAAATTTTTTAAAGTGGTCTACGAGAAAATGTAGTTTGGGAACCTCTGGCTTAGATAATATAGTTAAGAGACTAATAGGTCTATATGAGTTCAGTTCTTTTGGGGTGTTTTCCTGGTTTTAATAACATTATGATCTCTTCTACTTTCCACTGGTTAGGAAAATGTGCATAACTAAGTAGGTACTGCATTAAATATACGAATAAAACTAACTGCAAAAAGTAAACTCGTGACGGCACAATATTAACAAAGCAAAGCGTATAGTTAATGTAGTTCTTCTTCCACTAACTTATTTTATACAATAAGTGTGTAAGTATTCATCTAGTCACGTGTTGCTTGTTGCTTTCCTGCTGTTCTAGTTTCACTTGTATTGTAATTCCGGCTTCGTCCCAATAATTACAAAGCCGTTCAACAGCTAGCAGTAATTAGTTCACACGTTCTGTCATGTAACTCAAAAGCTATTAAGCGTTGGCGTCGTTTGCATAACCAATAAAGGAATGACGAATGTTGTTCCCAAGTTATATTATTTATCTTGGCTTGGGTGTAAGTCTAATGTTTGATGAGGAGAATAATGCAGCTTTTACTCGGTATGGAAGTTGAGTTTCAATGTTGGAATTATTTCTATTTGCGTCACATCCATCCATCGGTTTTAATATGGATCTATGCAGAACCGGATTCCAGATTTTATAACTCTATGTTATAACATTTTAGGTTAAATATTGTGGGAAAACGGACTTGGTAATAAGTAATAAACTGAAGAAGGCAACTAACGTGTATTACTTTTTAAATAATACAATTTTTGGAAAGTCAGAAATAAACAACAAAACTAAACTCAGAGTATATAACAGCATAGTAAATCCGATAATGACATATGGGGCGGAAACATGGATTGTGCAAAAGAAACATGAATCAATGATAAACGCGACCGAGATGAAATACATGAGAAGAATAGCCGGAGTTACGAAGTTTGATAGATTCAGAAATGAAGATATCAGAAGAGAGCTGGAACAAGAACCGATGATGAGGAAGATCGAAAACAAACAATTAAGCTGGTTTGGACACATACAACGAATGGAGCAAAAAACTATAGGCGTCATTTCACGAATTTCATTGGGGTGGCAAAACCTACTGAGGGGTTTGGGAGTAAATTAGGTTTTGCCTGGGTTTTAGGGGGAAAATTTTGTAAATTTTGATGCAAAATACAAGTGTTTAACGCAATTTATACACTATTTTTTATAACTATACACACTGGCTGTACACATCCTGATTTTCGATTTTTTACATCTGCCCCAACCTTTTGTATCAACCTATGATTCTACTGGATACTTGTCTAAATCTTATAAATTCAATACAATAATTATTCAAATATTTAATAAGCTTTTAATTACAATAGTATTTTAGTAAGATAAGAGAAACAATGTGTGTTTTAGAGGTGATGGATTCAAATCTAACTTTAATGAAGTCTCCTTTTCCGGATATTAAATACACCACTGACACTTTCAATATCGACTGAGATTTTCCTTTCAATGGCTAAAAGCCCGAATGCAGACCTTCTTTCCTGGCCGCTAGCGTTTCTGGTGTAGGTTTTTAATCTTCTCAGGCATGAAAAGGTCCTTTCACAGCCAGCTGAGTTTAGTGGTATCGTGAAAAATAGCCTGAATATTTCAAACGTCATGGGCAAGACATTTTTTAGAGCCTTTTCCACAAAAACTGACGATTTTTTTTCAACTGTTTTGTTTCTCATTTCTTTCATGTTATGAAAAATTTTCATTTCGCAGAAAAGTAACTCCTCATCCAAAGAGTAGTATTTTGAAACAAACTTGATGCTTTCCTCCACTACTTCATGTCTTCCCAACAATTGTTTCAGGTGGTTAAGTACATCCAAATTGTTTTTCTGCAGCCTATTTTCAATTTCCTGTTCCAAAGTGTCAAGGAGTGGGAAAAACGGTAGCTTTTAGGTGCTCTTTAACCATTTCAAATGGAGCTTTAGAGCCTCCGCCAAGTTTAGCTGGGATTTTTCCTCTCTTTGGGAGCTCCGCTGAACGAAACCCATATTTTTCAGTAATTTTAGAGCAGTAATCTAACAGCTTGTCGAAGGATTGTTCTGTCCTAAAACTTTGTAGTATCTCAATTGTGCTGTTCTTGACTGATTTCAGAACGTCAAAGGTCAGGCTGACTGAATGTAGTGTTTTTGACAGTATGTCACATTGTGATAAGACCTGTTTCAAGAGAAGAAGATTGAAGACGAAGTTGAAGTTGAAGTCTTCCACGCTTTTTAGCAAAGCGCTGGCTTGACCACCAGTGTCTGAGTCAGTGTTTTCGATTTCTTGTAGAGTCGAAATTGTAGCTTCGAAGTTGTCCAGCAATGAACGTACAGCTTCGACTCGGCAGGCCCATCTCGTGTCACTTAACGACTTTAAAGTCATTGTCCCTCCAGCAAAACCTTTTGAGCTTCAATCTTTGGGGTGGCAAAATAGGAGGGTACAAAACTTTGAGGTGGCAGCTGCCACCCCTTGCGACCCCCCAATTACGCCTATGCAACCAACATAGACAACATCAGGCAGTGCTGCCGTTCTAGTACAATTGTACTATTTCTAGTACATTTTTAGCGAGTGAGTACGAAAGTAAATTTTGTAAATTATCCACCCATTTCTAGTACATTTATTACACAATCTATTTTCTTCACTTTATACAGACACTAACCAATAAAGGAGATGTATTATGTATTTGGTGATTTTTCTAGTGACTTTTTTGGTTATTATGTTGGTTGTGTGAACTGCCTTTTTAGTTATCTGGCACAGTGTTGCCATTGGTAGCGACTTATCGCGAAAATAGCGACTTTTTATGTGCTTTGCGACGTAGCGGCGATTTACAAAAAAAGCCATTTTGTAGCGACTTTCTGGAGCATAAAATAAAATATATATTTATTTAAAAAAAATACAATACACTACAAAAAGCAATTATTGTATTTTTCAAAAAGTCCAATTATATTATATGACGTATGACGTAGATATATTAATATTAAACGACACATGACAGAAGTTCGAAACAAATGACAATCGATGAAAAGCTCTATTCAAACCCGTTTTGATTCAACATGGCGGCTGCGCATGCGCATGTCACATGATAATTGGCACGCGCACGCGCATTTGATGTTTTGTCGATGCACCGAAAACATCGATGTAATAATTCGATGTATCGAAAAACATCAATGCAAGCTTTCCGCTTGATCAAACTTGATGCATCGCAAAAAACATCGATGTATATTTGAAATGAACATCCCGCCCCCCCCCCCAATGGCTATGATACGTAGCGACAATGTAGCGACTTTTTTACCGCCATATGGGGATTTTCATTCTTCTCTACCTGGCAACACTGATCTGGCCCTGGCAACTCTGTTTTTAGTTTACACTTTATTACACCTGCCGTTGTGCCGTTTGCGTCTTGGCTCCTCCATGTTTATTGTGGTTTATGTTTATAAACAAAAAATAGTCTAGCCTTGTTAAGTAGTCAATATTCTACAAAAAATATTTTAAGTATTTGATTTAATACTCGACTGAAGAGTATTGGTTTCTTAACTTTCATCTAAAAATGTATATATTTTTTTATTAGAACTTACACTTCTTGTTTTCTATATTTTTAGAGTGAGAATAAGTATTTAAAGTTTCAGTTATGTTGTTTTAATGTAAATATAAACTACAGTAAAACCTGTGTAAACCGGCCACCTGTACTAAAACGGCCAGTTAAAAAATTCCACAAACCAATTATATTATGTAGACTACAAAAACTGGCAATACCGGCCAACAGTCCTTTCATTTTTAGTGGCCGTTACTGACAGGTTTTACGTTTTACTGTATATTATATAAATAAAAAATAAAACTAGTTTTTGTTGTTTTCTTTGTCTTTTATTTTGACATCTAACAAAATAACCTGTCATCTGTCATTTCTTCTTTTTTGGGTTGTTATCTGTCATTTTTTTCTTTCCTGGGCTGTCAAGTGTCATTTTTTCGTTGTTGGCGACAGTGAGTACAATCTAGTACATTTTATGAAGAATTCTAGTACATTCCTAAATTTTTCAGCGGCAGCACTGACATCAGGTAGTACGATGATGATACCGTCCTAACAGCAAGCAACGCACAAGAAGTACAAAATATAACAAATAAATAAATGCAAGAGTTTGTCATAGCGAAACGTTCGGTTTAGATCTAAACGTTTCCAAAACTAAAATTCTAGTATTTTCAAAGATACCAATAAACGAATACTTATATACCAAGGGTCAAAATAAAAAATAGAACAGGTAACTTTCATAAGATATTTACAAGCAAATATTAACAGCAACAACAATATTAACA